>NC_140177.1:90853861-91121361 GCF_963971535.1 Notolepis coatsorum
TATACAAGATAATACATGGTCCTTCAGCATATACAATAAACATATATTTAATCCTCTATTTATATATGTTAATGCTTAATATACTACATCACACATTGCTTCGCTTTTAAACACAGAGGGAGCAGTCTTTTTTGCAGTGCCTAGGTACAGAGGTAATTTGTCCAAGTGCCACAAGACAGAGAGAGAACAGGATGTCAATACAAAAAGGGTCACTGTAGTTAGTGGCACTTCAACACCCCCTCTGTCATCCTGGTTCTCCTGGCTGGTCCAGGAGTCCTGAAGCACACAGCATTAACAGAGAACGGAACAATTGCACCCTTGCACTCTTTGCACCGCCCCTGTGCCTCAAATAGATTCGCTATCAGCTCTATCTTTAATATTTCAAAATGTTCAGTTGCTATCGCTATCAGCTCTATCTTTAATCTTTCAAAATGGTCAGTTGCTATTGCATGCACTCATCTGTGTTTCACTACACACATGAGTGCATGCTTACCAACTGTTAGTCTGCAACACTACTATCACCGACATCTAAGAAGGGAGATCCCCCCTTGAATGGCCCTTCTAAGGTTTCTCTCCTCCACACTGCCTGTGGAGCATTTTTCCCTATTGTTAGGTTTTAGTGAGTTTTTCCTTACCTTCGCTTGGGGTATGTCTGGGAGTGCTTGCATTCTTTCATTTATTTGCATTTATTTTAAATTTGTTGGACCTTATGGTGTTCTTGTTTTGTTCTTGACTTATTGTTATGTTTCTTCTTGACTTGTTTAAAGAAGACGTGTCCGGCCCATGGGGACATTAACGTGTGTTGTCGGGCCTTACAAATAAATTGTATTTGATTTGATTTGCACTGCTGTGATATAATACAAGATAATACATGTTCTTTAATCATATCATCAACGGTGCAAGAAAGTAGGCACAGAGGTCACTGTCCTAATAACGTCTGTGAGGGGGAACGGGATGGCAAATGCTGGGTCACGCTGGCTGTGACTCTCAACAATAACAACAAAGAAAAAATTTATTGGATGTGTAGCCCCTTTTACCCCAGTTGACTTGTTGATCTGTTTGGGATATAACATCAATACATTTGAAAATAGAAATGATCAAGCCAGACACTTAAATTTAAATATAAAAATAATCTGTATTGAACATATAGTGTTATATATTACATACACTGTGTGTATATATATTGTTTGGATATTTGTGGATATCCTGAAGAAGAATGTTCTCAGTCAACCGAGGTTTGGATAATAACAAGGTTTATTAACCAAACAGATAGAAATATACAAAGTATATAGAGAGAATGGCTGAGGGCTCTCCCCAGGTGATCAGCTGAAATGACCCAGGTAGCGACCTGGATTGATTTTGGGAGGAGACTTATATAGTTAACAAGGGGGGGATGTGGTCCCATTTGATAGGTCAAATGGGGGGGGATACAGGTTTGGGGAGAGGGGCACAGGATTGGGGAGAAAGGGGGGGGGGCACCGGATTGGGGAGAAAGGGGAGGGGAATGTCTTATTCCACAGAGAGGGGGGGGGGCACAGGTAAGGGGACACAGGGGAGGGGAATATCTTTACATGACATTATATTATACCACAATATACACCTTACCGAATAAAGAAAATGTTAGTTAATAAATGAAGTATTGTCTCTCAAAGGCACCGTGTGCTCAATATCAAAAAAGGAAAACAAAATAACAGATCTATTACTCTGTACTCAGGTTCAAACTCAAAGGCACCATGTGCTCAATATCAAAAAAGGAGCAGGGCCCTAGGTTCGTAACACCTAGCTCTTACTAATCTAATAATACAAATATACAAATATCTGTTTGGGATATAACATCAATACATTTGAAAATAGAAATGATCAAGCCAGACACTTAACTTTAAATATAAAAATAATCTGTATTGAACATATAGTGTTATATATTACATACACCGTGTGTATATATATACACCTTACCGAATAAAGAAAATGTTAGTTAATAAATAAAGTATTGTCTCTCAAAGGCACCGTGTGCTCAATATCAAAAAAGGAAAACAAAATAACAGAGCTATTACTCTGTACTCAGGTTCAAACTCAAAGGCACCATGTGCTCAATATCAAAAAAGGAAAACAAAAGAACAGAGCTATTACTCTGTACTCAGTGTTCAAACTCAAAGGCACCATGTGCTCAATATCAAAAAAGGAAATATAAATTAAAACCTATATCCAAAATGGCATTAATGATACAGCTAATTACAAATGAAATATCCTGTACATTAATACAATATACTAATATACCTAAGCCGGCATCTAATAAACAAAAACAAACAAACAAAACCCCCCGTTGCAGGCCTGATTGATGCGAAACTCACAATCCCATTTAATCTTCAGCTCTAATGAGCCAAAGTACTCACGGTCCGGAGTCAGTGTTCAGGTGGGGGGAAAGGAGTAAGTGGAGATTGAGTGCGATGCAATATGAAGTCCTGTCAGGATTGACAGCTATCCCTCACCAGCTATCCCTATAGTGCCTAAAACACTATACAACAAAGTCATCTTGTAAAACAACGTGTGTAGGTCTTAGGCCCTATAGAGGACTAACTGTTGAGATGTGATGGTGCACTTGTACCTTATAGTGAGGAGATCGATCCTATGTGTGGACGTGAGATAGATCCACCCCTACTAGGCTACACTATAATGATGAGTCTCTGGTATTAACATAATCATTCATGAATGGGCTACATCCATCTAATGTCTATGGTTGGTAAGTCTGATTTGGACCAGGTAGTTGTCATCAGGATTGGGTTTCTCTTTTAATCCCTTGAAATCACACGGTTTAATTTTTACATTTACAATATTAAAAATTGCATAGGTGGGGTTCTGAAACATTTCCTGTCTCAGTGACGCCCCCATGTGGCCAAAGTGGTTTACTGCACAGAGAGTAGTGTCTAGATCCCAGCGCCTGGACAGGAGTGGGTTGGGTGGACTGTCACTTGTTGGCCCACCCCTTGCCAGTCACAGTGACAGTCCACTACAAACCTGCCTGAGATTGACTCATGGAATCAATAGACAAGTAATTAAGCCATTTTCTGTATACTACTGTATATAATACATAATGTATACATTGTGCATATACTATATTTTCCAACTGGCCCTAAAGCTAATGGTCCTGACAAGCCTCTATGCAGTCATTGCCACTCTTGGGTGAAGAGTCATTCTCATGTATAGATAGCTAGGTATATTAGGTAGGTATAGTGGGTTCAAATGATGAAATTTTGTTCTTAGCTGTGGTAAGGGGATCAATAAAGGAATATCGTATCTTATCTTATTAACCGTATAGACCTGAGTAGTCACCTGATCATTTTAAGACATGCCTGGTTCCAGACACATTTTGTTCCTATGGTCTTTTATCATAGGAGTTTTTCAGAGTAGTGGGTTTTACATGGTTCCAGTAAGAGATCTGCATTTCCATTTTGAGAAAAAATAGAAAGAAGTCATAGGTACAAGCAGGGCCGGATTGGGGAAATCATTCATTACAAAAACTTAATTTCCTGCATTCTGGTGCAGACATTTTAGAATGTATACCCTTTAAATGCCAGTGTTTGTAAAAAATAAAACACACAAAGTGAACACAATCACGTGCGGCTCCCTTTGTGTGTGTGTGAGCGAGAGAGAGAGATAGAGAGATAGTTCTCCAACTTGTGTGCGTTTAGACTCAGTGGCGGCTCGTGGATGCTTCGCCACTAGGGGCGCTATACCAAACATTTTGCAAACATGTACAGTACCACGCAACCGACTCATGGCAAGACGTGAGCGATTCGACTCACGCTCACGGCAATGAATCGGCTATTATGAACGAGTCGCTCAGCTGTTACTACAACAACACACAACCAGTCAAATAAAGTATAGTCTAATTCACAACTTGAAACAATATATAAATAGAAAAGTTAGAAACAAAACTTGCTCCGTCTCCAAACACACGCAGATCTCTCCCTCTCTCCTTCTCTCTCTCACACACAGCGCGATGTGGAATCGATTCGTTACACAATCAGACCTATTATATACCAAGAATAACTTCAGTATGAGTACAGGGCTGTACACATATTTTGCATATTGTTAAACGAGCCAAGGCTAGCTATTAAACTATCGATATGAATAGAAAATCTGGGACCCTGATGTAAACAAGACAAACGTCTTTCTCTGGTCTGCATCCCCTTAACAATTGTGTGTATTGAGCCGTACTGTATTGTACCCATTCTGCAATCTGTTAATAAAGTTTTCATTCATTCATTCATTCAAACATAGACGATATTGAACAAGCCATAATCCGCGTATTTTCAATCCGAGAGAGAGAGAGAGAGAGAGAGAGAGAGAGAGAGAGAGAGAGAGAGAGAGAGAGAGAGAGAGAGAGAGAGAGAGAGAGAGAGAGAGAGAGAGAGCGAGAGAGAGAGACTCACTGTTTAGTTGACACGTCCAGGGCTTGCCTTGATAAAGTGTATAATCCACTGTTGATGTATTCCAGACCACTGTCCACTGTGTCCAGACTGCATCCGCCATATAGCTTGTTAGCCAAGTGTTAGCTTATTAGCAGTTGGTCACACAACACGAGTACTTCATTCCTTTGTCCATTTCCGTCGAACAGACTGCAAACTACCTGGCGTTCTATCGCCATGCTCTAAGACAAACTCTAACCTTAACCAACCAAAGAGTGCCTAAGCGTAACAGTCTAAAGAACTTGCAGTCACGGCACGCTCAGCTGCATGCATCTCACAACAACACAAATCTCTACCACCAACGGAGGACCAATCAGAGATCGTCTCTGTGAAATTCTGCTACGGAAAAAAATACTGGCGTCGGCCAATCAGAGAGCGTCTCCGCGAAATGCGGCTACAGAAATTCTTGACGCTACTGGCTAGACCGCTTCAAATCGCGCCCGGATTCCAACATAATAGTCATATTTCAACGCACAACGCGTTACGCACTGATTGGCTGCGCGTGATACAGCGATCAAACCGTGACGCGCACTCAGAGCGCTATCGCGTCTAGTCCGGGCCGAGAAATACAAAAAAATAATAAAAAAAAAGAAAGGTGAGTCACTTCCTGTTCAAGAAAACGAGTATTTTTTTTTTAATATAATAACGTTATATTGTGCATTGGAAACACAAACATACTTAAAATGAGTAAATATTATTAATTTTAAACATGTTTATATTATTTATAGGGCTATAAAACAAAAAACTAAAAACTTATTTTTCTTGTTCTCTCATATAACCAGGGTAGGAGCTGAGGGGGGGCGGCGCCCGAGCGCCCCTAGTGGTAGAGCCGCCACTGTTTAGACTGCGTTACCCTCACAGTTATCAAACTATCACGCCGCCGCAACTAGAAACACTGGCCTTGCCTGCTTCTTTTTCTTTATCCACTTTTTCTCCTTATTTTTATATTTTTTTCTCCCATCCCAATTTCGTATTGCCAATTCTCCCCTCCCCTGTCTTGAACATTGCTAGACTATGCCCCCCACTGGTTGGTTGTAGTGAGGATAGAAGCCTTGCATCATGTGTCCCCTCCGGTACACGAGGAGGCAGCCTGTTGCATCTTTTCACCAGACAATGCGGACTCTCAGTGGCGAGGAGTAACGTGTGGGATCGAGGCTCACGCTGCCCCCGATACGTCCTGTCTCTGCTGTGCAGGCGTCACCCAACCAACCTGTAGGAGTCGCTGTCCAGGCCACCGGGAAAACTCCCGTTGCTCCCGATGGCCAGTCCGGGCCGCGTGAATATTAAAGGCAACCAACTTGTGTTCAGCTTTTCTCTGATTGGCCGCGACCCCCCGCCCCCACGCGGCAGGCAAGCGGCAGCTCCAAGGAGCAAGCGGCAGCAGTGGAGGACGCAGGCTGCTGACTGATTATGAAATGCGCGAGGCAGATTCACTCGTCACTGTACATCACTTCTGAATGATTATGAAATGCACGAGGCAGTCACTGTACATCACTTCTGAGTTCTGAATGATTATGAAATGGATTATGAAATGCACGAGGCAGTCACTGTACATCACTTCTGAATGATTATGAAATGCGCGAGGCAGATTCACTTCTGAATGATTATGAAATGCGCGAGGCAGTCACTGTACATCACTTCTGAATGATTATGAAATGCGCAAGGCAGTCACTGTACATCACTTCTGAATGATTATGAAATGCGCGAGGCAGTCACTGTACATCACTTCTGAATGATTATGAAATGCGCGAGGCAGTCACTGTACATCACTTCTGAATGATTATGAAATGCGCGAGGCAGATTCACTTCTGAATGATTATGAAATGGATTATGAAATGCGCGAGGCAGTCACTGTACATCACTTCTGAATGATTATGAAATGCGCGAGGCAGATTCACTTCTGAATGATTATGAAATGCGCGAGGCAGTCACTGTACATCACTTCTGAATGATTATGAAATGCGCAAGGCAGTCACTGTACATCACTTCTGAATGATTATGAAATGCGCGAGGCAGTCACTGTACATCACTTCTGAATGATTATGAAATGCGCAAGGCAGTCACTGTACATCACTTCTGAATGATTATGAAATGCGCGAGGCAGATTCACTTCTGAATGATTATGAAATGGATTATGAAATGCGCGAGGCAGTCACTGTACATCACTTCTGAATGATTATGAAATGCGCGAGGCAGATTCACTTCTGAATGATTATGAAATGCGCGAGGCAGTCACTGTACATCACTTCTGAATGATTATGAAATGCGCAAGGCAGTCACTGTACATCACTTCTGAATGATTATGAAATGCGCGAGGCAGTCACTGTACATCACTTCTGAATGATTATGAAATGCGCGAGGCAGTCACTGTACATCACTTCTGAATGATTATGAAATGCGCGAGGCAGATTCACTTCTGAATGATTATGAAATGGATTATGAAATGCGCGAGGCAGTCACTGTACATCACTTCTGAATGATTATGAAATGCGCGAGGCAGATTCACTTCTGAATTATTATGAAATGCGCGAGGCAGTCACTGTACATCACTTCTGAATGATTATGAAATGCGCGAGGCAGATTCACTTCTGAATGATTATGAAATATGCGAGGCAGATTCATTTCTGAATGATTATGAAATGCGCGAGGCAGTCACTGTACATCACTTCTGAATGATTATGAAATGCGCGAGGCAGATTCACTTCTGAATGATTATGAAATGCGCGAGGCAGATTAACTTCTGAATGATTATGAAATGCGCGAGGCAGTCACTGTACATCACTTCTGAATGATTATGAAATGCGCGAGGCAGATTCACTTCTGAATGATTATGAAATGGATTATGAAATGCGCGAGGCAGTCACTGTACATCACTTCTGAATGATTATGAAATGCGCGAGGCAGATTCATTTCTGAATGATTATGAAATGCGCGAGGCAGTCACTGTACATCACTTCGGAATGATTATGAAATGCGCGAGGCAGATTCACTTCTTGTTAGGGTTTGAAACCGACCTCAAACGCACGGCACAGACAGGTAGTCGTTGACCACCTCGATCTGGACCGCCAAGGCTGCCCTGACCCTGTCTGTGTCGGCTGAGGTCGTCAAGGTCGGGTCGTAATGTTAGGGTTTGAAACCGACCTCAAACGCACGGCACAGACAGGTAGTTCAGAGTTAGCCAAATACTAGGGCGTATTTATTTTCAGAGTCAAAAAGGAGCAAGTAACAATCTTGAAACAAAGGGAGACTGCCTTCAGCAGAGTTATCTGCGGCTCTGCAGATCCTCTTGGTGTTCGAGGTGGGGAAACTGTATTGACGCTGAAGCGGCTCTGCAGATACTCCCAGCCTTAGCTGAGTCAAGTGTAAGCAAAAATAGAACTCTTCAGTGTTCTTCAAAACACACAAAACAGAATCGTCCAAAAAAGGGTTTGGTTCAAACTCACCAAAGCGCAAGAGTAAAGCGGGTAAACGAGGCGCAGCTCAAAACGGGGGACAAGGTCTTCACCAGCGGCAATCCACAGATGTCCTGGAGGGAGAGTAGACGAGGCACAGCAACGGGGAACAACAGGCAGAAACAGAAGTATTCAAAACGACCCGACATCGATTGAAGGGAAGTCCCAGTATAAAAAGCCTCTGGGGCGCTAATCAAAAATTATGACAGGTGCGCGCTGGAATTGATACTTGCTCCAAAAGCGTGTGGCGGGGAATGCACCAATCAACACAGCACCTTAAAGGAGCGGAGCGTGTGGCGGGGAATGCACCAATCAACACAGTACCTTAAGGAGCGGAGCGTGTGGCGGGGAATGGACCAATCATCACAGTACCTTAAGAAGCCTGTGGCGGGGAATGAACCAATCCTCACAGTACCCCCCCCTCCACGGGAGCCACCCGGCGACCCACTCGGCACCGGCCTGCCCGGACGGGACCGAAAGAATCAGGGGCACTGGAGAGGGGGACAGAGACAGAGGCCCGGAGAGTGGGACCGGAGACGGGGACAGAGGACCGGTGAGAGAGGCTGGAGACGGGGACAGAGGACCGGCGAGGGAGGCCGGAGACGGAACACAAGGGGAACCCCGGGGCGAGGGACTGGACGCCACCTGAAGACACTGGGCACGACAGGAGGGGCTCCACCCCCTGATGGTGCCGGAGGACCAGGCGATGTGGGGCTCATGCAGCGCGAGCCAGGGCCGACCCAGGACTACCGGGACAAGAGGGGAACTGGTAATGAAAAACTGGAGTATCTCAACGTGGTTACCAGCCACGGTGAGGAGGACAGGACAGGTGCGTTGAGTGATGTCAGCCAGGCGGCGATGATCCAGCACGAAGACCTCCAATGGCCTCTCGAGGTCCTCAAGCGGAATGTTGGTCCGGGTGGCAAACTCAACGTCCAGGAAACTCCCATCAGCACCAGAGTCAATGAGTGCACCCACCATCGCCCGCTGGTCCGCCCAGGCTAGGGTGACGCTCGTCAGACGGTTAGGTGGTGCACGGGTGGGGGAACAGGAAAAACGGCTCACCAGGATCTCCCGGGGTCCCGGTGAGCCTGGTCTTCTTGGCCGGGTAGGGAAATTGGAGACACGGTGTCCATCCCGGCCGCAGTAGAGGCAAAGGCCGGACCTGAGCCTGGACTCCCGTTCGGCCGGGCTAAGGCGGGTGCGTCCCAGCTGCATGGGTTCCTCCTCGGTCACAGCCCGGGAGGGAAAAAACCCACCAGTCACGGAGGGGGCAGGACGGTCAGCAGAACGGTCCCAAGGACGGGGGTCTGGGGAACGTCTGGGGGTCCTAGTCGTGCTCGCTCACGCCTTCTCTCCCGGAGGCGTCCGTCGATGCGGATAGCGAGGCTGATCAGGCCCTCGAGAGAATCGGGCTCCTCTTGGGTCGCGAGCTGGTCCCTTACTGCGTCGTGGAGCCCCCTCAGGAAGGTGAGACGAAGCGCTTGATCGTTCCAACTGTTCTCCGTTGCGGCCAGTCTGAACTCCAGCGCGTAGTCTCTGACACTGCCACTGCCCTGCCGGAAGGTGCCCAACCAAGCTCCTGGGTCCTGGCCACGAGCTGGGTGGTGGAAAACCCTTCGGAGCTCTGCCACGAAGTCTGGGTAGGAGAAACAAAAATCGACCCTCATAGCCCAGGAAGCAGTGACCCACTGTGCTGCTCGGCCCGTGAGCAGGTTAGTCATGTAGGCTACTCGGGCTCCCTCTGACGAAAAACAGCTGGGTTGATGAAGGAAGACCAACTCACACGGCATGATGAATGTGGCACAATCCTCGAAGTTACCCTCGAACAGACGTGGTTCGGAGAGACGGGGCTCCCGAGGTGCGAGGTTTGCCGCGGGTGGTGATCTGGCTGAGACTCCTGGGACAGGTGGGGTTAAAAGCAGAGTGTTTAATGCAGTACTGAGAGCCTGTAGCTGGTGCAGAATAACAGCTTGCTGATTACCCTGGGTAGTCTGCTGGGTGGCCAGAGTGTCAAGGGCATCCAGAATGAGCTGGACCTGGGCCCGGAGGTCCTGTAAAGCAGCCGCAGCCGCACCCAACTGTTGGCTGAGGTCGTCAAGGTCGGGTCGTAATGTTGAATGTTGAAACCGACCTCAAACGCACGGCACAGACAGGTAGTTCAGAGTTAGCCAAATACTAGGGCGTATTTATTTTCAGAGTCAAAAAGGAGCAAGTAACAATCTTGAAACAAAGGGAGTCTGCCTTCAGCAGAGTTATCTGCGGCTCTGCAGATCCTCTTGGTGTTCGAGGTGGGGAAACGGTATTGACGCTGAAGCGGCTCTGCAGATACTCCCAGCTTCAACTCGAGGTGGAAAAGAGAGAGAGAGAGAGAGGTAAATAACAGTCCACATCACACAGAGGCAGTGCGGTCTCCTCCTCCCTTAGCTGAGTCAGAACAAACAAAACGATATCTTCAGTGTTCACCACAACACACAATTTAGCTGAGGGTCAGTGCAAAACAAAAACGATAAACTTCTGTGTCTCTTCTAAACACACACCCCAGCTGAGTCCAGTGCAAGCAAATGATAATCTTCAGTGTCTCCTTTAACACACAACTTAGCTGAGTCAAGTGTAAGCAAAAATAGAACTCTTCAGTGTTCTTCAAAACACACAAAACAGAATCGTCCAAAAAAGGGTTTGGTTCAAACTCACCAAAGCGCAAGAGTAAAGCGGGTAAACGAGGCGCAGCTCAAAACGGGGGACAAGGTCTTCACCAGCGGCAATCCACAGATGTCCTGGAGGGAGAGTAGACGAGGCACAGCAACGGGGAACAACAGGCAGAAACAGAAGTATTCAAAACGACCCGACATCGATTGAAGGGAAGTCCCAGTATAAAAAGCCTCTGGGGCGCTAATCAAAAACTATGACAGGTGCGCGCTGGAATTGATACTTGCTCCAAAAGCGTGTGGCGGGGAATGCACCAATCAACACAGCACCTTAAAGGAGCGGAGCGTGTGGCGGGGAATGCACTAATCAACACAGTACCTTAAAGGAGCGGAGCGTGTGGCGGGGAATGGACCAATCATCACAGTACCTTAAGAAGCCTGTGGCGGGGAATGAACCAATCCTCACACTTCTGAATGATTATGAAATGCGCGAGGCAGATTCACTTCTGAATGATTATGAAATGCGCGAGGCAGTCACTGTACATCACTTCTGAATGATTATGAAATGCGCGAGGCAGATTCACTCGTCACTGTACATCACTTCTGAAGTATAAACAAACTATACTGCTGTGACGATTTTGAATATCTTAACATGTATTTAGAGCACCTGGGGGAGCCTCATGCGCATGCGCGGCCACTCTCTGCTGCGCCGCGTCTGCCGCGTCTCTCTCTGTTACTGACAACACACAGCGCGGATGCTAGGGCGGTCACGTGGCCGTGTGGCCAATCAGAGAAACGCTGAACGAAAAGGCGAACACAAGTTGGTTGCCTTTAATATTCACACGTCCGGGCCTGGGTACAAGACTTGTGTGTCTAATATAATTTAATTAGTGCTGTCAGGCGATTAAAAAAAATTATCTAATTAATTACAGGATTTGTAATTAATTAATCTAATTAATTGCATTTTAATCGCATAACCATTTTAGGCCTGATATTTTATATTATATAATCATATTTCAAATTGCATGTGTCTGGATGGCAGAATTCAGGTAAATGTTAGCATGGTGTTATTCACAGTAAAATTTTTTTTAATAATTGATATTCTCATTTGGTTCATTACAATTTACTCAGGTTTAGTAACAGACACAGTATTTCTGACACTCGGAATACATTCCTTGAGATCCATAGATGTCCCTAGAATCAGATAGCTGTTAAGCCTTAAGGTCCCCCTATAGGGGACTTTTTTTTCCTTTATCATAAATCGATCAATAGAGACCGTATTAGATCCCCAATTATCATATCATGGGGTATTGTTGGAAAGCCACACTCATTGGCTACAACCCTGTGCAAAGATTTTCGAGATCGCCAAATGATTGACGGAGCTAGAGCCCCGGGAGTCGGGGGTGGTAATGTGTACTTTTGCATACTTTGGGGCACGCGTCACATATCGGCATGTAACTCGAGAACCGCTGAACGGATTTTGTCACCTGAAAGGGCAATCGACAGGCAACAAATAGGGCTTTAATTCTACCTATATATTGTATTAAAAGAAATGCACACCCGAGCCACTAGCGGTCGTCAAAAAATCGTCCACATGTGGGCCCTTGGATGTTAAGAGGTATTTTTCATTTTTACCGATGTTTTATATGTTTTATCGGAAATACAAATGTATCAGAAAATGCTAATTATCGTAAAAACCGCTAGAAATGACTAAATCCAGATTCAACCCTGCCATTGGAAAGAGGAGCATTTTCCCTATCCATGTATGATTTGGCCATAATAAGGTCAAGGTCAAGTTCAAGGTCAAATATGAATTTATAATTAAAGTCGATTATCATTAATTACTATATCTACAAATCCTTCTGTTTAATCATCTTCCCGCGGTTCATTTGCTTAGATTTCTTGTACACATGATCTCAATAAGGTGGTGAATGAGCTCAGTGAGCATTTTTCAGAATTTTTTTTCAATTTTTTATCATCATCATCAAAATCATAAATCATAATTAATCATAATTAATTTATTCATTACAATTTACTCAGCCTAGTAACAGACACAATATTTCTGACACTGGAAATACATACCCCCGGTCCCGGGTCCCTAGATGTTCCTAGATACCAAGAACATGCAAATTGACCTTGCAGAAGTGGAGCAATCTTCCATTTACTTAGGCATGTACCTTTAGGCGAAAACGGTCTACAGATTAACAGGTTAAAAAAAAATTGTAAATGTTTATTCTACGTTCTTATGGAATTAATGAGATAAAAAAAAAAAAAAAATATATATATATATATATATATATATATATATATATATATATATATATTTATAAACAAAAAATATATATATTAAAAAAAAATTGGTTAATTTTATAACACGATAATTTGCTGTGTAATTAATTCATCTAATTAACGCGATAAACTGACAGCCCTAAATGTAATCTTTACTTGTTTCCATGGTAACTACTACAGTACCCATAAACCTCACCATTTGAAGACCTGTCTCGAGTGCGTTAGGAAACCAAAATTGTTAAAACAACAGACTACTACTATACACTATTGGAATTACATACAGTACTCATGAGTATAAACCACACTGAATTACATACAGTACTTGTGAATATAGACCACACTGAATGACATACAGTACTCATGAATATAGACTAGAGTAGTACTTACCACCGAAATAAGTAAAGATTACGATATAAAACACAAAGATTGAGTTGAAACATTTACCTTTATTGGTTGTAACAGTATAATAATTATATAATCTATACGATGACACAATACGGTTTGGCTGTAATACATATGGGTTACTTTTGATCAGACATGAAAATAGAGACAGTATGAGCCTTGGTACCGGGCAAGGCTAAACTCACTCAATTTGTGTCCTATAGGCTGGGAAAGATTGAGACCCCTGAATATGAGGCCACTGTCATACCTCTGTGCTCAATGTGTTAGTGAATTATATCCAATGCATGGAAGAAAGAATATAATAGTCCATGTAATGACCTTCAACAAATGTATTAAATATCCTAATTAAACACTGACACTCTGGTGCACAATAACCTCTGACTCTGCTTGATCCTTTCCATTGTGTGCTATAAGCCTGCAGCCCCCAGAAATAAACCATATGTCAACTTTGAACACATAGACTCAGAAATCCCCATTGACTGATTAATTTAATTACTGCCATTTATTTGCATAAAAGGCCAGAAGAAGCTTTGGCTTAGGGACAGAATATAAACAAACAACAGTATGGCACGCCATTTGGTAAAAAAATTTCATTATTTCTCTCTCTCTCTCTCTCTCTCTCTCTCTCTCTCTCTCTCTCTCTCTCTCTCTCTCTCTCTCTCTCTCCTCCCTCTCTCTCTCTCTCTCTCTCTCTCTCTCTCTATCCCTCTCTCTCTCTCTATCCCTCTCTCTCTCTCTCTCTCTCTCTCTCTCTCTCTCTCTCTCTCTCTCTCTCTCTCTCTCTCTCTCTCTCTCTCTCTCTCTCTCACACACATATGATATTGTCCCTCTGTCACAGGCTGTAGTTTTGTAGTCCACCAATCTGGTGAGCCAAAGGTCTGTGGCACTACATGTGCAGTGGCGTGGCGCATGTTGGGGGATAGTATGTGGGTGATGATGGAGTGGGATGGAAAATTAAATAAATAGCTGTTTCTCTCAAATTTTTCCGTGAATCTATATTTGACCAGGGGTAGCAGTGTTCGCCACAGGTTCTGAGACTATCTGTAGTGGCAGAGGGTAGTCGGAAGGACTGTGTGCATACAAAACTAAAACTAAATCTATTTCTGGTGGGCCTGTCTGATATTGTGGTGGGCCACCACAAACAAATAAGTTCCGGATATACTGTATTTATCGTTTTTCTTTTATAATTAGTTTTGATCACTTATGCCAACAAAGGATATGCCCCCCCCCCCCCCCCATACCTTTTTAATGTAACCAGTATGTAATGTCCAACAGCTCTCATGATTGGCAAAGTGCCCATATCTGTCTGGACCAATTAAAAACTGCTCTGGTGACCTGGTTTCTACAAGGGTGAGTTCTCCAATGTTATATATTATTTTTTAATATAAGAATCATTAAAGAAAAAATAAACTCCCCCACCCCACGCATTACTGTTAAGTGAATGTGTGTGTGTGTGTGTGTGTGTGTGTGTGTGTGTGTGTGTGTGTGTGTGTGTGTGTGTGTGTGTGTGTGTGTGGTGTGGGTGTGGGTGTGTGTGTGAGTGTCTGTGTGCGCGTGTGTGTTTGTGTGTGTGTGTGTGTGTGTGTGTGGGTGGGTGTGTGAGTGTCTGTGTGCGCGCGTGTGTGTGTGTGTGTGTGTGTGTGTGTGTGTGTGTGTGTGTGTGAGTGTGTGTGCATGCATGCATGCATGTGCGTGCGTCTGTGTGTGTGCATGTGTGTGTATATGTGTGTGCGGGCTGTTTCTGACAGGGGGGCCACGGTCACTGGGGCTTTCAGACAATAATCAACACTCTGCCATTCTGTCGCCCTGTTGAACCAACGCTGCCGAAGCTGTTCACGTTAATGCAGGCCAATCAATGTGTTACGGCCCGGATTAAAACAGGCCTTGTCAGAACAATTACATTGACTACGTCTAAATTCAACTATGGATTTGATATTGATTCTACTAGTACATAAAGTCCACATTCATTTCCATTTCCATTTAGTCATTTAGCTGATGCTTTTATCCAAAGCGACTTACAAGCAGTGGCGTCGCGTGGGTAAAATAACAGGGGAAGCCAAAAAAAATTATTTAAAAAAAAATTATTAAATATTTTTATTAATATTTTTTTTTTTTTTTTTCTAAGTCAAGCAGTCACCATGTACACTACAGTATGGCTCGGCGGCCAGTCAAACTTTCTTAACAGATTGCAGAATGGGTACAATACAGTACGGCTCAATACACACAATTGTATAAGGGGATGCAGACCAGAGAAAGACGTTTGTCTTGTTTACATCAGGGTCCACCATTTTCAATTCATAGTGACATTTATGACATACAAGACATCATGACATCAAATATACAGTACTGTTACCCATAGATCCTGACAGAGTAAATACATATGATGGGGAGGGGACTGTACATTAGGAGGGGGTGGGTGGGTGGGAGAGAAATATACATACGGCCGGGAGAGAATATGACTGTCTATTAGACAAACGTGACAAGACAAACGTATTTCTCTGGTCTGCATCCCCTTAACAATTGTGTGTATTGAGCCGTACTGTATTGTACCCATTCTGCAATCTGTTAAATAAAGTTTTCATTCATTCATTCATTCATTCATTCATTCACGTGTCTGTTGCGCGGCGCGCCCAGCCATCAGAGCGCTCCTACTGTAAAATGCGGAAGCAGCCATTTCAGCCTCAGTTTTACTCGTTTATAAAAATGATTTAAAATGTTTATTAGCAACGCCGAGCTTTCAAACCCCGCCGCATCTGTGTGTGAAACCCTAATGGAACGCTGGGTACCTTTGACATTTATATCCGATATATTTTGGACCCACCGCTAGCTTTTAAGCAGTGCTTGATGGTGCACATTAACCTGGCTACTACGGAGGAATAAGTGACTGCGTATTCCAGCCCCTGGCTTGCATTGCAGTCATGAAAGGGTATACAAGCTTGCCTGATAACGTTAGTTAGTCAGTCAGGCTGCTCAGTGCTTACCTGGTCAATAATGTGGTCCTCCTCTTGCCAGATAGATTTGTTAAATCATAATATCCACAGTGGTGTGCTCTGCTGGTCCTCAGTAAATGTCCCGCCGGCGAAAATAAGTTGCTATTAAAGTGCTAAATGTTAGATACACTAATAGAGGATTCGAACGTGCCCGCTCTGTTAATAACATTTTCAATCAATTCCGCGAGGGGATGATGTTCAGACATGTTTGTAGTAGACTACTAGACTGAGTGACGCCAGACAGTTTTATACTACTAATGGGATGTCACGTTAGGTAGTCAGGTGGAAACGTGAACTTCTGAGTGCCCCGCCTCCAGGGGGGAAAATATGCTGAGTGTTTTCCTCCCAGCTCCGTTTTAAACTTTTAGGGTGTGGCAGTCAGCTCGAATCTGATTGGCTAGGATCGGATTTGGACTCTATAATGCTGGAAGCCTGGAGAAAGAGACCTACCCACTGCCTCTCTCCTATACTAGCTGCAGTGAGCACAGTGAGTCTGACAGTGTGTTAGAGGGAGTGAGAAGGAGAAGAGGGAGACATTTAAAAAAAAAATATATATATATAACACAGATGCACAGATGAAAAAGAATGTAAACTATATTAATTTTTTTTTTTTTTTTTTTTTTAGCGTTAGCTAACCTAGAGAGAGCGCGTGCATCATTGTTATGCCAAGATGAAGAGGACGGTCATTCGGCAGATGAACTTCGTCAACTCCACGCGGTTGTCTCCATCCTCTTGGACGTTTGGCGAGTTTTTAATGCACTCTATTCTATTCCCGCCGTGGATATATCTCTCTCTCTCTCTCTCTCGGGAGCCAAAAGGGCCGGCTAGCTGTTGTAGTAGCTAACGGTGTGTGGCCTGGTGTCAGTACCTGGCTACTCTATTTGCAGTTAGCCTATTTAGCTGATGTTGGCCATTGGCTCCTTGCTACTTTGTTTTCTCTGGTATATACCCTCTTCTCTTTGGATTTAAGTGTTGATCTTTGTCCTTTTGGATCTATGTATATTCATGTTGCCTTTGTGAAGTTATCTTTTCCTTCTGTTTTGTTCTTCCATTAAAAGTTGAATATCCTTTAGGGGCTCATCTTTGCTTATCTCTCTCATACATGCTCTCTCTCTAACACACACACACACAGACATGCTCTCTCTCTCTAACACACAAACACACATGCTCTCTCTCTCTCTCTCTCTCTCTCTTTCTAACACACACAGACATGCTCTATATCTCTCTAACACACAAAATGACATGCTCTCTCTCTATATATTTCTCTCTCTTTCTAACACACATATACATGCTCTCTCTCTAACACACACACAAACAGACATGCTCTCTCTCTATCTCTCTCTTTCTAACACACACAGACATGCTCTATCTATCTCTCTCTCTTCAATTCAAATGGGCTTTATTTCACATTCTTGTATTTCTCCCAGTAGGTATGGGAGTTTTGAGTTATTGTCCATGTTTTCAAAGTCTCTTTCGGTGTTTGCAATTTGTGGGAAGTATGTCTTGGTATAGTGGGCAGGTTGTTTCCACCTCATCTTGTGTGCAGTGGGTCTGTCTTCGCTTGGGAGCCAGGTCTGCCTATGGCGGCCTTTCTCAATGGCTAGGCTGTGCTCGCTGAGTCTGTACCTAGTCAAGGATCTTCTTAGTATTGAGTCACAGTGCTCAGGTATTCTGCCACTGTGTACTCTCTGTTTAGGGCCAAATAGCATTTCAATTTGCTCTGGTTTTGGGTTGTTTCTTTCCAATGTGTGTCTCTCTCTCTCTCTCTCTCTGGCCTTGTTCTGGTGGAGGGTCAGGGGCATTGCCGGGTCTGTGCAGCGATAACACTGTATATTGACTGTAGAACGGGAGCTCTCTCGCGCTCTCTCGGGCAGCGCTATTATTTAGGAATATGTTGACTGTATGAAAAAAAAATATATATATATACGTTTAAATCTCGCCGATAATATCGGACATCCCTAAAACTAACCTACACTGTAACACGCAACACTTTGCTGAACATTCTTACTCAGCTGATAGAGTTGTACCCTTCCTGATGACTTGTCGTACAGAACTTGTAAGTCGCTTTGGATGAAAGCGTCAGCTAAATGACAAAATGTAAATGTAAATGTAGTTATGGATAAGAATTCAGATTGAGCAGGACCCGATTTCACACACTGACACCTAGAATATAGATAATCCTGAAACTAATCACATGCACCACTATCTAAGCCAATACTAGATCACCTTTAAAAGCAGGTGATGATCAACGGTATCAAAGGCTTTTGACAAATCTATAAAGAGAGCAGCACAGTGTTTCCTCTTATCTAAAGCCAAAATTATATAATTAGTAATGTGGTGGCTGAAATTGTGCTGTGACTGGCTTTGAATCCAGATTGATGTGAATTTAGGGTTGAGTGATTTGAAAGAAAGAACTTGAGTTGATTATTTACCAAAGTCTCAACAACCTTTGTCAAGCAAGGTAGGCTAGAAATACGAGTGGAAATAATCCCTATCACCACCTGTTTAGTAATAAACTTCGGGGCACGACAGGTAGAGCGGTCATCTGGAAGGTTCCCGGTTTGATTCCTGCTCCTCCCGGGCAGCCATGATGAAGTGTCCTTGAGCAATTTCTAACCCCTAATTGGTCCCGATGAGCAGGTCGTCATGGTTGCATGGTTGCCTCTGCCGTTGGTGTGTGAATGTGTGAGTGAATGGGTAAAATGTGGGGAACAAATATTGTAAAGCGATTTGGATAAAAGTGCTATATAAATGCACCATTTACCATTTACCATTTAATAACTGGGGCAGCCAGTTTGAGAAAAAGAGGCATATGGCTGAAAGGAGAAATTAGAGACCATGGGTCATGTAGAATCAGTAACAGCAAAAACAAGAGGGGGACCTGTATCATGTCTATATGAAATAAATGCCTCAGTGAAGCGCCGTGTTAAAGGCAAATCTCTTTCTGATCAGACATCACACAGTCATCTAATTTAACTACCTAATGTGTAGGTAGGAATTAGTGGTTATTATTATTATTTTTTTGCCTGGTTTGAATAAGAGCTTGAAAAGATAATAGCTGAAGTGCATTTATTTACAAGCTGTCTGAACGGTAACCAATGTACAGGATCACCGGTGCGGCTCATTTGAGAACCAGGGTGTTACTCGGTCTATAATTAAAAACATTTTGAAAGGTACATGCTTATCAATCATTTTAATAAATGTTTTTCTTTATAAAAAGCCCAGTGCTAACTGCACATCAGGGATCTCAGTTGCATATTGTAAATCACGATGGAAAATGTCATGTTATGATGACCTGTGTCGAGATACAGAACAGTAAGTGTTATGCTTGATTATCACATGTCTTACAATAAGATGATAAAAAATAGGATTCCGATAAAAAAAATATAAAAAAAAAATGTAATGCAAAATGCTCCTTTAAAATATACTGGTGTTCTTGTCATGTCCCATCAGAAATAGGTCTTGAAGACATTTGTTTTGTCCCATCCCATAGCCTGAGAAAAACTGATGTTTGGATTAGGATCCAGATGTGAAGTTCACATTGAGTACTGAATAGAGATCAGTGCTCTCACCACTATCCTGACAGCATTAGAGGAGAATTTTTTAAACTCTGCATTAACACTATCCCGCCCAAGCACGGAGATCTCCGTGTTTCGATTCCACCCGTTGTGGACAGAAGCACGGATATATCCGTGGCTAGTTGTTATTGCTTTTATTCCATATTAATAACCTATTCAAGGTCGCCGAGCTGCACTGCAGATTTACCCTACTCTTTGAATTTGACAAAGTGCAATACCGGCCAGATCCTCTTTGGGGCGCTATCGCGATAATGCAGTGTGCCCTGTGGCTGAACGGATCATTATTTTTTTTGACTTTCAATGGAGATTTCAGTTAGCAGGATTCTCGATGTGCAGCATGTAGATTGGATTATGTTTTGCATCACAGATTTCACCATGCAATAAGGGGATTTATCATCAGCCAATGGACATATCGATCTACCAGATGGCGATCGATAACGGGGAAATGCTCAGGGGGATCCCACTGGACCACGGTAAGATCTTTTTCATGTAAAGTACAGCCCAATCGGGAATTGTTATGATACTCAACCAGGCGTTCGGCCTATGAGGCTAATGAGGCAGAAACGACGTCCCCCGCCCCCCCCCCCCCCCCTTTCATGCATACATGCTTGAGGATCGTGCCGATCATATGCAGTTTGAGTTTTAACTGTAGCGTATCTATAACCAAAATGCCATTGGATTTAACGTTATTAGCTATTAGCCCTTTATCTCGGCTTCCAGGAAATATACTAGACCAAATCCGGTATAACGCTTATATTCACGGCGCTATAAAATGAGAACGTATTGATGACATTTTTTTTTCTTTAAGCCATTTTTAAGGGACGGTTTATGGTCTCAATTGACAATGAGAATGGACAGATAGCAATAATATAAAGTATAGATTTAGCTTTACAAACAGCCCCACGTCTATTTATGTAGCCCATGCTACATTCAACACATCGCCTGCTCCACAAGAGGGAGGAACACACTCGACCACTGTTACACCCCGTTCAGAGCCGGCTACAAGACTGTAGCGGCTCCACCATTGACAGGGGCTACAAGCTCATCCGACCACGACTCCATCTTGTTATTCCCCGCTTACAAACAAAGATCACGTGGCGGCATCGTGTCACGTGTGACAAAAAAATGGACCGACCAATCAGAGGCCACGCTCCAGGATGCGCTCGAGGACACGGACTGGAATATGTTTCAAGGAAGCGCCAGTGACGTCAGCGAGTTCGTGGACAGCGTTGTGTGCTTCATAACAACACTCGCTGACAGTATTGTCCCCATGAAAAAGGTGCGGGTCTTCCCAAACCAGAAACCGTGGGTGGACAGTACTATCAGAGCAGCTCTGAACTCTCGCACCACTGCTTACAACCTGGGCAGAGAGTCAGGAAACATGGAGGAGTACAAGGCTACAGTCTATACTCTGCGCAAGGCTGTAAAACTTGCAAAACGGACATATGCTGATAAACTGGAGACACAAATGGCACAAAACGACACAAGAGGCTTATGGCGGGGACTGAGCACAATAACTGACTACAAAGTCAGCGCCCCCTCAATGGGGAGCGACGACGCCTCTCTCGCGGATAAACTCAACTCTTTCTACGCTCGGTTTGGTGTAGACAGTGGCGCCGCTAGCTCAACGGCTAGTGACGTCACTGGCGCGCCGGCTGTTGTGGAGGGGGGGGGGGCAACCGCGGGGGGGATGGGACGCTCTCTCGTTGTCGGAACACAGTGTGAGAAGAGCATTTATGCAGGTGAACACCAGAAAAGCGGCTGGCCCAGATGGTATAACAGGACGCATACTTAAGTCCTGTGCCAACCAGCTAGCCCCTGTGTCATATTTAATCAATCCCTGGTGGAGTCAGTGGTCCCTGCCTGCTTCAAGATGTCTACCATCATCCCTGTACCGAAAAAACCCTCCCCAACATGTCTCAATGACTACAGACCGGTGGCACTCACCTCTGTGGCCATGAAATGTTTCGAGAGGCTGGTCAAGGAGCACATTTGTGCCTCCCTCCACAGTGATATGGACCCTATGCAATTTACATACAGGACAAACAGGTCCACTAACGACGCGGTCTCCCAGGTACTGCACAGCACCCTCTCTCACCTTGACCGCCAGAAGAGGGGCTATGTGAGACTGTTGTTCATACAGCTCAGCGTTCAACACCATAGTCCCCACCAGACTGGTGGACAAGCTGATCGAGCTGGGTCTGAGCTCCGCCCTGAGTGCCTGGGTACTGGACTTTCTGAGTGAAAGACCCCAGGCGGTCAGGGTGGGGGGTCAGACCTCCAACACCATCACCCTGAGCATCGGGTCCCCCCAGGGCTGTGTTCTGAGCCCCCTGCTGTACTCACTCTACACACACGATTGTGTGGCCAAGTTCAGCTCCAACTCCATAGTGAAGTTTGTAGACGACACAGTGGTGGTGGGACTGATCTCGGACAACGACGAGAAGGCCTACCGGGAGGAGGTTGAGGTACTGGAACGCTGGTGCCAGGACAACAGCCTGCTCCTGAACATTGGTAAAACCAAGGAGCTGATCGTGGATTATAGGAGAGGACAGCAGGAGACACACACACCACTGAGGATAAAGGGGCTACCGTGGACAGGGTGAGCAGCTTTAAGTACCTGGGGGTCCACATCTCAGAGGATCTGACATGGACAACACACATAGACTCAGTCATAAAAAAAAGGCGAAGCAGCGCCTCTACCACCTGAGACAGTTAAGGAAGTTCAGAGTATCTGGGAAGATACTCTAGTCCTTCTACTCCGGAGCTGTAGAGAGCATCCTGACTGGAAACATCACTGCCTGGTATGGAAACAGCACGGCACAGGACAAGAAGGCCCTACAGAGAGTGGTGCGCTCAGCCGAGCGTACCACGGGTATTGCACTACCTCCCCTGCAGGTTCTATACAACAAGAGGTGCAAATCCAGAGCCTGCAGAATAATGAAAGACCCTCACCACCCCAACAACAGCCTGTTCCAGCTGCTGAGGTCAGGCAGACGCCTGCGAACCCCAGCTACTAGGACAGAGAGACTTCGGCTCAGCTTCTTCCCCCAGGCCATCAGAGCCTTGAACACTGAACTCTCCACACACAAGCACACATGAGCACACACACGACACGCACACTGTACACGCTCGCACACTAGCAGCCACTTTAACATGACCAAGCACACACTCATGCTGCACACGCCCACACGTATGGCCACTAAGGAAAGGTCACTTTAAAAATAGTATAGTAACAGTAACAGTGTATTGCACTACCAAAGGACGTAGCATGTCCTCCATGCTCTGTAAATAACTTATGTACAAATACCGATATGCCCTACTATGTTACCTGTTTATTGCACGATGTTGTTTTATTGGATTCTATTATATGTTGTTACTACTGTATTGCACATCGTTGCGGGCAAGACCACCCGCATTTCATTGTATACTTGTATGCCGTGACAAATAAAACTCTTGACTTGACTTGACTTGACATGCTATTTCACCCAACGGTCGGCTGGTGAACTTTAACTTGGCCCCTGGTGGTAGGAACAGAATATCCGTTCCCTTTTTGTTTAATTGAGTGCACTCAAAACAGACTTGATTGGGTACCCTTTTTATTTAATTTATTATTTTCTATAAATGTGGACCATTTCATGGATCCTATGATGTTGTAATGTGTACTGAACCTGGTGAACTCCTTTAAGCTACATAAAAGGTAAAACGTAGATCACAGTGCCTGTGTATTTTTCTTAGAGCCAGTCTCCTTGAACATATAGTTGATAGTTGTACCACTGCAGTAGAACTGATAGCGTTGAATTACAGTAGGGGACATTTACATTTCCTGGTCCTCTTGAGATTAATTAGACTCATCCCAGTGGCCGCAATTGTGTTAATAGGCAACTTCACTCCTCCTGTGAAGTTTCTTTTTTTATGACTTATACTTTATTGAAGTTTTTTCTTTTTGCACAGACAGGACATCAGGACAACAAAAAGTAATGACATGACATTTGAATCAACATAGGTCGGTTCTGAAAGACAACACACACCACTAGACCACCAACATCAAGACTACAATGACAACACCCCACATGGGAGAAAACTATTTAAATAAGAAAAATCGACTACATTAAACAGAAAATAAAGCTACATTAATACATAGACCACATCATGTCGACATATACATACACTTGTCAGGTACTCATTCACCTAAGTTGTCTTATTCCTGAACCAGAACTAGAACCTCTCTCAGGTCCAGTGTGATCTAAAGTAACTGTACCTTCGCCACTTCTATGCCTCCAAAGCCTATGCTAACAGTTGTACCAGAGATAATCATATGCAACACCGCTGTCTTAGGCAAGTGAGCCCACCAACCCAGTTATAATGAGTGAAACTCCAGATATTTCCCCCATTTACTAATGTATTTTTCTCCTTTCTCTACTAAATTAAAAGATATCTTCTCATAGGCAGCATATACTCTATCTGCCTATCATAATGGTAGTCTGTATCCAATCAGCTAGGGGCTTTACGATATGGCTAAGGCTGCAGGGATCCCCAGAGCAGAACTCATTCCCTGTGATCTCTGTGATGTAGTCTGGATGTTACTCCAGAAATCTCAGATTTTTGGACATGACCAAAGTGCATGGACTAGGTCACCCTCCTCTGCCTGGCATTTCCAGCAGTCTGGATTCTCTTTCAGGCCCAATCTAAACATTCTAGAGGGAGTCTAATAGAAGCAGTGAAAGATCTTTTACAGTATTTCGATGTCTTCCATTAATCCATAAGTACGTTCTTCTCTGCAACCACTAGAGGGAGACATATGCTATCTAAAATACATAGGCACTAATAATATAATTACAATGACCATAATACACCTCACTGTGATTCTCAGATCAGCACTCCTACTTAAAGATGCTTGTTAAATACAGGCCTTAGCATCATGGTAGAGATCATCAGCCTTTCTCTTTATACTACGATCAGGGTTCCTGCAGGATTCAACAAGTTCAATTTAAGACCTTTTTTACCAATTTGAATAGAATTGAATAAATTTTTAATACATTTCATGGCCATACTGGAAAATTATTTAATAACATAAATATGAAAGAATAAATACTTCCCAGAATGAATTACAAATATGACTTCCCCATGAAGTTGAAAAAGTTAAAAAGATTTAAAGATGTATGATCATGAGTATGACACAATAGCAGAATTTCTCTACCTCAGGCTCTGACTGACGCTAGCTCAAGCTTGGTTGCTAGGTGCAGTTGCTAGCTGGGTGTTCTCCCATACGTTCTCACCAGAAAGATTATTGGTTTCATGTTGATTTATTTCCATACAAATTGTCGGGGGGGAAGTGATAGGTCTATTACCGTACTTCTTAATTGGCAGGCCCAGACATTTCTCCCAAACACATTTAAACATGATACAGAGAAGTTATCACAACATAGAAGTAACGTCCTAATCCATGTTTTTAAGACTTTAAAATTATGATTATTTAAGACTTTTTAAGACCCCCACAAGAACCCTGTACAAGACCAAATAGGGCTTTCCAGAGATTACTCATGGTTAACCATGGTCTCATGGTTAACAGAACATGAGGTGAGGAGGACCTTTAAGAAAGTGAATATCAGGAAGGCAGCAGGACCGGACGGCATCCCCGGCCACGTCCTAAAAGTCTGTGCCGACCAACTGGCCCCGGTATTCACTGACATATTTAACCTGTCCTTAGAACAGGCTGTCATCCCCACCTGTCTGAAGAAGTCCACCATTATCCCTGTACCCAAAAAATCTACGCCCGCTTGCCTCAACGACTACCGCCCTGTAGCTCTCACATCCATAGCCATGAAGTGCTTTGAGAAGCTAGTGAAGGGCTACAACTGTTCCTCCCTCCCCATCAACCTGGACCCCCTGCAATTTGCATATCGCCCCAACAGGTCCACGGAGGACGCCATAGCCCATGTGCTGCACACAGCAGCATCACACCTGGACAAGAGGCAGGGAAACTATGTGAGAATGCTGTTCATTGACTACAGCTCAGCATTCAATACCATAGTCCCCTCCAAACTCATAGCCAAGCTCAGGGACCTGGGCTTGAACTATGACCTCTGCCAGTGGGTTTTGGACTTCCTGACGGGTAGACCCCAGGTGGTGAGAGCAGGCAACTGCACCTCCTCATCCATCACACTCAACATAAGGGCCCCCCAAGGCTGTGTTCTGAGTCCCCTCCTCTACTCGCTGTACACACACGACTGTGTGGCACAGTGGAACAACAACACAATCATCAAATTTGCTGACGACACAGTAGTGGTGGGCCTGATCTCTGCCAACGACGAGAGGGCCTACCTGGAAGAGGTAAAGAATATGTCGCAGTGGTGTCAGGAGAACTGCCTCTCCCTGAACGTCAGCAAAACAAAAGAGATGATTGTGGACTTCAGGAGGTCGGGGGTCAGGGACTACAGCCCCCTCAGCATCGACGGGGCACCGGTTGAAAGAGTGAACAGTTTCAAGTACCTCGGAGTCCACATATCCGAGGACTTGACATGGACCACACACATTGACAGTGTTGTGAAGAAGGCACGGCAACGCCTCTACTTCCTTAGGCGCCTAAGGAAGTTCCAAGTCAGTCAGAAGATCCTTAAGAACTTAGCATAGCACCACACAAGACCGTAGCAGACTACAGAGAGTGGCCCGTTCAGCCGAACGCACAATTGGAGGGGGGCTTCCCACTCTCCAAGACATTTACAACAAGCGGTGCATGGGTAAGGCTAAGAGAATAATCAAAGACTCCACCCACCCAAACAACTGCCTCTTTGAACTGCTGCGGTCAGGCAAGCGATACCGGCGTCTCATGGCCAGCACAGAAAGACTCAGAAGAAGCTTCTATCCTCAGGCCATCAGAATGCTAAATGACAATAACACTATGTAACAAGCATCAAATGCACTCACAGCACACACATCCACATGCACACACTCACTTTAAACAAACAACTCACTGCAGCACCCACTTTACCCACGTTAGACACCTAAACACACTTTATATTTATTGGTAAAGAATTTGCACTACAACCCATACCTCATTACACCTTACTGTAAATTGTACCTAAATTGTACCTCATCCCATTTCTGCATTGTACTGTATAGTATATATAGTATATTTTATTGTAACTCAGTTACTTTTCTACTCTGCATTGTACATTGTATATATGTATATATTGAACACTTTGTCTATGTACTTGACCTCTATTTTATACTTACTATACTTATTTTATACTTATCTATTTTTATCTAGCACAATCTCTGGAGCAAAACAGAAAGAAGCATTTTATATAAAAGTATTCTGTACTTCTGTATGACAACTAGTAAAGAAACTTGAAACTTGAAACTTGTCTCTGAGCTTCCTACATGTATATGTTGGGGCTGTGGAGGTCTAAATGGTTGGACAACTGGATGTGACCAAAACGTCACTGGTTTGATTGCTGGACTGGAAGAAAAATATGTGCGGGGGAAGTTAATGAATAACATTCCACAACCACCACCAATGAACAGCCCTTGAGCAAGGCACTTAAATGGGGAACACTGCCCCAAATGAAGAATTCCAATATGGCATTTCCATGGCAGGGGAAAGTTCAATCAATATTTATGAACTACTATCTCATAACGCCTGAAACCAGAGAAGTAAGTCTCAAGCCTGTGATGGCATCGGTCTGATAGACCAAAGACAAAGAGTGGGAGACTGATTCTGTGGACCCACAGAACGTTTGTTTGAGTCTTTATACCGAAGTGAGTTTTATTGTATCGTAGTACATATATACTCAGAGCGTTCCCCTGGGTGCTCTCAGTGTCATCTATAATACTGGCATCTCTCCCAATGCATTGTTTATGGAGCAACTTCAAACTTTTATATGATGACAACACAAATTATACTTTTAGCTCGTATCTGGATTAGAGAAATAATGATTTGTGTTCTGTAATATTTCTGGACCATTTTTGGCCATTGGAATAACATGTCTGATCCTTACTGAGAGTAGTTCCCCTTTGTGTTGTATTGCTCCTAGTGGTAAACAGTGTCAGACTGGTTATACTGGGCAGCTCCTAGTGGTCAACAGTGTCAGACTGGTTATACTGGGCAGCTCCTAGTGGTCAACAGTGTTATACTGGTTGTAGTGGGCAGCTCCTAGTGGTCAACAGTGTTATACTGGTTGTACTGGGCAGCTCCTAGTGGTCAACAGTGTCAGACTGTGGTTGTACTGGGCAGCTCCTAGTGGTCAACAGTGTCAGACTGTGGTTGTACTGGGCAGCTCCTAGTGGTTAACAGTGTCAGACTGGTTGTACTGGGCAGCTCCTAGTGGTCAACAGTGTCCGACTGGTTGTACTGGGCAGTTCCTAGTGGTCAACAGTGTCAGACTGGTTGTACTGGGCAGCTCCTAGTGGTCAACACTGTCAGACTGGTTGTACTGGGCAGCTCCTAGTTGTCAACAGTGTCAGACTGTGGTTGTACTGGGCAGTTCCATCTGGTCAACAGTGTCAGACTGTGGTTGTACTGGGCAGCTCCTAGTGGTCAACAGTGTCAGACTGTGGTTGTACTGGGCAGCTCCTAGTGGTCAACAGTGTCAGACTGGTAGTATTGGCAGCTCTTAGTGGTCAACAGTGTCAGACTGGTTATACTGGGCAGCTCCTAGTGGTCAACAGTGTCAGACTGTGGTTGTACTGGGCAGCTCCAAGTGGTCAACAGTGTGAGACTGGTTGTACTGGGCAGCTCCTAGTGGTCAACAGTGTCAGACTGTGGTTGTACTGGGCAGCTCCTAGTGGTCAACAGTGTCAGACTGGTTGTACTTGGCCGCTCCTAGTGGTCAACAGTGTCAGACTGGTTGTACTAGGCAGCTCCTAGTGGTCAACAGTGCCCCTTGTGGTCAACAGTGTAGGACTGGTTGTACTGGGCAGCTCCTAGTGGTCAGCAGTGTCAGACTGTGGTTGTACTGGGCAGTTTCTATTGGTCAACAGTGTCAGAGTGGTTGTACTGGACAGCTCCTAGTGGTCAACAGTGTCAGACTGTGGTTGTACTGGGCAGCTCCTAGTGGTCAACAGTGTGTGATTGTGGTTGTACTGAGCAGCTCCTGGTGGTCAACAGTGTCAGACTGGTTGTACTGGGTAGCTCCTAGTGGTCAACAGTGTCAGACTGTGGTTGTACTGGGCAGCTCCTAGTGGTCAACAGTGTGTGACTGTGGTTGTACTGAGCAGCTCCTGGTGGTCAACAGTGTGAGACTGGTCGTACTCGGCAGCTCCTAGTGGTCAACAGTGTCAGATTGGTTGTACTGGGCAGCTCCTAGTGGTCAACAGTGTCAGACTGTGGTTGTACTGGGCAGCTCCTAGTGGTCAACAGTGTCAGACTGGTTGTACTGGGCAGCTCCTAGTTGTCAACAGTGTCAGACTGTGGTTGTACTGGGCAGCTCCTAGTGGTCAACAGTGTCAGACTGGTTGTACTGGGCAGCTCCTAGTGGTCAACAGTGTCGGACTGTGGTTGTACTGGGAGCTCCTAGTGTTCAACAGTGTCAGACTGTGGTTGTACTGGGCAGCTCCTAGTGGTCAACAGTGTCAGTCTGGTTGTACTGGGCATCTCCTAATGGTCAACAGTGTCAGACTGGTTTTACTAGGCAGCTCCTAGTGGTCAACAGTGTCAGACTGTGGTTTTACTGGGCAGCTCCTAGTGGTCAACACTGTCAGACTGGTTGTACTGGGAAGCTCCTAGTTGTCAACAGTGTCAGACTGTGGTTGTACTGGGCAGCTGCTACTGGTCAACAGTGTCAGACTGTGGTTGTACTGGGCAGTTCCTACTGGTCAACAGTGTAAGACTGTGGTTGTACAGGGCAGCTCCTAGTGGTCAACACTGTCAGACTGGTTATACTGGGAAGCTCCTAGTTGTCAACAGTGTCAGACTGTGGTTGTACTGGGCAGCTTCTACTGGTCAACAGTGTCAGACTGTGGTTGTACTGGGCAGCTCCTAGTGGTCAACAGTGTCAGACTGTGGTTGTACTGGGCAGTTCCTACTGGTCAACAGTGTAAGACTGTGGTTGTACTGGGCAGCTCCTAGTGGTCAACAGTGTCAGACTGTGGTTGTACTGGGCAGCTCCTACTAGTCAACAGTGTCAGAATGGTAGTATTGGCAGCTCTTAGTGGTCAACAGTGTCAGACTGGTTGTAGTGGGCAGCTCCTAGTGGTCAACAGTGTCAGACTGGTTGTAGTGGGCAGTACCTAGTGGTCAACAGTGTCAGACTGGTTGTACTGGGCATCTCCTAGTGGTCAACAGTGTCAGACTGGTTGTACTGGGCAGCTCCTAGTGGTCAACACTGTCAGACTGGTTGTACTGGGCAGTTCCTACTGGTCAACAGTGTCAGACTGTGGTTGTACTGGGCAGCTCCTATTGGTCAACAGTGTCAGACTGATTGTACTGGGCAGCTCCTAGTGGTCAACAGTGTCAGACTGATTGTACTGGGCAGCTCCTAGTGGTCAACAGTGTCAGACTGGTTGTACTGGGCAGCTCCTAGTGGTCAACAGTGTCAGACTGTGGTTGTACTGGGCAGCTCCTAGTGGTCAACAGTGTCAGACTGGTTGTACTGGGCAGCTCCTAGTGGTCAACAGTGTTGGACTGTGGTTGTACTGGGCAGCTCCTAGTGGTCAACAGTGTCAGACTGTGGTTGTACTGCGCAGCTCCTAGTGGTCAACAGTGTCAGACTGTGGTTGTACTGGGCAGCTCCTAGTGGTCAACAGTGTCAGACTGGTAGTATTGGCAGCTCTTAGTGGTCAACAGTGTCAGACTGGTTATAATGGGCAGCTCCTAGTGGTCAACAGTGTCAGACTGTGGTTGTACTGGGCAGCTCCTAGTGGTCAACAGTGTGAGACTGGTTGTACTGGGCAGCTCCTAGTGGTCAACAGTGTCAGACTGTGGTTGTACTGGGCAGCTCCTAGTGGTCAACAGTGTCAGACTGGTTGTACTTGGGCGCTCCTAGTGGTCAACAGTGTCAGACTGGTTGTACTAGGCAGCTCCTAGTGGTCAACAGTGCCCCTTGTGGTCAACAGTGTAGGACTGGTTGTACTGGGCAGCTCCTAGTGGTCAGCAGTGTCAGACTGTGGTTGTACTGGGCAGTTTCTATTGGTCAACAGTGTCAGAGTGGTTGTACTGGACAGCTCCTAGTGGTCAACAGTGTCAGACTGTGGTTGTACTGGGCAGCTCCTAGTGGTCAACAGTGTGTGATTGTGGTTGTACTGAGCAGCTCCTGGTGGTCAACAGTGTCAGACTGGTTGTACTGGGCAGCTCCTAGTGGTCAACAGTGTCAGACTGTTGTTGTCCTGGGCAGCTCCTAGTGGTCAACAGTGTGTGACTGTGGTTGTACTGAGCAGCTCCTGGTGGTCAACAGTGTGAGACTGGTCGTACTCGGCAGCTCCTAGTGGTCAACAGTGTCAGATTGGTTGTACTGGGCAGCTCCTAGTGGTCAACAGTGTCAGACTGTGGTTGTACTGGGCAGTTCCTACTGGTCAACAGTGTCAGACTGTGGTTGTACTGGGCAGCTCCTATTGGTCAACAGTGTCAGACTGATTGTACTGGGCAGCTCCTAGTGGTCAACAGTGTCAGACTGATTGTACTGGGCAGCTCCTAGTGGTCAACAGTGTCAGACTGGTTGTACTGGGCAGCTCCTAGTGGTCAACAGTGTCAGACTGTGGTTGTACTGGGCAGCTCCTAGTGGTCAACAGTGTCAGACTGGTTGTACTGGGCAGCTCCTAGTGGTCAACAGTGTTGGACTGTGGTTGTACTGGGCAGCTCCTAGTGGTCAACAGTGTCAGACTGTGGTTGTACTGGGCAGCTCCTAGTGGTCAACAGTGTCAGACTGGTAGTATTGGCAGCTCTTAGTGGTCAACAGTGTCAGACTGGTTATACTGGGCAGCTCCTAGTGGTCAACAGTGTCAGACTGTGGTTGTACTGGGCAGCTCCTAGTGGTCAACAGTGTGAGACTGGTTGTACTGGGCAGCTCCTAGTGGTCAACAGTGTCAGACTGTGGTTGTACTGGGCAGCTCCTAGTGGTCAACAGTGTCAGACTGGTTGTACTTGGGCGCTCCTAGTGGTCAACAGTGTCAGACTGGTTGTACTAGGCAGCTCCTAGTGGTCAACAGTGCCCCTTGTGGTCAACAGTGTAGGACTGGTTGTACTGGGCAGCTCCTAGTGGTCAGCAGTGTCAGACTGTGGTTGTACTGGGCAGTTTCTATTGGTCAACAGTGTCAGAGTGGTTCTACTGGACAGCTCCTAGTGGTCAACAGTGTCAGACTGTGGTTGTACTGGGCAGCTCCTAGTGGTCAACAGTGTGTGATTGTGGTTGTACTGAGCAGCTCCTGGTGGTCAACAGTGTCAGACTGGTTGTACTGGGCAGCTCCTAGTGGTCAACAGTGTCAGACTGTGGTTGTCCTGGGCAGCTCCTAGTGGTCAACAGTGTGTGACTGTGGTTGTACTGAGCAGCTCCTGGTGGTCAACAGTGTGAGACTGGTCGTACTCGGCAGCTCCTAGTGGTCAACAGTGTCAGATTGGTTGTACTGGGCAGCTCCTAGTGGTCAACAGTGTCAGACTGTGGTTGTACTGGGCAGCTCCTAGTGGTCAACAGTGTCAGACTGGTTGTACTGGGCAGCTCCTAGTTGTCAACAGTGTCAGACTGTGGTTGTACTGGGCAGCTCCTAGTGGTCAACAGTGTCAGACTGGTTGTACTGGGCAGCTCCTAGTGGTCAACAGTGTCGGACTGTGGTTGTACTGGGAGCTCCTAGTGGTCAACAGTGTCAGACTGTGGTTGTACTGGGCAGCTCCTAGTGGTCAACAGTGTCAGTCTGGTTGTACTGGGCATCTCCTAATGGTCAACAGTGTCAGACTGGTTTTACTAGGCAGCTCCTAGTGGTCAACAGTGTCAGACTGTGGTTTTACTGGGCAGCTCCTAGTGGTCAACACTGTCAGACTGGTTGTACTGGGAAGCTCCTAGTTGTCAACAGTGTCAGACTGTGGTTGTACTGGGCAGCTGCTACTGGTCAACAGTGTCAGACTGTGGTTGTACTGGGCAGTTCCTACTGGTCAACAGTGTAAGACTGTGGTTGTACAGGGCAGCTCCTAGTGGTCAACACTGTCAGACTGGTTGTACTGGGAAGCTCCTAGTTGTCAACAGTGTCAGACTGTGGTTGTACTGGGCAGCTTCTACTGGTCAACAGTGTCAGACTGTGGTTGTACTGGGCAGCTCCTAGTGGTCAACAGTGTCAGACTGTGGTTGTACTGGGCAGTTCCTACTGGTCAACAGTGTAAGACTGTGGTTGTACTGGGCAGCTCCTAGTGGTCAACAGTGTCAGACTGTGGTTGTACTGGGCAGCTCCTACTAGTCAACAGTGTCAGAATGGTAGTATTGGCAGCTCTTAGTGGTCAACAGTGTCAGACTGGTTGTAGTGGGCAGCTCCTAGTGGTCAACAGTGTCAGACTGGTTGTAGTGGGCAGTACCTAGTGGTCAACAGTGTCAGACTGGTTGTACTGGGCATCTCCTAGTGGTCAACAGTGTCAGACTGTGGTTGTACTGGGCAGCTCCTAGTGGTCAACAGTGTCAGACTGGTTGTACTGGGCAGCTCCTAGTTGTCAACAGTGTCAGACTGTGGTTGTACTGGGCAGCTCCTAGTGGTCAACAGTGTCAGACTGGTTGTACTGGGCAGCTCCTAGTGGTCAACAGTGTCGGACTGTGGTTGTACTGGGAGCTCCTAGTGGTCAACAGTGTCAGACTGTGGTTGTACTGGGCAGCTCCTAGTGGTCAACAGTGTCAGTCTGGTTGTACTGGGCATCTCCTAATGGTCAACAGTGTCAGACTGGTTTTACTAGGCAGCTCCTAGTGGTCAACAGTGTCAGACTGTGGTTTTACTGGGCAGCTCCTAGTGGTCAACACTGTCAGACTGGTTGTACTGGGAAGCTCCTAGTTGTCAACAGTGTCAGACTGTGGTTGTACTGGGCAGCTGCTACTGGTCAACAGTGTCAGACTGTGGTTGTACTGGGCAGTTCCTACTGGTCAACAGTGTAAGACTGTGGTTGTACAGGGCAGCTCCTAGTGGTCAACACTGTCAGACTGGTTATACTGGGAAGCTCCTAGTTGTCAACAGTGTCAGACTGTGGTTGTACTGGGCAGCTCCTAGTGGTCAACAGTGTCAGACTGTGGTTGTACTGGGCAGTTCCTACTGGTCAACAGTGTAAGACTGTGGTTGTACTGGGCAGCTCCTAGTGGTCAACAGTGTCAGACTGTGGTTGTACTGGGCAGCTCCTACTAGTCAACAGTGTCAGAATGGTAGTATTGGCAGCTCTTAGTGGTCAACAGTGTCAGACTGGTTGTAGTGGGCAGCTCCTAGTGGTCAACAGTGTCAGACTGGTTGTAGTGGGCAGTACCTAGTGGTCAACAGTGTCAGACTGGTTGTACTGGGCATCTCCTAGTTGTCAACAGTGTCAGACTGGTTGTACTGGGCAGCTCCTAGTGGTCAACACTGTCAGACTGGTTGTACTGGGCAGTTCCTACTGGTCAACAGTGTCAGACTGTGGTTGTACTGGGCAGCTCCTATTGGTCAACAGTGTCAGACTGATTGTACTGGGCAGCTCCTAGTGGTCAACAGTGTCAGACTGATTGTACTGGGCAGCTCCTAGTGGTCAACAGTGTCAGACTGGTTGTACTGGGCAGCTCCTAGTGGTCAACAGTGTCAGACTGTGGTTGTACTGGGCAGCTCCTAGTGGTCAACAGTGTCAGACTGGTTGTACTGGGCAGCTCCTAGTGGTCAACAGTGTTGGACTGTGGTTGTACTGGGCAGCTCCTAGTGGTCAACAGTGTCAGACTGTGGTTGTACTGGGCAGCTCCTAGTGGTCAACAGTGTCAGACTGTGGTTGTACTGGGCAGCTCCTAGTGGTCAACAGTGTCAGACTGGTAGTATTGGCAGCTCTTAGTGGTCAACAGTGTCAGACTGGTTATACTGGGCAGCTCCTAGTGGTCAACAGTGTCAGACTGTGGTTGTACTGGGCAGCTCCTAGTGGTCAACAGTGTGAGACTGGTTGTACTGGGCAGCTCCTAGTGGTCAACAGTGTCAGACTGTGGTTGTACTGGGCAGCTCCTAGTGGTCAACAGTGTCAGACTGGTTGTACTTGGGCGCTCCTAGTGGTCAACAGTGTCAGACTGGTTGTACTAGGCAGCTCCTAGTGGTCAACAGTGCCCCTTGTGGTCAACAGTGTAGGACTGGTTGTACTGGGCAGCTCCTAGTGGTCAGCAGTGTCAGACTGTGGTTGTACTGGGCAGTTTCTATTGGTCAACAGTGTCAGAGTGGTTGTACTGGACAGCTCCTAGTGGTCAACAGTGTCAGACTGTGGTTGTACTGGGCAGCTCCTAGTGGTCAACAGTGTGTGATTGTGGTTGTACTGAGCAGCTCCTGGTGGTCAACAGTGTCAGACTGGTTGTACTGGGCAGCTCCTAGTGGTCAACAGTGTCAGACTGTGGTTGTACTGGGCAGCTCCTAGTGGTCAACAGTGTGTGACTGTGGTTGTACTGAGCAGCTCCTGGTGGTCAACAGTGTGAGACTGGTCGTACTCGGCAGCTCCTAGTGGTCAACAGTGTCAGATTGGTTGTACTGGGCAGCTCCTAGTGGTCAACAGTGTCAGACTGTGGTTGTACTGGGCAGCTCCTAGTGGTCAACAGTGTCAGACTGGTTGTACTGGGCAGCTCCTAGTTGTCAACAGTGTCAGACTGTGGTTGTACTGGGCAGCTCCTAGTGGTCAACAGTGTCAGACTGGTTGTACTGGGCAGCTCCTAGTGGTCAACAGTGTCGGACTGTGGTTGTACTGGGAGCTCCTAGTGGTCAACAGTGTCAGACTGTGGTTGTACTGGGCAGCTCCTAGTGGTCAACAGTGTCAGTCTGGTTGTACTGGGCATCTCCTAATGGTCAACAGTGTCAGACTGGTTTTACTAGGCAGCTCCTAGTGGTCAACAGTGTCAGACTGTGGTTTTACTGGGCAGCTCCTAGTGGTCAACACTGTCAGACTGGTTGTACTGGGAAGCTCCTAGTTGTCAACAGTGTCAGACTGTGGTTGTACTGGGCAGCTGCTACTGGTCAACAGTGTCAGACTGTGGTTGTACTGGGCAGTTCCTACTGGTCAACAGTGTAAGACTGTGGTTGTACAGGGCAGCTCCTAGTGGTCAACACTGTCAGACTGGTTGTACTGGGAAGCTCCTAGTTGTCAACAGTGTCAGACTGTGGTTGTACTGGGCAGCTTCTACTGGTCAACAGTGTCAGACTGTGGTTGTACTGGGCAGCTCCTAGTGGTCAACAGTGTCAGACTGTGGTTGTACTGGGCAGTTCCTACTGGTCAACAGTGTAAGACTGTGGTTGTACTGGGCAGCTCCTAGTGGTCAACAGTGTCAGACTGTGGTTGTACTGGGCAGCTCCTACTAGTCAACAGTGTCAGAATGGTAGTATTGGCAGCTCTTAGTGGTCAACAGTGTCAGACTGGTTGTAGTGGGCAGCTCCTAGTGGTCAACAGTGTCAGACTGGTTGTAGTGGGCAGTACCTAGTGGTCAACAGTGTCAGACTGGTTGTACTGGGCATCTCCTAGTGGTCAACAGTGTCAGACTGGTTGTACTGGGCAGCTCCTAGTGGTCAACACTGTCAGACTGGTTGTACTGGGCAGTTCCTACTGGTCAACAGTGTCAGACTGTGGTTGTACTGGGCAGCTCCTATTGGTCAACAGTGTCAGACTGATTGTACTGGGCAGCTCCTAGTGGTCAACAGTGTCAGACTGATTGTACTGGGCAGCTCCTAGTGGTCAACAGTGTCAGACTGGTTGTACTGGGCAGCTCCTAGTGGTCAACAGTGTCAGACTGTGGTTGTACTGGGCAGCTCCTAGTGGTCAACAGTGTCAGACTGGTTGTACTGGGCAGCTCCTAGTGGTCAACAGTGTTGGACTGTGGTTGTACTGGGCAGCTCCTAGTGGTCAACAGTGTCAGACTGTGGTTGTACTGGGCAGCTCCTAGTGGTCAACAGTGTGATACTGGTTGTACTGGGCAGCTCCTAGTGGTCAACAGTGTCAGACTGGTTGTACTGGGCAGATCCTAGTGGTCAACAGTGTCAGACTGGTCGTACTGGGCAGCTCCTAGTGGTCAACAGTGTCAGACTGGTTGTACTGGGCAGCTCCTAGTGGTCAACAATGTCAGACTGTGGTTGTACTAGGCAGCTCCTAGTGTTCAACAGTGCCCCTAGTGGTCAACAGTGTCAGACTGGTTGTACTGGGCAGTTCCTATTGGTCAACAGTGTCAGAGTGGTTGTACTGGACAGCTACTAGTGGTCAACAGTGTCAGACTGTGGTTGTACTGGGCAGCTCCTAGTGGTCAACAGTGTGTGACTGTGGTTGTACTGGGCAGTTCCTACTGGTCAACAGTGTAAGACTGTGGTTGTACAGGGCAGCTCCTAGTGGTCAACACTGTCAGACTGGTTGTACTGGGAAGCTCCTAGTTGTCAACAGTGTCAGACTGTGGTTGTACTGGGCAGCTTCTACTGGTCAACAGTGTCAGACTGTGGTTGTACTGGGCAGCTCCTAGTGGTCAACAGTGTCAGAATGTGGTTGTACTGGGCAGTTCCTACTGGTCAACAGTGTAAGACTGTGGTTGTACTGGGCAGCTCCTAGTGGTCAACAGTGTCAGACTGTGGTTGTACTGGGCAGCTCCTACTAGTCAACAGTGTCAGAATGGTAGTATTGGCAGCTCTTAGTGGTCAACAGTGTCAGACTGGTTGTAGTGGGCAGCTCCTAGTGGTCAACAGTGTCAGACTGGTTGTAGTGGGCAGTACCTAGTGGTCAACAGTGTCAGACTGGTTGTACTGGGCATCTCCTAGTGGTCAACAGTGTCAGACTGGTTGTACTGGGCAGCTCCTAGTGGTCAACACTGTCATACTGATTGTACTGGGCAGCTCCTAGTGGTCAACAGTGTCAGACTGATTGTACTGGGCAGCTCCTAGTGGTCAACAGTGTCAGACTGTTGTACTGGGCAGCTCCTAGTGGTCAACAGTGTCAGACTGTGGTTGTACTGGGCAGCTCCTAGTGGTCAACAGTGTCAGACTGGTTGTACTGGGCAGCTCCTAGTGGTCAACAGTGTTGGACTGTGGTTGTACTGGGCAGCTCCGAGTGGTCAACAGTGTCAGACTGTGGTTGTACTGGGCAGCTCCTAGTGGTCAACAGTGTGATACTGGTTGTACTGGGCAGCTCCTAGTGGTCAACAGTGTCAGACTGGTTGTACTGGGCAGATCCTAGTGGTCAACAGTGTCAGACTGGTCGTACTGGGCAGCTCCTAGTGGTCAACAGTGTCAGACTGGTTGTACTGGGCAGCTCCTAGTGGTCAACAATGTCAGACTGTGGTTGTACTAGGCAGCTCCTAGTGTTCAACAGTGCCCCTAGTGGTCAACAGTGTCAGACTGGTTGTACTGGGCAGTTCCTATTGGTCAACAGTGTCAGAGTGGTTGTACTGGACAGCTACTAGTGGTCAACAGTGTCAGACTGTGGTTGTACTGGGCAGCTCCTAGTGGTCAACAGTGTGTGACTGTGGTTGTACTGGGCAGCTCGTAGTGGTTAACAATGTCTGAATGTGGTTGTACTGGGCAGCTCCTAGTGGTCAACAGTGTCAGACTGGTAGTACTGGGCAGCTCTTAGTGGTCAACAGTGTCAGACTGTTTATACTGGGCAGCTCCTAGTGATCAACAGTGTCAGACTGGTTGTAGTGGGCAGATCCTAGTGGTCAACAGGGTCAGACTGTGGTTGTACTGGGCAGCTCCTAGTGGTCAACAGTGTCAGACTGTGGTTGTACTGGGCAGCTCCTAGTGGTCAACAGTGTCAGACTGGTTGTACTGGGCAGCTCCTAGTGGTCAACAGTGTCAGACTGTGGTTGTACTGGGCAGCTCCTAGTGGTCAACAGTGTCAGACTGGTTGTACTGGGCAGCTCCTAGTGGTCAACAGTGTCGGACTGTGGTTGTACTGGGCAGCTCCTAGTGGTCAACATTGTCAGACTGTGGTTGTACTGAGCAGCCCCTATGGTCAACAGTGTGATACTGGTTGTACTGTGCAGCTCCTAGTGGTCAACAGTGTCAGACTGGTTGTACTGGGCAGATCCTAGTGGTCAACAGTGTCAGACTGGTCGTACTGGGCAGCTCCTAGTGGTCAACAGTGTCAGACTGGTTGTACTGGGCAGCTCCTAGTGGTCAACAATGTCAGACTGTGGTTGTACTAGGCAGCTCCTAGTGTTCAACAGTGCCCCTAGTGGTCAACAGTGTCAGACTGGTTGTACTGGGCAGTTCCTATTGGTCAACAGTGTCAGAGTGGTTGTACTGGACAGCTACTAGTGGTCAACAGTGTCAGACTGTGGTTGTACTGGGCAGCTCCTATACCTAGTGGTCAACAGTGTTAGACTGGTCGTACTCGGCAGCTCCTAGTGGTCAACAATGTCAGATTGGTTGTACTGGGCAGCTCCTAGTGGTCAACAATGTCAGACTGTGGTTGTACTGGGCAGCTCCTATACCTAGTGGTCAACAGTGTTAGACTGGTCGTACTCGGCAGCTCCTAGTGGTCAACAGTATCAGATTGGTTGTACTGGGCAGCTCCTAGTGGTCAACAGTGTCAGACTGTGGTTGTACTGGGCAGCTCCTAGTGGTCAACAGTGTCAGACTGGTTGTACTGGGCAGCTCCTAGTGGTCAACAGTGTCAGACTGGTAGTACTGGGCAGCTCCTAGTGGTCAACAGTGTCAGACTGGTAGTACTGGGCAGCTCTTAGTGGTCAACAGTGTCAGACTGTTTATACTGGGCAGCTCCTAGTGGTCAACAGTGTCAGACTGGTTGTAGTGGGCAGCTCCTAGTGGTCAACAGGGTCAGACTGTGGTTGTACTGGGCAGCTCCTAGTGGTCAACAAGTTCAGACTGTGGTTGTACTGGGCAGCTCCAAGTGGTCAACAGTGTCAGACTGTGGTTGTACTGGGCAGCTCCTTGTGGTCAACAGTGTCAGACTGGTTGTACTGGGCAGCTCCTAGTGGTCAACAGTGTGAGACTGGTTGTACTGGGCAGCTCCTAGTGGTCAACAGTGTCAGACTGGTTGTACGGCTGGGCGATATGGCCTAAAAATAAAATCCCTGATTATTGTAAAAAAAAAATCCGATTCACGATTTTAATCGATTTTTTTCTCTTGAAAACTAGAAACGCCAAGGAAATCATTCAAATAACCTTTGTTTTTATTTTACACAAAAAAATTATCAAACAAATATGAATGTCCCTATTGGGATTAATAGTGCAATAACTTGCTTTTTCACCAAACTTCACTTAAAACAAATAAAAGGTGCCTCTTGATCATCAAACAAGAATGAATTTCTCTATTGGGATTAATAAAGTGCAAATCTAACTTTCACCAAACATCACTTTTTGTAAAATAAAAGGTGATACAAAAAAAAATATATTTTTTTCAAAATCTATTTTTATTTTTCAAAATCGTCCTAAATCATTCATTCGAAGTAATCGTTAATATCGATTAATCCCCCAGCCTAGAGGGCAGCTCCTAGGGGTCAACAGTGTCAGACTGGTTGTACTGGGCAGCTCCTAGTGGTCAACAGTGTCAGACTGGTTGTACTGGGCAGCTCCTAGTGGTCAACAGTGTCAGACTGGTTGTACTCGGCAGCTCCTAGTGGTCAACAGTGTCAGATTGGTTGTACTGGGCAGCTCCTAGTGGTCAACAGTGTCAGACTGGTTGTACTGGGCAGCTCCTAGTGGTCAACAGTGTCAGACTGTGGTTGTACTGGGCAGCTCCTAGTGGTCAACAGTGTCAGACTGGTTGTACTGGGCAGCTCCTAGTGGTCAACAGTGTCAGACTGGTTGTACTGGGCAGCTCCTAGTGGTCAACAGTGTCACACTGGTTGTACTGGGCATCTCCTAGTGGTCAACAGTGTCAGACTGGTTGTACTGGGCAGCTCCTAGTGGTCAACACTGTCAGACTGGTTGTACTGGGCAGTTCCTACTGTTCAACAGTGTCAGACTGTGGTTGTACTGGGCAGCTCCTATTGGTCAACAGTGTCAGACTGGTTGTACTGGGCAGCTCCTAGTGGTCAACAGTGTCAGACTGATTGTACTGGGCAGCTCCTAGTGGTCAACAGTGTCAGACTGGTTGTACTGGGCAGCTCCTAGTGGTCAACAGTGTTGGACTGTGGTTGTACTGGGCGCTCAATCCTAACAAGGCAACAGGACAGGACAAGATACCTGCTAGATTTCTTAGGGATGCAGCAGAGTCCATCACCTCCGGCTTAACACACATTGTAAATCTATCTATCGGTCAAGGACAGTTTCCCTATGATCTCAAACAAGCCAGAGTCATTCCGCTTTACAAAAAAGGCAATAAATTAGACCCAGGGAACTATAGGCCTGTGTCGATTCTTAGTGCAATATCCAAAGTCATAGAAAGGATCATTAATGATCAAATAAACAAATACCTCTCTACAAACAACCTGTTGTACGAGCTCCAGTCTGGATTTAGAACATCATATTCCACAGACACATGTTTATTATATCTGACAGACCAAATTAGAACAGAGGTGGACAAAGGTCAATTCTGTGGGATGGTTTTAATAGACTTACAAAAAGCCTTCGACACTGTTAACCACGACATACTTTTATATAAACTGAAGGCTATGGGTTTTAACAGTATATCCTTAAGGTGGATGGAGTCTTATCTGAGAGGCAGGAAACAAGTAGTGGAAATGAATGGGACCATATCCTCCTCACTCCAACAGACGTGCGGGGTGCCGCAAGGAAGTATTTTAGGACCACTTTTATTTCTTTTATATATCAATGACATGAAAACTGCATGTGATTGTAAACTGTTTTTATTTGCGGACGATGCTGCACTCATGGTCTCCCATCAGGACAAAAGAGAAGTAGAGAGGTCACTCAGTCTAGAGCTTGTCAAGATCAGTCATTGGCTGGTCGAAAACAGGTTATCCCTACACCTGGGTAAAACCGAAGCTATCATTTTTGGCTCGGCCATACGACTTAAGAGGTCTCCTGGGTTCAAGGTAGTGGTAGGAGATATCGAGTTAACAGCAAAGGAGGAAGTCACATACTTAGGATGTATTTTGGACAACACCTTATCAGGGGTGAGCATGGCACAAAAGGTGGTCACAAAGATCAATCAGAGAATAAAATTTCTCGGTAGAGTGTCCACCTATATTAACAGGTCAGCAATGGAAGTCCTGGCAGGGGCACTGATCCAATGTCATTATGACTATGCATGCTCCTCCTGGTACACTGGCATCACAGTAGCACTGAAAGGTAGGCTACAGACAGCTCAGAACAAATTAGTTAGAATGATTTTAAAACTCCATCCCAGGACTCACCTTACACAGACACATTTTAACAGCCTCAAATGGCTCAGGGTTGAGGAGAGGGTCTCTCAAATAAAACTCAACATAACACATAGGATACTCGGGAATACTGTCCCTCAGTACCTCAGTGGATATTTTAACATGGTAAGGGATGTACACGGACACGCCACCAGGGGGAGCCCTACAGACATCGTCCCAGTGAGATGCAATAGGAAAATTGGCCAAAACTCATTCCTATATTCAGCAGCAGTACAATGGAATAGCCTACCAATGGAGTTGAAGACCATAAGCCCCTTCTCCACTTTTAAATTAGCTATAAAGAGGTGGATCATAAGTAGCAGAAGCTGGGAGTAGTGAACAAAGGGTTTTAATATGTGTTGTTCCTTTTTTATTCTTTTATTGTCTATAAAATGGAATATTATTGAATGTATTTTTTTTGTTTTTATACCACACATCCTGACATACAGACACTACAAACACCCACGTCCACACACCAGTACATAAATCCACTGACACCAATGATGAAGGACCACAATGGAAACAAGCCTATGGCTTTATTGTGTTTTTATGAAATCCTATTGGTAAATGGAGAAAATGTATACCTGTTTTCATATTGTGATCCAATGTATATGTGTGATTTTCCATTCTAAACCAATAAACTATTCAATCAATCAATCCTAGTGGTCAACAGTGTCAGACTGTGGTTGTACTGGGCAGCTCCTAGTGGTCAACAGTGTGATACTGGTTGTACTGGGCAGCTCCTAGTGGTCAACAGTGTCAGACTGGTTGTACTGGGCAGATCCTAGTGGTCAACAGTGTCAGACTGGTCGTACTGGGCAGCTCCTACTGGTCAACAGTGTCAGACTGGTTGCACTGGGCAGCTCCTAGTGGTCAACAATGTCAGACTGTGGTTGTACTAGGCAGCTCCTAGTGTTCAACAGTGCCCCTAGTGGTCAACAGTGTCATACTGGTTGTACTGGGCAGTTCCTATTGGTCAACAGTGTCAGAGTGGTTGTACTGGACAGCTACTAGTGGTCAACAGTGTCAGACTGTGGTTGTACTGGGCAGCTCCTAGTGGTCAACAGTGTGTGACTGTGGTTGTACTGGGCAGCTCGTAGTGGTTAACAATGTCTGAATGTGGTTGTACTGGGCAGCTCCTAGTGGTCAACAGTGTCAGACTGGTAGTACTGGGCAGCTCTTAGTGGTCAACAGTGTCAGACTGGTTGTAGTGGGCAGATCCTAGTGGTCAACAGGGTCAGACTGTGGTTGTACTGGGCAGCTCCTAGTGGTCAACAGTGTCAGACTGTGGTTGTACTGGGCAGCTCCTAGTGGTCAACAGTGTCAGACTGGTTGTACTGGGCAGCTCCTAGTGGTCAACAGTGTCAGACTGTGGTTGTACTGGGCAGCTCCTAGTGGTCAACAGTGTCAGACTGGTTGTACTGGGCAGCTCCTAGTGGTCGACAGTGTCGGACTGTGGTTGTACTGGGCAGCTCCTAGTGGTCAACAGTGTCAGACTGTGGTTGTACTGGGCAGCCCCTAGTGGTCAACAGTGTGATACTGGTTGTACTGGGCAGCTCCTAGTGGTCAACAGTGTCAGACTGGTTGTACTGGGCAGATCCTAGTGGTCAACAGTGTCAGACTGGTCGTACTGGGCAGCTCCTAGTGGTCAACAGTGTCAGATTGGTTGTACTGGGCAGCTCCTAGTGGTCAACAATGTCAGACTGTGGTTGTACTAGGCAGCTCCTAGTGTTCAACAGTGTCAGACTGTGGTTGTACTGGGCAGCTCCTAGTGGTCAACAGTGTCAGACTGGTTGTACTGGGCAGCTCCTAGTGGTCGACAGTGTCGGACTGTGGTTGTACTGGGCAGCTCCTAGTGGTCAACAGTGTCAGACTGTGGTTGTACTGGGCAGCCCCTAGTGGTCAACAGTGTGATACTGGTTGTACTGGGCAGCTCCTAGTGGTCAACAGTGTCAGACTGGTTGTACTGGGCAGATCCTAGTGGTCAACAGTGTCAGACTGGTCGTACTGGGCAGCTCCTAGTGGTCAACAGTGTCAGATTGGTTGTACTGGGCAGCTCCTAGTGGTCAACAATGTCAGACTGTGGTTGTACTAGGCAGCTCCTAGTGTTCAACAGTGCCCCTAGTGGTCAACAGTGTCAGACTGGTTGTACTGGGCAGTTCCTATTGGTCAACAGTGTCAGAGTGGTTGTACTGGACAGCTACTAGTGGTCAACAGTGTCAGACTGTGGTTGTACTGGGCAGCTCCTAGTGGTCAACAGTGTGTGACTGTGGTTGTACTGGGCAGCTCGTAGTGGTTAACAATGTCTGAATGTGGTTGTACTGGGCAGCTCCTAGTGGTCAACAGTGTCAGACTGTGGTTGTACTGGGCAGCTCATTCCTATACCTAGTGGTCAACAGTGTTAGACTGGTCGTACTCGGCAGCTCCTAGTGGTCAACAGTGTCAGATTGGTTGTACTGGGCAGCTCCTAGTGGTCAACAGTGTCCGACTGTGGTTGTACTGGGCAGCTCCTAGTGGTCAACAGTGTCAGACTGTGGTTGTACTGTGCAGCTCCTAGTGGTCAACAGTGTCAGACTGGTTGTACTGGGCAGCTCCTAGTGGTCAACAGTGTCAGACTGGTAGTAATGGGCAGCTCCTAGTGGTCAACAGTGTCAGACTGGTAGTACTGGGCAGCTCTTAGTGGTCAACAGTGTCAGACTGTTTATACTGGGCAGCTCCTAGTGGTCAACAGTGTCAGACTGGTTGTAGTGGGCAGCTCCTAGTGGTCAACAGGGTCAGACTATGGTTGTACTGGGCAGCTCCTAGTGGTCAACAAGTTCAGACTGTGGTTGTACTGGGCAGCTCCAAGTGGTCAACAGTGTCAGACTGTGGTTGTACTGGGCAGCTCCTTGTGGTCAACAGTGTCAGACTGGTTGTACTTGGCAGCTCCTAGTGGTCAACAGTGTGAGACTGGTTGTACTGGGCAGCTCCTAGTGGTCAACAGTGTCAGACTGGTTGTACTGGGCAGCTCCTAGTGGTCAACAGTGTCAGACTGGTTGTAGGGCTGGGCGATATGGCCTAAAAATAAAATCCCTGATTATTTAAAAAAAAAAATCCGATTCACGATTTTAATCGATTTTTTTCTCTTGAAAACTAGAAACGCCAAGGAAATCATTCAAATAACCTTTGTTTTTATTTTACACAAAAAAAAATTATAAAACAAATATGAATGTCCCTATTGGGATTAATAGTGCAATAACTTGCTTTTTCACCAAACTTCACTTAAAACAAATAAAAGGTGCCTCTTGATCATCAAACAAGAATGAATTTCTCTATTGGGATTAATAAAGTGCAAATCTAACTTTCACCAAACATCACTTTTTGTAAAATAAAAGGTGATACAATTTTTTTTTTTTTTTTTTTTTTTTCAGAATCTATTTTTATTTTTCAAAATCGTCCTAAATCATTCATTCGAATTAATCGTTAATATCGATTAATCCCCCAGCCTAGAGGGCAGCTCCTAGGGGTCAACAGTGTCAGACTGGTTGTACTGGGCAGCTCCTAGTGGTCAACAGTGTCAGACTGGTTGTACTGGGCAGCTCCTAGTGGTCAACAGTGTCAGACTGGTTGTACTGGGCAGCTCCTAGTGGTGAACAGTGTCAGATTGGTTGTACTGGGCAGCTCCTAGTGGTCAACAGTGTCAGACTGTGGTCATACTCGGCAGCTCCTAGTGGTCAACAGTGTCAGATTGGTTGTACTGGGCAGCTCCTAGTGGTCAACAGTGTCAGACTGTGGTTGTACTGGGCAGCTCCTAGTGGTCAACAGTGTCAGACTGTGGTTGTACTGGGCAGCTCCTAGTGGTCAACAGTGTCAGACTGGTTGCACTGGGCAGCTCCTAGTGGTCAACAGTGTCAGACTGGTAGTACTGGGCAGCTCTTAGTGGTCAACAGTGTCAGACTGGTTATACTGGGCAGCTCCTAGTGGTCAACAGTGTCAGACTGGTTGTAGTGGGCAGCTCCTAGTGGTCAACAGTGTCAGACTGGTTGTACTGGGCAGCTCCTAGTGGTCAACAGTGTCAGACTGGTTGTACTGGGCAGCTCCTAGTGGTCAACAGTGTCAGACTGGTTTTGTATTTGTATTTATTGGTTTAAAATACAGAGACAGTGCATATTAAGGAACATTTGACTGTAAATATGCCAGTTTAGCCAAGTTGGCTAATTTTCAACTGTAGTCTCTGGGGCAGGTGACATGAGCACAACAATAATTAAAACATAGTACAATAATTAAAACACAGTAGGAATCAGTATAGGTTACAATACACTAAAATACATACAAATAAATACATTAAAATACAACCCCTCGGTTAAGAAACATAGTACAGTAATTAAAACACAGTAGGAATCAGTATAGGTTACAATACACTAAAATACATACAAATAAATACATTAAAATACAACCCCTCAGTTAAAATGGTCGCACACTTGACCATCTCTCAACCATGATTTTAAGTTAGTTTTAAATTAGATGTAACTTTGATACTCCCTGAGCCGTGTTGGCAGACTGTTCCAGGTGTGGGCTGCTCTCACGGAAAAGGCTGTCTGACTAAAAGCTGTACTGGGCATTTCCTAGTGGTCAACACTGTCAGATTGGTTGTACTGGGAAGCTCCTAGTTGTCAACAGTGTCATACTGTGGTTGTACTGGGCAGCTGCTAGTGGTCAACAGTGTCAGATTTTGGTTGTACTGGGCAGTTCCTACTGGTCAACAGTGTCAGATTTTGGTTGTACTGGGCAGCTCTTAGTGGTCAACAGTGTCAGAATGGTAGTATTGGCAGCTCTTAGTGGTCAACAGTGTCAGACTGGTTCTACTGTGCAGCTCCTAGTGGTCAACAGTGTCAGACTGGTTGTACTAGGCAGCTCCTAGTGGTCAACAGTGCCCCTAGTGGTCAACAGTTTCAGACTGGTTGTAATGAGCAGTTCCTATTGGTCAACAGTGTCAGAGTGGTTGTACTGGACAGCTACTAGTGGTCAACAGTGTGTGACTGTGGTTGTACTGGGCAGCTCCTGGTGGTCAACAGTGTCGAACTGGTTGTACTGGGCAGCTCCTAGTGGTCAACAGTGTCAGACTGTGGTTGTACTGAGCAGCTCCTAGTGGTCAACAAGTTCAGACTGTGGTTGTACTGGGCAGCTCCAAGTGGTCAACACTGTCAGACTGTGGTTGTACTGGGCAGCTCCTAGTGGTCAACAGTGCCCCTAGTGGTCAACAGTGTCAGACTGTGGTTGTACTGGGCAGCTCCTAGTGGTCAACAGTGTGTGACTGTGGTTGTACTGGGCAGCTCTTAGTGGTCAACATTGTCAGACTGGTTGTACTGGGCAGCTCCTAGTGGTCAACAGTGTCAGACTGTGGTTGTACTGAGCAGCTCCTACTGGTCAACAAGTTCAGACTGTGGTTGTACTGGGCAGCTCCTAGTGGTCAACAGTGCCCCTAGTGGTCAACAGTGTCAGACTGGTTGTACTGGGCAGCTCCTAGTGGTCAACAGTGTCAGAATAGTTGTATTGGGCAGCTCCTAGTGGTCAACAGTGTCAGACTGGTTGTACTGGGCAGCTGCTAGTGGTCAACAGTGTCAGACTGGATGTACTGGGCAGCTCCTAGTGGTCAACAGTGTCAGACAGGTTTAACTGGGCAGCTCCTAGTGGTCAACAGTGTCAGACTGGTTGTACTGGGTAGCTCCTAGTGGTCAACAGTGTCAGACTGGTTGTACTGGGCAGGTCCTAGTGGTCAACAGTGTCAGACTGGTTGTACTGGGCAGCTGCTAGTGGTCAACAGTGTCAGACTGGATGTACTGGGCAGCTCCTAGTGGTCAACAGTGTCAGACAGGTTTAACTGGGCAGCTCCTAGTGGTCAACAGTGTCAGACTGGTTGTACTGGGTAGCTCCTAGTGGTCAACAGTGTCAGACTGGTTGTACTGGGCAGGTCCTAGTGGTCAACAGTGTCAGACTGGTTCTACTGTGCAGCTCCTAGTGGTCAACAGTGTCAGACTGGTTCTACTGTGCAGCTCCTAGTGGTCAACAGTGTCAGACTGGTTGTAGGGCTGGGCGATATGGCCTAAAAATAAAATCCCTGATTTTTTTTTTTTTTTTATCCGATTCACGATTTTAATCGATTTTTTTCTCTTGAAAACTAGAAACGCTAAGGAAATCATTCAAATAACCTTTGTTTTTATTTTACACAAAAAAATTATCAAACAAATATGAATGTTCCTATTGGGATTAATAGTGCAATAACTTGCTTTTTCACCAAACTTCACTTAAAACAAATAAAAGGTGCCTCTTGATAATCAAACAAGAATGAATTTCTCTATTGGGATTAATAAAGTGCAAATCTAACTTTCACCAAACATCACTTTTTGTAAAATAAAAGGTGATACAAAAAAAATATTTTTTTTTCAAAATCTATTTTTATTTTTCAAAATCGTCCTAAATCATTCATTCGAATTAATCGTTAATATCGATTAATCCCCCAGCCTAGAGGGCAGCTCCTAGGGGTCAACAGTGTCAGACTGGTTGTACTGGGCAGCTTCTAGTGGTCAACAGTGTCAGACTGGTTGTACTGGGCAGCTCCTAGTGGTCAACAGTGTCAGACTGGTTGTACTCGGCAGCTCCTAGTGGTCAACAGTGTCAGATTGGTTGTACTGGGCAGCTCCTAGTGGTCAACAGTGTCAGACTGGTTGTACCTGGCAGCTCCTAGTGGTCAACAGTGTCAGACTGTGGTTGTACTGGGCAGCTCCTAGTAGTCAACAGTGTCAGACTGGTTGTACTGGGCAGCTCCTAGTGGTCAACAGTGTCAGATTGGTTGTACTGGGCAGCTCCTAGTGGTCAACAGTGTCAGACTGGTTGTACTCGGCAGCTCCTAGTGGTCAACAGTGTCAGATTGGTTGTACTGGGCAGCTCCTAGTGGTCAACAGTGTCAGACTGGTTGTACCTGGCAGCTCCTAGTGGTCAACAGTGTCAGACTGTGGTTGTACTGGGCAGCTCCTAGTAGTCAACAGTGTCAGACTGGTTGTACTGGGCAGCTCCTAGTGGTCAACAGTGTCAGATTGGTTGTACTGGGCAGCTCCTAGTGGTCAACAGTGTCAGACTGGTTGTAGGGCTGGGCGATATGACCTAAAAATAAAATCCCTGATTATTTATTTTTTAAATCGATTTTTTCTCTTGAAAACTCGAAACGCTGTCAGACTGGTTGTACTGGGAAGCTCCTAGTTGTCAACAGTGTCAGACTGGTTGTACTGGGAAGCTCCTAGTTGTCAACACTGTCAGACTGGTTGTACCTGGCAGCTCCTAGTGGTCAACAGTGTCAGACTGTGGTTGTACTGGGCAGCTCCTAGTAGTCAACAGTGTCAGACTGGTTGTACTGGGCAGCTCCTAGTGGTCAACAGTGTCAGACTGTGGTCATACTCGGCAGCTCCTAGTGGTCAACAGTGTCAGATTGGTTGTACTGGGCAGCTCCTAGTGGTCAACAGTGTCAGACTGTGGTTGTACTGGGCAGCTCCTAGTGGTCAACAGTGTCAGATTGTGGTTGTACTGGGCAGCTCCTAGTGGTCAACAGTGTCAGACTGGTTGCACTGGGCAGCTCCTAGTGGTCAACAGTGTCAGACTGGTAGTACTGGGCAGCTCTTAGTGGTCAACAGTGTCAGACTGGTTATACTGGGCAGCTCCTAGTGGTCAACAGTGTCAGAATGGTTGTAGTGGGCAGCTCCTAGTGGTCAACAGTGTCAGACTGGTTGTACTGGGCAGCTCCTAGTGGTCAACAGTGTCAGACTGGTTGTACTGGGCAGCTCCTAGTGGTCAACAGTGTCAGGCTGGTTGTACTGGGCATTTCCTAGTGGTCAACACTGTCAGATTGGTTGTACTGGGAAGCTCCTAGTTGTCAACAGTGTCATACTGTGGTTGTACTGGGCAGCTGCTAGTGGTCAACAGTGTCAGATTTTGGTTGTACTGGGCAGTTCCTACTGGTCAACAGTGTCAGATTTTGGTTGTACTGGGCAGCTCCTAGTGGTCAACAGTGTCAGAATGGTAGTATTGGCAGCTCTTAGTGGTCAACAGTGTCAGACTGGTTGTAGTGGGCAGCTCCTAGTGGTCAACAGTGTCAGGCTGGTTGTAGTGGGCAGCTCCTAGTGGTCAACAGTGTCAGGCCGGTTGTAGTGGGCAGCTCCTAGTGGTCAACATTGTCAGACTGGTTGTACTGGGCAGCTCCCAGTGGTCAACAGTGTCAGACTGGTTGTACTGGGCAGCTCCTAGTGGTCAACACTGTCAGACTGGTTGTACTGGGCAGTTCCTACTGGTCAACAGTGTCAGACTGTGGTTGTACTGGGCAGCTCCTATTGGTCAACAGTGTCAGACTGGTTGTACTGGGCAGCTCCTAGTGGTCAACAGTGTCAGACTGGTTGTACTGGGCAGCTCCTAGTGGTCAACAGTGTCAGACTGGTTGTACTGGGCAGCTCCTAGTGGTCAACAGTGTCAGACTGTGGTTGTACTTGGCAGCTCCTAGTGGTCAACAGTGTCAGACTGTGGTTGTACTGGGCAGCTCCTACTGGTCAACAGTGTCAGACTGGTTGTACTGGGCAGCTCCTAGTGGTCAACAGTGTCAGACTGGTTCTACTGTGCAGCTCCTAGTGGTCAACAGTGTCAGACTGGTTGTACTAGGCAACTCCTAGTGGTCAACAGTGCCCCTAGTGGTCAACAGTGTCAGACTGGTTGTAATGGGCAGTTCCTATTGGTCAACAGAGTCAGAGTGGTTGTACTGGACAGCTACTAGTGGTCAACAGTGTGTGACTGTGGTTGTACTGGGCAGCTCCTGGTGGTCAACAGTGTCGAACTGGTTGTACTGGGCAGCTCCTAGTGGTCAACAGTGTCAGACTGTGGTTGTACTGAGCAGCTCCTAGTGGTCAACAAGTTCAGACTGTGGTTGTACTGGGCAGCTCCAAGTGGTCAACACTGTCAGACTGTGGTTGTACTGGGCAGCTCCTAGTGGTCAACAGTGCCCCTAGTGGTCAACAGTGTCAGACTGTGGTTGTACTGGGCAGCTCCTAGTGGTCAACAGTGTGTGACTGTGGTTGTACTGGGCAGCTCTTAGTGGTCAACAGTGTCAGACTGGTTGTACTGGGCAGCTCCTAGTGGTCAACAGTTTCAGACTGTGGTTGTACTGAGCAGCTCCTACTGGTCAACAAGTTCAGACTGTGGTTGTACTGGGCAGCTCCAAGTGGTCAACACTGTCAGACTGTGATTGTACTGGGCAGCTCCTAGTGGTCAACAGTGCCCCTAGTGGTCAACAGTGTCTGACTGGTTGTACTGGGCAGCTCCTAGTGGTCAACAGTGTCAGACTGGTTGTACTGGGCAGCTCCTAGTGGTCAACAGTGTCAGACTGGTTTAACTGGGCAGCTCCTAGTGGTCAACAGTGTCAGACTGGTTGTACTGGGCAGCTCCTAGTGTTCAACAGTGTCAGACTGGTTGTACTGGGCAGCTCTTAGTGGTCAACAGTGTCAGACTGGTTGTAATGGGCAGCTCCTAGTGGTCAACAGTGTCAGACTGTGGTTGTACTGGACAGCTCCTAGTGGTCAACAGTGTCAGACTGGTTGTAGTGGGCAGGTCCTAGTGGTCAACAGTGTCAGACTGGTTGTAGTGGGCAGGTCCTAGTGGTCAACAGTGTCAGACTGGTTGTAGTGGGCAGGTCCTAGTGGTCAACAGTGTCAGACTGTGGTTGTACTGGGCAGCTCCTAGTGGTCAACAGTGTGAGACTGGTTGTACTGGGCAGCTCCTAGTGGTCAACAGTGTCAGACTGTGGTTGTACTGGGCAGCTCCTAGTAGTCAACAGTGTCAGACTGGTTGTACTGGGCAGCTCCTAGTGGTCAACAGTGTCAGATTGGTTGTACTGGGCAGCTCCTAGTGGTCAACAGTGTCAGACTGGTTGTAGGGCTGGGCGATATGACCTAAAAATAAAATCCCTGATTATTTTTTTTAAAAATCGATTTTTTTCTCTTGAAAACTCGAAACGCTGTCAGACTGGTTGTACTGGGAAGCTCCTAGTTGTCAACAGTGTCAGACTGGTTGTACTGGGAAGCTCCTAGTTGTCAACACTGTCAGACTGGTTGTACTGGGAAGCTCCTAGTTGTCAACAGTGTCAGACTGGTTGTACTGGGCAGCTCCTAGTGGTCAACAGTGTCAGACTGTGGTCATACTCGGCAGCTCCTAGTGGTCAACAGTGTCAGATTGGTTGTACTGGGCAGCTCCTAGTGGTCAACAGTGTCAGATTGTGGTTGTACTGGGCAGCTCCTAGTGGTCAACAGTGTCAGACTGGTTGCACTGGGCAGCTCCTAGTGGTCAACAGTGTCAGACTGGTAGTACTGGGCAGCTCTTAGTGGTCAACAGTGTCAGACTGGTTATACTGGGCAGCTCCTAGTGGTCAACAGTGTAAGACTGGTTGTAGTGGGCAGCTCCTAGTGGTCAACAGTGTCAGACTGGTTGTACTGGGCAGCTCCTAGTGGTCAACAGTGTCAGACTGGTTGTACTGGGCAGCTCCTAGTGGTCAACAGTGTCAGGCTGGTTGTACTGGGCATTTCCTAGTGGTCAACACTGTCAGATTGGTTGTACTGGGAAGCTCCTAGTTGTCAACAGTGTCATACTGTGGTTGTACTGGGCAGCTGCTAGTGGTCAACAGTGTCAGATTTTGGTTGTACTGGGCAGTTCCTACTGGTCAACAGTGTCAGATTTTGGTTGTACTGGGCAGCTCCTAGTGGTCAACAGTGTCAGAATGGTAGTATTGGCAGCTCTTAGTGGTCAACAGTGTCAGACTGGTTGTAGTGGGCAGCTCCTAGTGGTCAACAGTGTCAGGCTGGTTGTAGTGGGCAGCTCCTAGTGGTCAACAGTGTCAGGCCGGTTGTAGTGGGCAGCTCCTAGTGGTCAACATTGTCAGACTGGTTGTACTGGGCAGCTCCCAGTGGTCAACAGTGTCAGACTGGTTGTACTGGGCAGCTCCTAGTGGTCAACACTGTCAGACTGGTTGTACTGGGCAGTTCCTACTGGTCAACAGTGTCAGACTGTGGTTGTACTGGGCAGCTCCTATTGGTCAACAGTGTCAGACTGGTTGTACTGGGCAGCTCCTAGTGGTCAACAGTGTCAGACTGGTTGTACTGGGCAGCTCCTAGTGGTCAACAGTGTCAGACTGGTTGTACTGGGCAGCTCCTAGTGGTCAACAGTGTCAGACTGTGGTTGTACTTGGCAGCTCCTAGTGGTCAACAGTGTCAGACTGTGGTTGTACTGGGCAGCTCCTACTGGTCAACAGTGTCAGACTGGTTGTACTGGGCAGCTCCTAGTGGTCAACAGTGTCAGACTGGTTCTACTGTGCAGCTTCTAGTGGTCAACAGTGTCAGACTGGTTGTACTAGGCAGCTCCTAGTGGTCAACAGTGCCCCTAGTGGTCAACAGTGTCAGACTGGTTGTAATGGGCAGTTCCTATTGGTCAACAGTGTCAGAGTGGTTGTACTGGACAGCTACTAGTGGTCAACAGTGTGTGACTGTGGTTGTACTGGGCAGCTCCTGGTGGTCAACAGTGTCGAACTGGTTGTACTGGGCAGCTCCTAGTGGTCAACAGTGTCAGACTGTGGTTGTACTGAGCAGCTCCTAGTGGTCAACAAGTTCAGACTGTGGTTGTACTGGGCAGCTCCAAGTGGTCAACACTGTCAGACTGTGGTTGTACTGGGCAGCTCCTAGTGGTCAACAGTGCCCCTAGTGGTCAACAGTGTCAGACTGTGGTTGTACTGGGCAACTCCTAGTGGTCAACAGTGTGTGACTGTGGTTGTACTGGGCAGCTCTTAGTGGTCAACAGTGTCAGACTGGTTGTACTGGGCAGCTCCTAGTGGTCAACAGTTTCAGACTGTGGTTGTACTGAGCAGCTCCTACTGGTCAACAAGTTCAGACTGTGGTTGTACTGGGCAGCTCCAAGTGGTCAACACTGTCAGACTGTGATTGTACTGGGCAGCTCCTAGTGGTCAACAGTGCCCCTAGTGGTCAACAGTGTCAGACTGGTTGTACTGGGCAGCTCCTAGTGGTCAACAGTGTCAGACTGGTTGTACTGGGCAGCTCCTAGTGGTCAACAGTGTCAGACTGGTTTAACTGGGCAGCTCCTAGTGGTCAACAGTGTCAGACTGGTTGTACTGGGCAGCTCCTAGTGGTCAACAGTGTCAGACTGGTTGTACTGGGCAGCTCTTAGTGGTCAACAGTGTCAGACTGGTTGTAATGGGCAGCTCCTAGTGGTCAACAGTGTCAGACTGTGGTTGTACTGGACAGCTCCTAGTGGTCAACAGTGTCAGACTGGTTGTAGTGGGCAGGTCCTAGTGGTCAACAGTGTCAGACTGATTGTAGTGGGCAGGTCCTAGTGGTCAACAGTGTCAGACTGTGGTTGTACTGGGCAGCTCCTAGTGGTCAACAGTGTGAGACTGGTTGTACTGGGCAGCTCCTAGTGGTCAACAGTGTCAGACTGGTTCTACTGTGCAGCTCCTAGTGGTCAACAGTGTCAGACTGGTTGTACTAGGCAGCTCCTAGTGGTCAACAGTGCCCCTAGTGGTCAACAGTGTCAGACTGGTTGTAATGGGCAGTTCCTATTGGTCAACAGTGTCAGAGTGGTTGTACTGGACAGCTACTAGTGGTCAACAGTGTGTGACTGTGGTTGTACTGGGCAGCTCCTGGTGGTCAACAGTGTCGAACTGGTTGTACTGGGCAGCTCCTAGTGGTCAACAGTGTCAGACTGTGGTTGTACTGGGCAGCTCCTAGACCTAGTGGTCAACAGTGTCAGACTGGTCGTACTTGGCAGCTCCTAGTGGTCAACAATGTCAGATTGGTTGTAATGGGCAGCTCCTAGTAGTCAACAGTGTCAGACTGTGGTTGTACTGGGCAGCTCCTAGTGGTCAACAGTGTGTGACTGTGGTTGTACTGGGCAGCTCCTAGTGGTCAACAGTGTGTGACTGGTTGTACTGGGGAGCTCCTAGTGGTCAACAGTGTCAGACTGTGGTTGTACTGAGCAGCTCCTAGTGGTCAACAAGTTCAGACTGTGGTTGTACTGGGCAGCTCCAAGTGGTCAACACTGTCAGACTGTGGTTGTACTGGGCAGCTCCTAGTGGTCAACAGTGCCCCTAGTGGTCAACAGTGTCAGACTGTGGTTGTACTGGGCAGCTCCTAGTGGTCAACAGTGTGTGACTGTGGTTGTACTGGGCAGCTCTTAGTGGTCAACAGTGTCAGACTGGTTGTACTGGGCAGCTCCTAGTGGTCAACAGTGTCAGACTGTGGTTGTACTGATCAGCTCCTAGTGGTCAACAAGTTCAGACTGTGGTTGTACTGGGCAGCTCCAAGTGGTCAACACTGTCAGACTGTGGTTGTACTGGGCAGCTCCTAGTGGTCAACAGTGCCCCTAGTGGTCAACAGTGTCAGACTGTGGTTGTACTGGGCAGCTCCTAGTGGTCAACAGTGTGTGACTGTGGTTGTACTGGGCAGCTCTTAGTGGTCAACAGTGTCAGACTGGTTGTACTGGGCAGCTCCTAGTGGTCAACAGTGTCAGACTGTGGTTGTACTGAGCAGCTCCTAGTGCTCAACAAGTTCAGACTGTGGTTGTACTGGGCAGCTCCAAGTGGTCAACACTGTCAGACTGTGATTGTACTGGGCAGCTCCTAGTGGTCAACAGTGCCCCTAGTGGTCAACAGTGTCAGACTGGTTGTACTGGGCAGCTCCTAGTGGTCAACAGTGTCAGAATAGTTGTACTGGGCAGCTCCTAGTGGTCAACAGTGTCAGACTGGTTGTACTGGGCAGCTGCTAGTGGTCAACAGAGTCAGACTGGATGTACTGGGCAGCTCCTAGTGGTCAACAGTGTCAGACTGTGGTTGTACTGGACAGCTCCTAGTGGTCAACAGTGTCAGACTGGTTGTAGTGGGCAGGTCCTAGTGGTCAACAGTGTCAGACTGGTTGTAGTGGGCAGGTCCTAGTGGTCAACAGTGTCAGACTGTGGTTGTACTGGGCAGCTCCTAGTGGTCAACAGTGTGAGACTGGTTGTACTGGGCAGCTCCTAGTGGTCAACAGTGTCAGACTGTGGTTGTACTGGGCAGCTCCTAGTGGTCAACAGTGTCAGCCTGGTTGTACTGGCCAACTCCTAGTGGTCAACATTGTCAGACTGGTTGTACTGGGCAGCTCCTAATGGTCAACAGTGTCAGACTGGTTTTACTAGGCAACTCCTAGTGGTCAACAGTGTCAGACTGGTTGTACTGGGCAGCTCCTAGTGGTCAACAGTGTCAGACTGTGGTTGTACTGGGCAGCTCCTAGTGGTCAACAGTGTCAGACTGGTTGTACTGGGCAACTCCTAGTGGTCAACACTGTCAGACTGGTTGTACTGGGAAGTTCCTAGTTGTCAACAGTGTCAGACTGTGGTTGTACTGGGCAGCTGCTAGTGGTCAACAGTGTCACACTGTGGTTGTACTGGGCAGTTCTTACTGGTCAACAGTGTCAGACTGTGGTTGTACTGGGCAGCTTCTAGCGGTCAACAGTATCAGACTGTGGTTGTACTTGGCAGCTCCTAGTGGTCAACAGTGTCAGATTGTGGTTGTACTGGGCAGCTGCTAGTGGTCAACAGTGTCAGACTGTGGTTGTGTTGGGCAGTTCCTACTGGTCAACAGTGTCAGACTGTGGTTGTACTGGGCAGCTCCTAGTGGTCAACACTGTCAGACTGTGGTTGTACTGGGCAGCTCCTAGTGGTCAATAGTGTCAGAATGGTAGTATTGGCAGCTCTTAGTGGTCAACAGTGTCAGACTGGTTGTACTGGTCAGCTCCTAGTGGTCAACAGTGTCAGACTGGTTGTAGTGGGCAGCTCCTAGTGGTCAACAGTGTCAGACTGCCTAGTGGTCAACAGTGTCAGACTGTGGTTGTACTGGGCATCTCCTAATGGTCAACAGTATCAGACTGGTTTTACTAGGCAGCTCCTAGTGGTCAACAGTGTCAGACTGGTTGTACTGGGCAGCTCCTAGTGGTCAACAATGTCAGACTGTGGTTGTACTGGGCAGCTCCTAGTGGTCAACACTGTCAGACTGGTTGTACTGGGAAGCTCCTAGTGGTCAACAGTGTCAGACTGTGGTTGTATTGGGCAGTTCCTACTTGTCAACAGTGTCAGACTGTGGTTGTACTGGGCATCTCCTAATGGTCAACAGTATCAGACTGGTTTTACTAGGCAGCTCCTAGTGGTCAACAGTGTCAGACTGGTTGTACTGGGCAGCTCCTAGTGGTCAACAGTGTCAGACTGTGGTTGTACTGGGCAGCTCCTAGTGGTCAACACTGTCAGACTGGTTGTACTGGGACGCTCCTAGTGGTCAACAGTGTCAGACTGCCTAGTGGTCAACAGTGTCAGACTGTGGTTGTACTGGGCATCTCTTAATGGTCAACAGTATCAGACTGGTTTTACTAGGCAGCTCCTAGTGGTCAACAGTGTCAGACTGGTTGTACTGGGCAGCTCCTAGTGGTCAACAGTGTCAGACTGTGGTTGTACTGGGCAGCTCCTAGTGGTCAACACTGTCAGACTGGTTGTACTGGGAAGCTCCTAGTGGTCAACAGTGTCAGACTGTGGTTATACTGGGCAGCTGCTAGTTGTCAACAGTGGTCAGACTGTGGTTGTACTGGGCAGTTCCTACTTGTCAACAGTGTCAGACTGTGGTTGTACTGGGCAGCTCCTAGTGGTCAACAGTGTGTGGCTGTGGTTGTACTGGGCAGCTCCTAGTGGTCAACAGTGTGTGACTGTGGTTGTACTGGGCAGCTCTTAGTGGTCAACAGTGACAGACTGGTTGTACTGGGCAGCTCCTAATGGTCAACAGTGTCAGACTGGTTGTACTGGGAAGCTCCTAGTTGTCAACAGTGTCAGACTGTGGTTGTACTGGGCAGCTGCTAGTGGTCAACAGTGTCAGACTGTGGTTGTACTGGGCAGTTCTTACTGGTCAACAGTGTCAGACTGTGGTTGTACTGGGCAGCTCCTAGTGGTCAACAGTGTCAGATTGTGGTTGTACTGGGCAGCTCCTAGTGGTCAACAGTGTCAGACTGTGGTTGTACTGGGCAGCTGCTAGTGGTCAACAGTGTCAGACTGTGCTTGTACTGGGCAGTTCCTACTGGTCAACAGTGTCAGACTGTGGTTGTACTGGGCTGCTCCTAGTGGTCAACAGTGTCAGACTGGTTGTAGTGGGCAGATCCTAGTGGTCAACAGTGTCAGACTGTGGTTGTACTGGGCAGATCCTAGCGGTCAACAAGTTCAGACTGTGGTTGTGCTGGGCAGCTCCTAGTGGTCAACAGTGTCAGACTGTGGTTGTACTAAGCAGTTCCTACTGGTCAACATTGTCAGACTGTGGTTGTACTGGGGAGCTCCTAGTGGTCAACAGTGTCAGACTGTGGTTGTACTGGGCAGCTCCTAGTGGTCAACAGTGTGAGACTGGTCGTACTTGGCAGCTCCTAGTGGTCAACAGTGTTAGATTGGTTGTACTGGGCAGCTCCTAGTGGTCAACAGTGTCAGACTGTGGTTGTACTGGGCAGCTCCTAGTGGTCAACAGTGTCAGACTGGTTGTACTGGGCAGCTCCTAGTGGTCAACACTGTCAGACTGGTTGTACTGGGAAGCTCCTAGTTGTCAACAGTGTCAGACTGTGGTTGTACTGGGCAGCTCCTAGTGGTCAACAGTGTCAGACTGTGGTTGTACTGTGCAGTTCCTACTGGTCAACACTGTCAGACTGTGGTTGTACTGGGCAGCTCCTAGTGGTCAACAGTGTCAGACTGTGGTTGTACTGGGCAGCTCCTAGTGGTCAACAGTGTCAGAATGGTTGTACTGGGCAGCTCCTAGTGGTCAACAGTGTTAGATTGGTTGTACTGGGAAGCTCCTAGTGGTCAACAGTGTCAGACTGTGGTTGTACTGGGCAGCTCCTAGTGGTCAACAGTGTCAGACTGGTTGTACTGGGCAGCTCCTAGTGGTCAACACTGTCAGACTGGTTGTACTGGGAAGCTCCTAGTTGTCAACAGTGTCAGACTGTGGTTGTACTGGGCAGCTCCTAGTGGTCAACAGTGTCAGACTGTGGTTGTACTGGGCAGTTCCTACTGGTCAACACTGTCAGACTGGTTGTACTGGGAAGCTCCTAGTTGTCAACAGTGTCAGACTGTGGTTGTACTGGGCAGCTCCTAGTGGTCAACAGTGTCAGACTGTGGTTGTACTGGGCAGTTCCTACTGGTCAACACTGTCAGACTGTGGTTGTACTGGGCAGCTCCTAGTGGTCAACAGTGTCAGACTGTGGTTGTACTGGGCAGCTCCTAGTGGTCAACAGTGTCAGAATGGTTGTACTGGGCAGCTCCTAGTGGTCAACAGTGTTAGACTGGTTGTACTGGGCAGCTCCTAGTGGTCAACAGTGTCAGACTGTGGTTGTACTGGGCAACTCCTAGTGGTCAACAGTGTCAGACTGGTTGTACTGGGCAGCTCCTAGTGGTCAACAGTGTCAGACTGGTTATACTGGGCAGCTCCTAGTGGTCAACAGTGTCAGACTGGTTGTACTGAGTAGCTCCTAGTGGTCAACAGGGTCAGACTGGTTATACTGGGCAGCTCCTAGTGGTCAACAGTGTCAGACTGGTAGTACTGGGCAGCTCTTAGTGGTCAACAGTGTCAGACTGGTTATACTGGGCAGCTCCTAGTGGTCAACAGTGTCAGACTGGTTGTAGTGGGCAGCTCCTAGTGGTCAACAGTGTCAGACTGTGGTTGTACTGGGCAGCTCCTAGTGGTCAACAGTGTGAGACTGGTCGTACTCGGCAGCTCCTAGTGGTCAACAGTGTCAGATTGGTTGTACTGGGCAGCTCCTAGTGGTCAACAGTGTCAGACTGTGGTTGTACTGGGCAGCTCCTAGTGGTCAACAGTGTCAGACTGGTTGTACTGGGCAGCTCCTAGTGGTCAACAGTGTCAGACTGGGGTTGTACTGGGCAGCTCCTAGTGGTCAACAGTGTCAGACTGGTTGTACTGGGCAGCTCCTAGTGGTCAACAGTGTCAGACTGGTTGTACTGGGCAGCTCCTAGTGGTCAACAGTGTCAGACTGTGGTTGTACTGGGCCGCTCCTAGTGGTCAACTGTGTCAGACTGTGGTTGTACTGGGCAGCTCCTAGTGGTCAACAGTGTCAGACTGGTTGTACTGGGCAGCTCCTAGTGGTCAACAGTGTCAGACTGTGGTTGTACTGGGCAGCTCCTAGTGGTCAACAGTGTCAGACTGGTTGTACTGGGCAGCTCCTACTGGTCAACAGTGTCAGACTGTGGTTGTACTGGGCAGCTCTTAGTGGTCAACAGTGTCAGACTGGTTGTACTGGGCAGCTCCTAGTGGTCAACAGTGTCAGACTGGTTGTACTGGGCAGCTCCTAGTGGTCAACAGTGTCAGACTGGTTGTAGTGGGCAGCTCCTAGTGGTCAACAGTGTCAGACTGTGGTTGTACTGGGCAGATCCTAGTGGTCAACAAGTTCAGACTGTGGTTGTACTAAGCAGTTCCTACTGGTCAACATTGTCAGACTGTGGTTGTACTGGGGAGCTCCTAGTGGTCAACAGTGTCAGACTGTGGTTGTACTGGGCAGCTCCTAGTGGTCAACAGTGTGAGACTGGTCGTACTCGGCAGCTCCTAGTGGTCAACAGTGTCAGATTGGTTGTACTGGGCAGCTCCTAGTGGTCAACAGTGTCAGACTGTGGTTGTACTGGGCAGCTCCTAGTGGTTAACAGTGTGATACTGGTTGTACTGGGAATCTCCTAATGGTCAACAGTATCAGACTGTGGTTGTACTTGGCAGCTCCTAGTGGTCAACAGTGTCAGACTGGTTGTACTGGGCAGCTCCTAGTGGTCAACAGTCTCAGACTGTGGTTGTACTGGGCAGCTCCTAGTGGTCAACAGTGTCAGACTGGTTGTACTGGGCAGCGCCTAGTGGTCAACACTGTCAGACTGGTTGTACTGGGAAGCTCCTAGTGGTCAACAGTGTCAGACTGTGGTTGTACTGTGCAGCTGCTAGTGGTCAACAGTGTCAGACTGTGGTTGTACTGGGCAGCTCCTAGTGGTCAACAGTGTCAGACTGTGGTTGTACTGGGCAGCTCCTAGTGGTCAACAGTGTGTGACTGTGGTTGTACTGGGCAGCTCTTAGTGGTCAACAGTGTCAGACTGGTTGTACTGGGCAGCTCCTAGTGGTCAACAGTGTCATACTGGTTGTAGTGGGCAGCTCCTAGTGGTCAACATTGTCAGACTCGTTGTACTGGGCAGCTCCTAGTGGTCAACAGTGTCAGACTGGTTGTACTGGGAAGCTCCTAGTGGTCAACAGTGTCAGACTGTGGTTGTACTGTGCAGCTGCTAGTGGTCAACAGTGTCAGACTGTGGTTGTACTGGGGAGCTCCTAGTGGTCAACAGTGTCAGACTGTGGTTGTACTGGGCAGCTCCTAGTGGTCAACAGTGTGTGACTGTGGTTGTACTGGGCAGCTCTTAGTGGTCAACAGTGTCAGACTGGTTGTACTGGGCAGCTCCTAGTGGTCAACAGTGTCATACTGGTTGTAGTGGGCAGCTCCTAGTGGTCAACATTGTCAGACTCGTTGTACTGGGCAGCTCCTAGTGGTCAACAGTGTCAGACTGGTTTTACTAGGCAGCTCCTAGTGGTCAACATTGTCAGACTGGTTGTACTGGGCAGCTCCTAGTGGTCAACAGTGTCAGACTATGGTTGTACTGGGCAGCTCCTAGTGGTCAACAGTGTCAGACTGGTTGTACTGGGCAGCTCCTAGTGGTCAACAGTGTCAGACTGTGGTTGTACTGGGCAGCTCCTAGTGGTCAACAGTGTCAGACTGTGGTTGTACTGGGCAGTTCCTACTGGTAAACAGTGACAGACTGTGGTTGTACTGGGCAGCTCCTAGTGGTCAACAGTGCCAGACTGTGGTTGTATTGGACAGCTCCTAGTGGTCAACAGTGTCAGAATGGTAGTATTGGCAGCTCTTAGTGGTCAACAGTGTCATACTGGTTGTACTGGGCAGCTCCTAGTGGTCAACAGTGTCAGACTGGTTGTACTGGGCAGCTGCTAGTGGTCAACAGTGTCAGACTGTGGTTGTACTGGGCAGTTCCTACTGGTCAACAGTGTCAGACTGTGGTTGTACTGGGCAGCTCCTATTGGTCAACAGTGTCAGACTGTGGTTGTACTGGGCAGCTTCTAGTGGTCAACAGTATCAGACTGTGGTTGTACTTGGCAGCTCCTAGTGGTCAACAGTGTCAGATTGTGGTTGTACTGGGCAGCTGCTAGTGGTCAACAGTGTCAGACTGTGGTTGTGTTGGGCAGTTCCTACTGGTCAACAGTGTCAGACTGTGGTTGTACTGGGCAGCTCCAAGTGGTCAACACTGTCAGACTGTGGTTGTACTGGGCAGCTCCTAGTGGTCAATAGTGTCAGAATGGTAGTATTGGCAGCTCTTAGTGGTCAACAGTGTCAGACTGGTTGTACTGGGCAGCTCCTAGTGGTCAACAGTGTCAGACTGTGGTTGTACTGGGCCGCTCCTAGTGGTCAACTGTGTCAGACTGTGGTTGTACTGGGCAGCTCCTAGTGGTCAACAGTGTCAGACTGGTTGTACTGGGCAGCTCCTAGTGGTCAACAGTGTCAGACTGTGGTTGTACTGGGCAGCTCCTAGTGGTCAACAGTGTCAGACTGGTTGTACTGGGCAGCTCCTACTGGTCAACAGTGTCAGACTGTGGTTGTACTGGGCAGCTCTTAGTGGTCAACAGTGTCAGACTGGTTGTACTGGGCAGCTCCTAGTGGTCAACAGTGTCAGACTGGTTGTACTGGGCAGCTCCTAGTGGTCAACAGTGTCAGACTGGTTGTAGTGGGCAGCTCCTAGTGATCAACAGTGTCAGACTGCCTAGTGGTCAACAGTGTCAGGCTGTGGTTTTACTGGGCATCTCCTAATGGTCAATAGTATCAGACTGGTTTTACTAGGCAGCTCCTAGTGGTCAACAGTGTCAGACTGGTTGTACTGGGCAGCTCCTAGTGGTCAACAATGTCAGACTGTGGTTGTACTGGGCATCTCCTAATGGTCAACAGTATCAGACTGGTTTTACTAGGCAGCTCCTAGTGGTCAACAGTGTCAGACTGGTTGTACTGGGCAGCTCCTAGTGGTCAACAATGTCAGACTGTGGTTGTACTGGGCAGCTCCTAGTGGTCAACACTGTCAGACTGGTTGTACTGGGAAGCTCCTAGTGGTCAACAGTGTCAGACTGTGGTTGTATTGGGCAGTTCCTACTTGTCAACAGTGTCAGACTGTGGTTGTACTGGGCATCTCCTAATGGTCAACAGTATCAGACTGGTTTTACTAGGCAGCTCCTAGTGGTCAACAGTGTCAGACTGGTTGTACTGGGCAGCTCCTAGTGGTCAACAGTGTCAGACTGTGGTTGTACTGGGCAGCTCCTAGTGGTCAACACTGTCAGACTGGTTGTACTGGGACGCTCCTAGTGGTCAACAGTGTCAGACTGCCTAGTGGTCAACAGGGTCAGACTGTGGTTGTACTGGGCATCTCCTAATGGTCAACAGTATCAGACTGGTTTTACTAGGCAGCTCCTAGTGGTCAACAGTGTCAGACTGGTTGTACTGGGCAGCTCCTAGTGGTCAACAGTGTCAGACTGTGGTTGTACTGGGCAGCTCCTAGTGGTCAACACTGTCAGACTGGTTGTACTGGGAAGCTCCTAGTGGTCAACAGTGTCAGACTGTGGTTGTACTGGGCAGCTGCTAGTTGTCAACAGTGTCAGACTGTGGTCGTACTGGGCAGCTCCTAGTGGTCAACAGTGTCAGACTGTGGTTGTACTGGGCAGTTCCTACTGGTAAACAGTGACAGACTGTGGTTGTACTGGGAAGCTCCTAGTGGTCAACAGTGCCAGACTGTGGTTGTATTGGACAGCTCCTAGTGGTCAACAGTGTCAGCATGGTAGTATTGGCAGCTCTTAGTGGTCAAAAGTGTCAGATTGGTTGTACTGGGCAGCTCCTAGTGGTCAACAGTGTCAGACTGGTTGTACTGGGCACCTGCTAGTGGTCAACAGTGTCAGACTGTGGTTGTACTGGGCAGTTCCTACTGGTCAACAGTGTCAGACTGTGGTTGTACTGGGCAGCTCCTAGTGGTCAACAGTGTCAGACTGGTTGTACTGGGCAGATCCTAGTGGTCAACAGTGTCAGACTGTGGTTGTACTGGGCAGCTCCTAGTGGTCAACAGTGTCAGACTGGTTGTACTGGGCAGCTCCTAGTGGTCAACAGTGTCAGACTGTGGTTGTACTGGGCAGCTCCTAGTGGTCAACAGTGTCAGACTGGTTGTACTGGGCAGCTCCTAGTGGTCAACAGTGTCAGACTGTGGTTGTACTGGGCAGCTCCTAGTGGTCAACAGTGTCAGACTGGTTGTACTGGGCAGCTCCTAGTGGTCAACAGTGTCAGACTGGTTGTACTGGGAAGCTCCTAGTTGTCAACAGTGTCAGACTGTGGTTGTACTGGGCCGCTCCTAGTGGTCAACTGTGTCAGACTGTGGTTGTACTAGGCAGCTCCTAGTGGTCAACAGTGTCAGACTGGTTGTACTGGGCAGCTCCTAGTCGTCAACAGTGTCAGACTGTGGTTGTACTGGGCAGCTCCTAGTGGTCAACAGTGTCAGACTGGTTGTACTGGGCAGCTCCTACTGGTCAACAGTGTCAGACTGTGGTTGTACTGGGCAGCTCTTAGTCGTCAACAGTGTCAGACTGTGGTTGTACTGGGCAGCTCCTAGTGGTCAACAGTGTCAGACTGGTTGTACTGGGCAGCTCCTAGTGGTCAACAGTGTCAGACTGGTTGTACTGGGCAGCTCCTAGTGGTCAACAGTGTCAGACTGGTTGTAGTGGGCAGCTCCTAGTGGTCAACAGTGTCAGACTGTGGTTGTACTGGGCATCTCCTAATGGTCAACAGTGTCAGACTGGTTTTACTAGGCAGCTCCTAGTGGTCAACATAGTCAGACTGGTTGTACTGGGCAGCTCCTAGTGGTCAACAGTGTCAGACTGTGGTTGTACTGGTCAGCTCCTAGTGGTCAACAGTGTCAGACTGGTTGTACTGGGCAGATCCTAGTGGTCAACAGTGTCAGACTGTGGTTGTACTGGGCAGCTCCTAGTGGTCAACAGTGTCAGACTGGTTGTACTGGGTAGCTCCTAGTGGTCAACAGTGTCAGACTGTGGTTGTACTGGGCAGCTCTTAGTGGTCAACAGTGTCAGACTGGTTGTACTGGGCAGCTCCTAGTGGTCAACAGTGTCAGACTGGTTGTACTGGGCAGCTCCTAGTGGTCAACAGTGTCAGACTGGTTATACTGGGCAGCTCCTAGTGGTCAACAGTGTCAGACTGGTTGTACTGGGCAGCTCCTAGTGGTCAACAGTGTCAGACTGGTTATACTGGGCAGCTCCTAGTGGTCAACAGTGTCAGACTGTGGTTGTACTGGGCAGCTCCTAGTGGTCAACAGTGTGAGACTGGTCGTACTCGGCAGCTCCTAGTGGTCAACAGTGTCAGATTGGTTGTACTGGGCAGCTCCTAGTGGTCAACAGTGTGTGACTGTGGTTGTACTGGGCAGCTCCTAGAGGTCAACAAGTTCAGATTGGTTGTACTGAGCAGCTCCTAGTGGTCAACAGTGTGAGACTGGTCGTACTTGGCAGCTCCTAGTGGTCAACAGTGTCAGATTGGTTGTACTGGGCAGCTCCTAGTGGTCAACAGTGTCAGACTGTGGTTGTACTGGGCAGCTCCTAGTGGTCAACAGTGTCAGACTGGTTGTACTGGGCAGCTCCTAGTGGTCAACCGTGTTGGACTGTGGTTGTACTGGGCAGCTCCTAGTGGTCAACAGTGTCAGACTGTGGTTGTACTGGGCAGCTCCTAGTGGTCAACAGTGTCAGACTGTGGCTTTACTGGGCAGCTCCTAGTGGTCAACAGTGTCAGACTGGTTGTACTGGGCAGCTCCTAGTGGTCAACAGTGTCAGACTGGTTGTACTGGGCAGCTCCTAGTGGTCAACAGTGTCAGCCTGGTTGTACTGGGCAGCTACTAGTGGTCAACAGTGTCAGACTGGTTGTACTGGTTAGCTCCTAGTGGTCAACAGTGTCAGACTGTGGTTGTACTGGGCAGCTCCTAGTGGTCAACAGTGTCAGACTGGTTGTACTGGGCAGCTCCTAGTGGTCAACAGTGTCAGACTGTGGTTGTACTGGGCAGCTCCTAGTGGTCAACAGTGTCAGACTGGTTGTACTGGGCAGCTCCTAGTGGTCAACAGTGTCAGACTGTGGTTGTACTGGGCAGCTCCTAGTGGTCAACAGTGTCAGACTGGTTGTACTGGGCAGCTCCTAGTGGTCAACAGTGTCAGACTGGTTGTACTGGGAAGCTCCTAGTTGTCAACAGTGTCAGACTGTGGTTGTACTGGGCCGCTCCTAGTGGTCAACTGTGTCAGACTGTGGTTGTACTAGGCAGCTCCTAGTGGTCAACAGTGTCAGACTGGTTGTACTGGGCAGCTCCTAGTCGTCAACAGTGTCAGACTGTGGTTGTACTGGGCAGCTCCTAGTGGTCAACAGTGTCAGACTGGTTGTACTGGGCAGCTCCTACTGGTCAACAGTGTCAGACTGTGGTTGTACTGGGCAGCTCTTAGTGGTCAACAGTTTCAGACTGGTTGTACTGGGCAGCTCCTAGTGGTCAACAGTGTCAGACTGGTTGTACTGGGCAGCTCCTAGTGGTCAACAGTGTCAGACTGGTTGTACTGGGCAGCTCCTAGTGGTCAACAGTGTCAGACTGGTTGTAGTGGGCAGCTCCTAGTGGTCAACAGTGTCAGACTGTGGTTGTACTGGGCAGATCCTAGTGGTCAACAAGTTCAGACTGTGGTTGTGCTGGGCAGCTCCTAGTGGTCAACAGTGTCAGACTGTGGTTGTACTGGGCAGCTCCTAGTGGTCAACAGTGTCAGACTGTGGCTTTACTGGGCAGCTCCTAGTGGTCAACAGTGTCAGACTGGTTGTACTGGGCAGCTCCTAGTGGTCAACAGTGTCAGACTGGTTGTACTGGGCAGCTCCTAGTGGTCAACAGTGTCAGACTGGTTGTACTGGGCAGCTACTAGTGGTCAACAGTGTCAGACTGGTTGTACTGGTTAGCTCCTAGTGGTCAACAGTGTCAGACTGTGGTTGTACTGGGCAGCTCCTAGTGGTCAACAGTGTCAGACTGTGGTTGTACTGGGCAGCTCCTAGTGTTCAACAGTGTGATACTGGTTGTACTGGGCAGCTCCAAGTGGTCAACAGTGTCAGACTGTGGTTGTACTGGGCAGCGCCTAGTGGTCAACAGTGTCAGACTGGTTGTACTTGGGCGCTCCTAGTGGTCAACAGTGTCAGACTGGTTGTACTGGGCAGCTCCTAGTGGTCAACAGTGTCAGACTGGTTGTACTGGGCAGTTCCTAGTGGTCAACAGTGTCAGACTGGTTATACTGGGCAGCTCCTAGTGGTCAACAGTGTCAGACTGGTTGTACTGGGTAGCTCCTAGTGGTCAACAGTGTCAGACTGTGGTTGTACTGGGCAGCTCCTACTGGTCAACAGTGTCAGACTGTGGTTGTACTGGGCAGCTCTTAGTGGTCAACAGTGTCAGACTGGTTGTACTGGGCAGCTCCTAGTGGTCAACAGTGTCAGACTGGTTGTACTGGGCAGCTCCTAGTGGTCAACAGTGTCAGACTGGTTGTAGTGGGCAGCTCCTAGTGGTCAACAGTGTCAGACTGTGGTTGTACTGGGCAGATCCTAGTGGTCAACAAGTTCAGACTGTGGTTGTGCTGGGCAGTTCCTACTGGTCAACATTGTCAGACTGTGGATGTACTGGGGAGCTCCTAGTGGTCAACAGTGTCAGACTGTGGTTGTACTGGGCAGCTCCTAGTGGTCAACAGTGTGAGACTGGTCGTAATCGGCAGCTCCTAGTGGTCAACAGTGTCAGATTGGTTGTACTGGGCAGTTCCTAGTGGTCAACAGTGTCAGACTGTGGTTGTACTGGGCAGCTCCTAGTGGTCAACAGTGTCAGACTGGTTGTACTGGGCAGCTCCTAGTGGTCAACACTGTCAGACTGGTTGTACTGGGAAGCTCCTAGTTGTCGACAGTGTCAGACTGTGGTTGTACAGGGCAGCTCCTAGTGGTCAACAGTGTCAGACTGGTTGTACTGGACAGATCCTAGTGGTCAACAGTGTCAGACTGTGGTTGTACTGGGCAGCTCCTAGTGGTCAACAGTGTCAGACTGTGGTTGTACTGGGCAGCTCCTACTGGTCAACAGTGTCAGACTGGTTATACTGGGCAGCTCCTAGTGGTCAACAGTGTCAGACTGGTTGTAGTGGGCAGCTCCTAGTTGTCAACAGTGTCAGACTGTGGTTGTACTGGGCAGCTGCTAGTGGTCAACAGTGTCAGACTGTGGTTGTACTGGGCAGTTCCTACTGGTCAACAGTGTCAGACTGTGGTTGTACTGGGCAGCTCCTAATGGTCAACAGTGTCAGACTGTGGCTTTACTGGGCAGCTCCTAGTGGTCAACAGTGTCAGACTGGTTGTACTGGGCAGCTCCTAGTGGTCAACAGTGTCAGACTGGTTGTACTGGGCAGCTCCTAGTGGTCAACAGTGTCAGACTGGTTGTACTGGGCAGCTACTAGTGGTCAACAGTGTCAGACTGGTTGTACTGGTTAGCTCCTAGTGGTAAACAGTGTCAGACTGTGGTTGTACTGGGCAGCTCCTAGTGGTCAACAGTGTCAGACTGTGGTTGTACTGGGCAGCTCCTAGTGGTCAACAGTGTCAGACTGTGGTTGTACTGGGCAGCTCCTAGTGTTCAACAGTGTGATACTGGTTGTACTGGGCAGCTCCAAGTGGTCAACAGTTTCAGACTGTGGTTGTACTGGGCAGCGCCTAGTGGTCAACAGTGTCAGACTGGTTGTACTTGGGCGCTCCTAGTGGTCAACAGTGTCAGACTGGTTGTACTGGGCAGCTCCTAGTGGTCAACAGTGTCAGACTGGTTGTACTGGGCAGCTCCTAGTGGTCAACCGTGTCAGACTGGTTATACTGGGCAGCTCCTAGTGGTCAACAGTGTCAGACTGGTTGTAGTGGGCAGCTCCTAGTGGTCAACAGTGTCAGACTGTGGTTGTACTGGGCAGCTCCTAGTGGTCAACAGTGTGAGACTGGTCGTACTCGGCAGCTCCTAGTGGTCAACAGTGTCAGATTGGTTGTACTGGGCAGTTCCTAGTGGTCAACAGTGTGTGACTGTGGTTGTACTGGGCAACTCCTAGAGGTCAACAAGTTCAGACTGTGGTTGTACTGAGCAGCTCCTAGTGGTCAAGAGTGTGAGACTGGTCGTACTCGGCAGCTCCTAGTGGTCAACAGTGTCAGATTGGTTGTACTGGGCAGCTCCTAGTGGTCAACAGTGTCAGACTGTGGTTGTACTGGGCAGCTCCTAGTGGTCAACAGTGTCAGACTGGTTGTACTGGGCAGCTCCTAGTGGTCAACCGTGTTGGACTGTGGTTGTACTGGGCAGCTCCTAGTGGTCAACAGTGTCAGACTGTGGTTGTACTGGGCAGCTCCTAGTGGTCAACAGTGTCAGACTGGTTGTACTGGACAGCTCCTAGTGGTCAACAGTGTCAGACTGTGGTTGTACTGGGCATCTCCTAATGGTCAACAGTGTCAGACTGGTTTTACTAGGCAGCTCCTAGTGGTCAACATAGTCAGACTGGTTGTACTGGGCAGCTCCTAGTGGTCAACAGTGTCAGACTGTGGTTGTACTGGTCAGCTCCTAGTGGTCAACAGTGTCAGACTGGTTGTACTGGGCAGATCCTAGTGGTCAACAGTGTCAGACTGTGGTTGTACTGGGCAGCTCCTAGTGGTCAACAGTGTCAGACTGGTTGTACTGGGTAGCTCCTAGTGGTCAACAGTGTCAGACTGTGGTTGTACTGGGCAGCTCTTAGTGGTCAACAGTGTCAGACTGGTTGTACTGGGCAGCTCCTAGTGGTCAACAGTGTCAGACTGGTTGTACTGGGCAGCTCCTAGTGGTCAACAGTGTCAGACTGGTTGTACTGGGCAGCTCCTAGTGGTCAACAGTGTCAGACTGGTTATACTGGGCAGCTCCTAGTGGTCAACAGTGTCAGACTGGTTGTACTGGGCAGCTCCTAGTGGTCAACAGTGTCAGACTGGTTATACTGGGCAGCTCCTAGTGGTCAACAGTGTCAGACTGTGGTTGTACTGGGCAGCTCCTAGTGGTCAACAGTGTGAGACTGGTCGTACTCGGCAGCTCCTAGTGGTCAACAGTGTCAGATTGGTTGTACTGGGCAGCTCCTAGTGGTCAACAGTGTGTGACTGTGGTTGTACTGGGCAGCTCCTAGAGGTCAACAAGTTCAGACTGTGGTTGTACTGAGCAGCTCCTAGTGGTCAACAGTATGAGACTGGTCGTACTTGGCAGCTCCTAGTGGTCAACAGTGTCAGATTGGTTGTACTGGGCAGCTCCTAGTGGTCAACAGTGTCAGACTGTGGTTGTACTGGGCAGCTCCTAGTGGTCAACAGTGTCAGACTGGTTGTACTGGGCAGCTCCTAGTGGTCAACCGTGTTGGACTGTGGTTGTACTGGGCAGCTCCTAGTGGTCAACAGTGTCAGACTGTGGTTGTACTGGGCAGCTCCTAGTGGTCAACAGTGTCAGACTGTGGTTGTACTGGGCAGCTCCTAGTGTTCAACAGTGTGATACTGGTTGTACTGGGCAGCTCCAAGTGGTCAACAGTTTCAGACTGTGGTTGTACTGGGCAGCGCCTAGTGGTCAACAGTGTCAGACTGGTTGTACTTGGGCGCTCCTAGTGGTCAACAGTGTCAGACTGGTTGTACTGGGCAGCTCCTAGTGGTCAACAGTGTCAGACTGGTTGTACTGGGCAGCTCCTAGTGGTCAACCGTGTCAGACTGGTTATACTGGGCAGCTCCTAGTGGTCAACAGTGTCAGACTGGTTGTAGTGGGCAGCTCCTAGTGGTCAACAGTGTCAGACTGTGGTTGTACTGGGCAGCTCCTAGTGGTCAACAGTGTGAGACTGGTCGTACTCGGCAGCTCCTAGTGGTCAACAGTGTCAGATTGGTTGTACTGAGCAGTTCCTAGTGGTCAACAGTGTGTGACTGTGGTTGTACTGGGCAACTCCTAGAGGTCAACAAGTTCAGACTGTGGTTGTACTGAGCAGCTCCTAGTGGTCAAGAGTGTGAGACTGGTCGTACTCGGCAGCTCCTAGTGGTCAACAGTGTCAGATTGGTTGTACTGGGCAGCTCCTAGTGGTCAACAGTGTCAGACTGTGGTTGTACTGGGCAGCTCCTAGTGGTCAACAGTGTCAGACTGGTTGTACTGGGCAGCTCCTAGTGGTCAACCGTGTTGGACTGTGGTTGTACTGGGCAGCTCCTAGTGGTCAACAGTGTCAGACTGTGGTTGTACTGGGCAGCTCCTAGTGGTCAACAGTGTCAGACTGGTTGTACTGGACAGCTCCTAGTGGTCAACAGTGTCAGACTGTGGTTGTACTGGGCATCTCCTAATGGTCAACAGTGTCAGACTGGTTTTACTAGGCAGCTCCTAGTGGTCAACATAGTCAGACTGGTTGTACTGGGCAGCTCCTAGTGGTCAACAGTGTCAGACTGTGGTTGTACTGGTCAGCTCCTAGTGGTCAACAGTGTCAGACTGGTTGTACTGGGCAGATCCTAGTGGTCAACAGTGTCAGACTGTGGTTGTACTGGGCAGCTCCTAGTGGTCAACAGTGTCAGACTGGTTGTACTGGGTAGCTCCTAGTGGTCAACAGTGTCAGACTGTGGTTGTACTGGGCAGCTCTTAGTGGTCAACAGTGTCAGACTGGTTGTACTGGGCAGCTCCTAGTGGTCAACAGTGTCAGACTGGTTGTACTGGGCAGCTCCTAGTGGTCAACAGTGTCAGACTGGTTGTACTGGGCAGCTCCTAGTGGTCAACAGTGTCAGACTGGTTATACTGGGCAGCTCCTAGTGGTCAACAGTGTCAGACTGGTTGTACTGGGCAGCTCCTAGTGGTCAACAGTGTCAGACTGGTTATACTGGGCAGCTCCTAGTGGTCAACAGTGTCAGACTGTGGTTGTACTGGGCAGCTCCTAGTGGTCAACAGTGTGAGACTGGTCGTACTCGGCAGCTCCTAGTGGTCAACAGTGTCAGATTGGTTGTACTGGGCAGCTCCTAGTGGTCAACAGTGTGTGACTGTGGTTGTACTGGGCAGCTCCTAGAGGTCAACAAGTTCAGACTGTGGTTGTACTGAGCAGCTCCTAGTGGTCAACAGTATGAGACTGGTCGTACTTGGCAGCTCCTAGTGGTCAACAGTGTCAGATTGGTTGTACTGGGCAGCTCCTAGTGGTCAACAGTGTCAGACTGTGGTTGTACTGGGCAGCTCCTAGTGGTCAACAGTGTCAGACTGGTTGTACTGGGCAGCTCCTAGTGGTCAACCGTGTTGGACTGTGGTTGTACTGGGCAGCTCCTAGTGGTCAACAGTGTCAGACTGTGGTTGTACTGGGCAGCTCCTAGTGGTCAACAGTGTCAGACTGTGGTTGTACTGGGCAGCTCCTAGTGTTCAACAGTGTGATACTGGTTGTACTGGGCAGCTCCAAGTGGTCAACAGTTTCAGACTGTGGTTGTACTGGGCAGCGCCTAGTGGTCAACAGTGTCAGACTGGTTGTACTTGGGCGCTCCTAGTGGTCAACAGTGTCAGACTGGTTGTACTGGGCAGCTCCTAGTGGTCAACAGTGTCAGACTGGTTGTACTGGGCAGCTCCTAGTGGTCAACCGTGTCAGACTGGTTATACTGGGCAGCTCCTAGTGGTCAACAGTGTCAGACTGGTTGTAGTGGGCAGCTCCTAGTGGTCAACAGTGTCAGACTGTGGTTGTACTGGGCAGCTCCTAGTGGTCAACAGTGTGAGACTGGTCGTACTCGGCAGCTCCTAGTGGTCAACAGTGTCAGATTGGTTGTACTGAGCAGTTCCTAGTGGTCAACAGTGTGTGACTGTGGTTGTACTGGGCAACTCCTAGAGGTCAACAAGTTCAGACTGTGGTTGTACTGAGCAGCTCCTAGTGGTCAAGAGTGTGAGACTGGTCGTACTCGGCAGCTCCTAGTGGTCAACAGTGTCAGATTGGTTGTACTGGGCAGCTCCTAGTGGTCAACAGTGTCAGACTGTGGTTGTACTGGGCAGCTCCTAGTGGTCAACAGTGTCAGACTGGTTGTACTGGGCAGCTCCTAGTGGTCAACCGTGTTGGACTGTGGTTGTACTGGGCAGCTCCTAGTGGTCAACAGTGTCAGACTGTGGTTGTACTGGGCAGCTCCTAGTGGTCAACAGTGTCAGACTGGTTGTACTGGACAGCTCCTAGTGGTCAACAGTGTCAGACTGTGGTTGTACTGGGCATCTCCTAATGGTCAACAGTGTCAGACTGGTTTTACTAGGCAGCTCCTAGTGGTCAACATAGTCAGACTGGTTGTACTGGGCAGCTCCTAGTGGTCAACAGTGTCAGACTGTGGTTGTACTGGTCAGCTCCTAGTGGTCAACAGTGTCAGACTGGTTGTACTGGGCAGATCCTAGTGGTCAACAGTGTCAGACTGTGGTTGTACTGGGCAGCTCCTAGTGGTCAACAGTGTCAGACTGGTTGTACTGGGTAGCTCCTAGTGGTCAACAGTGTCAGACTGTGGTTGTACTGGGCAGCTCTTAGTGGTCAACAGTGTCAGACTGGTTGTACTGGGCAGCTCCTAGTGGTCAACAGTGTCAGACTGGTTGTACTGGGCAGCTCCTAGTGGTCAACAGTGTCAGACTGGTTGTACTGGGCAGCTCCTAGTGGTCAACAGTGTCAGACTGGTTATACTGGGCAGCTCCTAGTGGTCAACAGTGTCAGACTGGTTGTACTGGGCAGCTCCTAGTGGTCAACAGTGTCAGACTGGTTATACTGGGCAGCTCCTAGTGGTCAACAGTGTCAGACTGTGGTTGTACTGGGCAGCTCCTAGTGGTCAACAGTGTGAGACTGGTCGTACTCGGCAGCTCCTAGTGGTCAACAGTGTCAGATTGGTTGTACTGGGCAGCTCCTAGTGGTCAACAGTGTGTGACTGTGGTTGTACTGGGCAGCTCCTAGAGGTCAACAAGTTCAGACTGTGGTTGTACTGAGCAGCTCCTAGTGGTCAACAGTATGAGACTGGTCGTACTTGGCAGCTCCTAGTGGTCAACAGTGTCAGATTGGTTGTACTGGGCAGCTCCTAGTGGTCAACAGTGTCAGACTGTGGTTGTACTGGGCAGCTCCTAGTGGTCAACAGTGTCAGACTGGTTGTACTGGGCAGCTCCTAGTGGTCAACCGTGTTGGACTGTGGTTGTACTGGGCAGCTCCTAGTGGTCAACAGTGTCAGACTGTGGTTGTACTGGGCAGATCCTAGTGGTCAACAGTGTCAGACTGGTTATACTGGGCAGCTCCTAGTGGTCAACAGTGTCAGACTGGTTGTAGTGGGCAGCTCCTAGTGGTCAACAGTGTCAGACTGTGGTTGTACTGGGCAGCTCCTAGTGGTCAACAGTGTGAGATTGGTCGTACTCGGCAGCTCCTAGTGGTCAACAGTGTCAGATTGGTTGTACTGGGCAGTTCCTAGTGGTCAACAGTGTGTGACTGTGGTTGTACTGGGCAACTCCTAGAGGTCAACAAGTTCAGACTGTGGTTGTACTGAGCAGCTCCTAGTGGTCAAGAGTGTGAGACTGGTCGTACTCGGCAGCTCCTAGTGGTCAACAGTGTCAGATTGGTTGTACTGGGCAGCTCCTAGTGGTCAACAGTGTCAGACTGTGGTTGTACTGGGCAGCTCCTAGTGGTCAACAGTGTCAGACTGGTTGTACTGGGCAGCTCCTAGTGGTCAACCGTGTTGGACTGTGGTTGTACTGGGCAGCTCCTAGTGGTCAACAGTGTCAGACTGTGGTTGTACTGGGCAGCTCCTAGTGGTCAACAGTGTCAGACTGCTTGTACTGGGCAGCTCCTAGTGGTCAACAGTGTCAGACTGTGGTTGTACTGGGCATCTCCTAATGGTCAACAGTGTCAGACTGGTTTTACTAGGCAGCTCCTAGTGGTCAACATAGTCAGACTGGTTGTACTGGGCAGCTCCTAGTGGTCAACAGTGTCAGACTGTGGTTGTACTGGTCAGCTCCTAGTGGTCAACAGTGTCAGACTGGTTGTACTGGGCAGATCCTAGTGGTCAACAGTGTCAGACTGTGGTTGTACTGGGCAGCTCCTAGTGGTCAACAGTGTCAGACTGGTTGTACTGGGTAGCTCCTAGTGGTCAACAGTGTCAGACTGTGGTTGTACTGGGCACCTCTTAGTGGTCAACAGTGTCAGACTGGTTGTACTGGGCAGCTCCTAGTGGTCAACAGTGTCAGACTGGTTATACTGGGCAGCTCCTAGTGGTCAACAGTGTCAGACTGGTTGTACTGGGCAGCTCCTAGTGGTCAACAGTGTCAGACTGGTTATACTGGGCAGCTCCTAGTGGTCAACAGTGTCAGACTGTGGTTGTACTGGGCAGCTCCTAGTGGTCAACAGTGTGAGACTGGTCGTACTCGGCAGCTCCTAGTGGTCAACAGTGTCAGATTGGTTGTACTGGGCAGCTCCTAGTGGTCAACAGTGTGTGACTGGTCGTACTCGGCAGCTCCTAGTGGTCAACAGTGTCAGATTGGTTGTACTGGGCAGCTCCTAGTGGTCAACAGTGTGTGACTGTGGTTGTACTGGGCAGCTCCTAGAGGTCAACAAGTTCAGACTGTGGTTGTACTGAGCAGCTCCTAGTGGTCAACAGTGTGAGACTGGTCGTACTTGGCAGCTCCTAGTGGTCAACAGTGTCAGATTGGTTGTACTGGGCAGCTCCTAGTGGTCAACAGTGTCAGACTGTGGTTGTACTGGGCAGCTCCTAGTGGTCAACAGTGTCAGACTGGTTGTACTGGGCAGCTCCTAGTGGTCAACCGTGTTGGACTGTGGTTGTACTGGGCAGCTCCTAGTGGTCAACAGTGTCAGACTGTGGTTGTACTGGGCAGATCCTAGTGGTCAACAGTGTCAGACTGGTTGTACTGGGCAGCTCCTAGTGGTCAACAGTGTCAGAATGTGGTTGTACTGGGCATCTCCTAATGGTCAACAGTGTCAGACTGGTTTTACTAGGCAGCTCCTAGTGGTCAACATAGTCAGACTGGTTGTACTGGGCAGCTCCTAGTGGTCAACAGTGTCAGACTGTGGTTGTACTGGTCAGCTCCTAGTGGTCAACATTGTCAGACTGGTTGTAGTGGGCAGCTCCTAGTGGTCAATAGTGTCAGACTGGTTGTACTGGGCAGATCCTAGTGGTCAACAGTGTCAGACTGTGGTTGTACTGGGCAGCTCCTAGTGGTCAACAGTGTCAGACTGGTTGTACTGGGCAGCTCCTAGTGGTCAACAGTGTCAGACTGTGGTTGTACTGGGCAGCTCCTAGTGGTCAACAGTGTCAGACTGGTTGTACTGGGCAGCTCCTAGTGGTCAACAGTGTCAGACTGTGGTTGTACTGGGCAGCTCCTAGTGGTCAACAGTGTCAGACTGGTTGTACTGGGCAGCTCCTAGTGGTCAACAGTGTCAGACTGGTTGTACTGGGAAGCTCCTAGTTGTCAACAGTGTCAGACTGTGGTTGTACTGGGCCGCTCCTAGTGGTCAACTGTGTCAGACTGTGGTTGTACTAGGCAGCTCCTAGTGGTCAACAGTGTCAGACTGGTTGTACTGGGCAGCTCCTAGTCGTCAACAGTGTCAGACTGTGGTTGTACTGGGCAGCTCCTAGTGGTCAACAGTGTCAGACTGGTTGTACTGGGCAGCTCCTACTGGTCAACAGTGTCAGACTGTGGTTGTACTGGGCAGCTCTTAGTCGTCAACAGTGTCAGACTGTGGTTGTACTGGGCAGCTCCTAGTGGTCAACAGTGTCAGACTGGTTGTACTGGGCAGCTCCTAGTGGTCAACAGTGTCAGACTGGTTGTACTGGGCAGCTCCTAGTGGTCAACAGTGTCAGACTGGTTGTAGTGGGCAGCTCCTAGTGGTCAACAGTGTCAGACTGTGGTTGTACTGGGCATCTCCTAATGGTCAACAGTGTCAGACTGGTTTTACTAGGCAGCTCCTAGTGGTCAACATAGTCAGACTGGTTGTACTGGGCAGCTCCTAGTGGTCAACAGTGTCAGACTGTGGTTGTACTGGTCAGCTCCTAGTGGTCAACAGTGTCAGACTGGTTGTACTGGGCAGATCCTAGTGGTCAACAGTGTCAGACTGTGGTTGTACTGGGCAGCTCCTAGTGGTCAACAGTGTCAGACTGGTTGTACTGGGTAGCTCCTAGTGGTCAACAGTGTCAGACTGTGGTTGTACTGGGCAGCTCTTAGTGGTCAACAGTGTCAGACTGGTTGTACTGGGCAGCTCCTAGTGGTCAACAGTGTCAGACTGGTTGTACTGGGCAGCTCCTAGTGGTCAACAGTGTCAGACTGGTTGTACTGGGCAGCTCCTAGTGGTCAACAGTGTCAGACTGGTTATACTGGGCAGCTCCTAGTGGTCAACAGTGTCAGACTGGTTGTACTGGGCAGCTCCTAGTGGTCAACAGTGTCAGACTGGTTATACTGGGCAGCTCCTAGTGGTCAACAGTGTCAGACTGTGGTTGTACTGGGCAGCTCCTAGTGGTCAACAGTGTGAGACTGGTCGTACTCGGCAGCTCCTAGTGGTCAACAGTGTCAGATTGGTTGTACTGGGCAGCTCCTAGTGGTCAACAGTGTGTGACTGTGGTTGTACTGGGCAGCTCCTAGAGGTCAACAAGTTCAGATTGGTTGTACTGAGCAGCTCCTAGTGGTCAACAGTGTGAGACTGGTCGTACTTGGCAGCTCCTAGTGGTCAACAGTGTCAGATTGGTTGTACTGGGCAGCTCCTAGTGGTCAACAGTGTCAGACTGTGGTTGTACTGGGCAGCTCCTAGTGGTCAACAGTGTCAGACTGGTTGTACTGGGCAGCTCCTAGTGGTCAACCGTGTTGGACTGTGGTTGTACTGGGCAGCTCCTAGTGGTCAACAGTGTCAGACTGTGGTTGTACTGGGCAGATCCTAGTGGTCAACAGTGTCAGACTGGTTGTACTGGGCAGCTCCTAGTGGTCAACAGTGTCAGACTGTGGTTGTACTGGGCATCTCCTAATGGTCAACAGTGTCAGACTGGTTTTACTAGGCAGCTCCTAGTGGTCAACATAGTCAGACTGGTTGTACTGGGCAGCTCCTAGTGGTCAACAGTGTCAGACTGTGGTTGTACTGGTCAGCTCCTAGTGGTCAACATTGTCAGACTGGTTGTAGTGGGCAGCTCCTAGTGGTCAACAGTGTCAGACTGGTTGTACTGGGCAGATCCTAGTGGTCAACAGTGTCAGACTGTGGTTGTACTGGGCAGCTCCTAGTGGTCAACAGTGTCAGACTGGTTGTACTGGGCAGCTCCTAGTGGTCAACAGTGTCAGACTGTGGTTGTACTGGGCAGCTCCTAGTGGTCAACAGTGTCAGACTGGTTGTACTGGGCAGCTCCTAGTGGTCAACAGTGTCAGACTGTGGTTGTACTGGGCAGCTCCTAGTGGTCAACAGTGTCAGACTGGTTGTACTGGGCAGCTCCTAGTGGTCAACAGTGTCAGACTGGTTGTACTGGGAAGCTCCTAGTTGTCAACAGTGTCAGACTGTGGTTGTACTGGGCCGCTCCTAGTGGTCAACTGTGTCAGACTGTGGTTGTACTAGGCAGCTCCTAGTGGTCAACAGTGTCAGACTGGTTGTACTGGGCAGCTCCTAGTCGTCAACAGTGTCAGACCCTGGTTGTACTGGGCAGCTCCTAGTGGTCAACAGTGTCAGACTGGTTGTACTGGGCAGCTCCTACTGGTCAACAGTGTCAGACTGTGGTTGTACTGGGCAGCTCTTAGTGGTCAACAGTTTCAGACTGGTTGTACTGGGCAGCTCCTAGTGGTCAACAGTGTCAGACTGGTTGTACTGGGCAGCTCCTAGTGGTCAACAGTGTCAGACTGGTTGTACTGGGCAGCTCCTAGTGGTCAACAGTGTCAGACTGGTTGTAGTGGGCAGCTCCTAGTGGTCAACAGTGTCAGACTGTGGTTGTACTGGGCAGATCCTAGTGGTCAACAAGTTCAGACTGTGGTTGTGCTGGGCAGCTCCTAGTGGTCAACAGTGTCAGACTGTGGTTGTACTGGGCAGCTCCTAGTGGTCAACAGTGTCAGACTGTGGCTTTACTGGGCAGCTCCTAGTGGTCAACAGTGTCAGACTGGTTGTACTGGGCAGCTCCTAGTGGTCAACAGTGTCAGACTGGTTGTACTGGGCAGCTCCTAGTGGTCAACAGTGTCAGACTGGTTGTACTGGGCAGCTACTAGTGGTCAACAGTGTCAGACTGGTTGTACTGGTTAGCTCCTAGTGGTCAACAGTGTCAGACTGTGGTTGTACTGGGCAGCTCCTAGTGGTCAACAGTGTCAGACTGGTTGTACTGGGCAGCTCCTAGTGGTCAACAGTGTCAGACTGTGGTTGTACTGGGCAGCTCCTAGTGGTCAACAGTGTCAGACTGGTTGTACTGGGCAGCTCCTAGTGGTCAACAGTGTCAGACTGTGGTTGTACTGGGCAGCTCCTAGTGGTCAACAGTGTCAGACTGGTTGTACTGGGCAGCTCCTAGTTGTCAACAGTGTCAGACTGGTTGTACTGGGAAGCTCCTAGTTGTCAACAGTGTCAGACTGTGGTTGTACTGGGCTGCTCCTAGTGGTCAACTGTGTCAGACTGTGGTTGTACTAGGCAGCTCCTAGTGGTCAACAGTGTCAGACTGGTTGTACTGGGCAGCTCCTAGTCGTCAACAGTGTCAGACTGTGGTTGTACTGGGCAGCTCCTAGTGGTCAACAGTGTCAGACTGGTTGTACTGGGCAGCTCCTACTGGTCAACAGTGTCAGACTGTGGTTGTACTGGGCAGCTCTTAGTGGTCAACAGTTTCAGACTGGTTGTACTGGGCAGCTCCTAGTGGTCAACAGTGTCAGACTGGTTGTACTGGGCAGCTCCTAGTGGTCAACAGTGTCAGACTGGTTGTACTGGGCAGCTCCTAGTGGTCAACAGTGTCAGACTGGTTGTAGTGGGCAGCTCCTAGTGGTCAACAGTGTCAGACTGTGGTTGTACTGGGCAGATCCTAGTGGTCAACAAGTTCAGACTGTGGTTGTGCTGGGCAGCTCCTAGTGGTCAACAGTGTCAGACTGTGGTTGTACTGGGCAGCTCCTAGTGGTCAACAGTGTCAGACTGTGGCTTTACTGGGCAGCTCCTAGTGGTCAACAGTGTCAGACTGGTTGTACTGGGCAGCTCCTAGTGGTCAACAGTGTCAGACTGGTTGTACTGGGCAGCTCCTAGTGGTCAACAGTGTCAGACTGGTTGTACTGGGCAGCTACTAGTGGTCAACAGTGTCAGACTGGTTGTACTGGTTAGCTCCTAGTGGTCAACAGTGTCAGACTGTGGTTGTACTGGGCAGCTCCTAGTGGTCAACAGTGTCAGACTGGTTGTACTGGGCAGCTCCTAGTGGTCAACAGTGTCAGACTGTGGTTGTACTGGGCAGCTCCTAGTGGTCAACAGTGTCAGACTGGTTGTACTGGGCAGCTCCTAGTGGTCAACAGTGTCAGACTGTGGTTGTACTGGGCAGCTCCTAGTGGTCAACAGTGTCAGACTGGTTGTACTGGGCAGCTCCTAGTTGTCAACAGTGTCAGACTGGTTGTACTGGGAAGCTCCTAGTTGTCAACAGTGTCAGACTGTGGTTGTACTGGGCCGCTCCTAGTGGTCAACTGTGTCAGACTGTGGTTGTACTAGGCAGCTCCTAGTGGTCAACAGTGTCAGACTGGTTGTACTGGGCAGCTCCTAGTCGTCAACAGTGTCAGAATGTGGTTGTACTGGGCAGCTCCTAGTGGTCAACAGTGTCAGACTGGTTGTACTGGGCAGCTCCTACTGGTCAACAGTGTCAGACTGTGGTTGTACTGGGCAGCTCTTAGTGGTCAACAGTTTCAGACTGGTTGTACTGGGCAGCTCCTAGTGGTCAACAGTGTCAGACTGGTTGTACTGGGCAGCTCCTAGTGGTCAACAGTGTCAGACTGGTTGTACTGGGCAGCTCCTAGTGGTCAACAGTGTCAGACTGGTTGTAGTGGGCAGCTCCTAGTGGTCAACAGTGTCAGACTGTGGTTGTACTGGGCAGATCCTAGTGGTCAACAAGTTCAGACTGTGGTTGTGCTGGGCAGCTCCTAGTGGTCAACAGTGTCAGACTGTGGTTGTACTGGGAAGCTCCTAGTGGTCAACAGTGTCAGACTGTGGCTTTACTGGGCAGCTCCTAGTGGTCAACAGTGTCAGACTGGTTGTACTGGGCAGCTCCTAGTGGTCAACAGTGTCAGACTGGTTGTACTGGGCAGCTCCTAGTGGTCAATAGTGTCAGACTGGTTGTACTGGGCAGCTACTAGTGGTCAACAGTGTCAGACTGGTTGTACTGGTTAGCTCCTAGTGGTCAACAGTGTCAGACTGTGGTTGTACTGGGCAGCTCCTAGTGGTCAACAGTGTCAGACTGTGGTTGTACTGGGCAGCTCCTAGTGTTCAACAGTGTGATACTGGTTGTACTGGGCAGCTCCAAGTGGTCAACAGTGTCAGACTGTGGTTGTACTGGGCAGCGCCTAGTGGTCAACAGTGTCAGACTGGTTGTACTTGGGCGCTCCTAGTGGTCAACAGTGTCAGACTGGTTGTACTGGGCAGCTCCTAGTGGTCAACAGTGTCAGACTGGTTGTACTGGGCAGTTCCTAGTGGTCAACAGTGTCAGACTGGTTATACTGGGCAGCTCCTAGTGGTCAACAGTGTCAGACTGGTTGTAGTGGGCAGCTCCTAGTGGTCAACAGTGTCAGACTGTGGTTGTACTGGGCAGCTCCTAGTGGTCAACAGTGTGAGACTGGTCGTACTCGGCAGCTCCTAGTGGTCAACAGTGTCAGATTGGTTGTACTGGGCAGTTCCTAGTGGTCAACAGTGTGTGACTGTGGTTGTACTGGGCAACTCCTAGAGGTCAACAAGTTCAGACTGTGGTTGTACTGAGCAGCTCCTAGTGGTCAAGAATGTGAGACTGGTCGTACTCGGCAGCTCCTAGTGGTCAACAGTGTCAGATTGGTTGTACTGGGCAGCTCCTAGTGGTCAACAGTGTCAGACTGTGGTTGTACTGGGCAGCTCCTAGTGGTCAACAGTGTCAGACTGGTTGTACTGGGCAGCTCCTAGTGGTCAACCGTGTTGGACTGTGGTTGTACTGGGCAGCTCCTAGTGGTCAACAGTGTCAGACTGTGGTTGTACTGGGCAGCTCCTAGTGGTCAACAGTGTCAGACTGGTTGTACTGGGCAGCTCCTAGTGGTCAACAGTGTCAGACTGTGGTTGTACTGGGCATCTCCTAATGGTCAACAGTGTCAGACTGGTTTTAGTAGGCAGCTCCTAGTGGTCAACATAGTCAGATTGGTTGTACTGGGCAGCTCCTAGTGGTCAACAGTGTCAGACTGTGGTTGTACTGGTCAGCTCCTAGTGGTCAACAGTGTCAGACTGGTTGTAGTGGGCAGCTCCTAGTGGTCAACAGTGTCAGACTGGTTGTACTGGGCAGATCCTAGTGGTCAACAGTGTTAGACTGGTTGTACTGGGCAGCTCCTAGTGGTCAACAGTGTCAGACTGTGGTTGTACTGGGCAGCTCCTAGTGGTCAACAGTGTCAGACTGGTTGTACTGGGCAGCTCCTAGTGGTCAACAGTGTCAGACTGTGGTTGTACTGGGCAGCTCCTAGTGGTCAACAGTGTCAGACTGGTTGTACTGGGCAGCTCCTAGTGGTCAACAGTGTCAGACTGGTTGTACTGGGAAGCTCCTAGTTGTCAACAGTGTCAGACTGTGGTTGTACTGGGCCGCTCCTAGTGGTCAACTGTGTCAGACTGTGGTTGTACTGGGCAGCTCCTAGTGGTCAACAGTGTCAGACTGGTTGTACTGGGCAGCTCCTAGTGGTCAACAGTGTCAGACTGTGGTTGTACTGGGCAGCTCCTAGTGGTCAACAGTGTCAGACTGGTTGTACTGGGCAGCTCCTAGTGGTCAACAGTGTCAGACTGTGGTTGTACTGGGCATCTCCTAATGGTCAACAGTGTCAGACTGGTTTTAGTAGGCAGCTCCTAGTGGTCAACATAGTCAGATTGGTTGTACTGGGCAGCTCCTAGTGGTCAACAGTGTCAGACTGTGGTTGTACTGGGCAGCTCCTAGTGGTCAACAGTGTCAGACTGTGGTTGTACTGGGCAGCTCCTAGTGGTCAACAGTGTCAGACTGGTTGTACTGGGCAGCTCCTAGTGGTCAACAGTGTCAGACTGTGGTTGTACTGGGCAGCTCCTAGTGGTCAACAGTGTCAGACTGGTTGTACTGGGCAGCTCCTAGTGGTCAACAGTGTCAGACTGGTTGTACTGGGAAGCTCCTAGTTGTCAACAGTGTCAGACTGTGGTTGTACTGGGCCGCTCCTAGTGGTCAACTGTGTCAGACTGTTGTTGTACTAGGCAGCTCCTAGTGGTCAACAGTGTCAGACTGGTTGTACTGGGCAGCTCCTAGTCGTCAACAGTGTCAGACTGTGGTTGTACTGGGCAGCTCCTAGTGGTCAACAGTGTCAGACTGGTTGTACTGGGCAGCTCCTACTGGTCAACAGTGTCAGACTGTGGTTGTACTGGGCAGCTCTTAGTGGTCAACAGTTTCAGACTGGTTGTACTGGGCAGCTCCTAGTGGTCAACAGTGTCAGACTGGTTGTACTGGGCAGCTCCTAGTGGTCAACAGTGTCAGACTGGTTGTACTGGGCAGCTCCTAGTGGTCAACAGTGTCAGACTGGTTGTAGTGGGCAGCTCCTAGTGGTCAACAGTGTCAGACTGTGGTTGTACTGGGCAGATCCTAGTGGTCAACAAGTTCAGACTGTGGTTGTGCTGGGCAGCTCCTAGTGGTCAACAGTGTCAGACTGTGGTTGTACTGGGCAGCTCCTAGTGGTCAACAGTGTCAGACTGTGGCTTTACTGGGCAGCTCCTAGTGGTCAACAGTGTCAGACTGGTTGTACTGGGCAGCTCCTAGTGGTCAACAGTGTCAGACTGGTTGTACTGGGCAGCTCCTAGTGGTCAACAGTGTCAGACTGGTTGTACTGGGCAGCTACTAGTGGTCAACAGTGTCAGACTGGTTGTACTGGTTAGCTCCTAGTGGTCAACAGTGTCAGACTGTGGTTGTACTGGGCAGCTCCTAGTGGTCAACAGTGTCAGACTGGTTGTACTGGGCAGCTCCTAGTGGTCAACAGTGTCAGACTGTGGTTGTACTGGGCAGCTCCTAGTGGTCAACAGTGTCAGACTGGTTGTACTGGGCAGCTCCTAGTGGTCAACAGTGTCAGACTGTGGTTGTACTGGGCAGCTCCTAGTGGTCAACAGTGTCAGACTGGTTGTACTGGGCAGCTCCTAGTGGTCAACAGTGTCAGACTGGTTGTACTGGGAAGCTCCTAGTTGTCAACAGTGTCAGACTGTGGTTGTACTGGGCCGCTCCTAGTGGTCAACTGTGTCAGACTGTGGTTGTACTAGGCAGCTCCTAGTGGTCAACAGTGTCAGACTGGTTGTACTGGGCAGCTCCTAGTCGTCAACAGTGTCAGAATGTGGTTGTACTGGGCAGCTCCTAGTGGTCAACAGTGTCAGACTGGTTGTACTGGGCAGCTCCTACTGGTCAACAGTGTCAGACTGTGGTTGTACTGGGCAGCTCTTAGTGGTCAACAGTTTCAGACTGGTTGTACTGGGCAGCTCCTAGTGGTCAACAGTGTCAGACTGGTTGTACTGGGCAGCTCCTAGTGGTCAACAGTGTCAGACTGGTTGTACTGGGCAGCTCCTAGTGGTCAACAGTGTCAGACTGGTTGTAGTGGGCAGCTCCTAGTGGTCAACAGTGTCAGACTGTGGTTGTACTGGGCAGATCCTAGTGGTCAACAAGTTCAGACTGTGGTTGTGCTGGGCAGCTCCTAGTGGTCAACAGTGTCAGACTGTGGTTGTACTGGGAAGCTCCTAGTGGTCAACAGTGTCAGACTGTGGCTTTACTGGGCAGCTCCTAGTGGTCAACAGTGTCAGACTGGTTGTACTGGGCAGCTCCTAGTGGTCAACAGTGTCAGACTGGTTGTACTGGGCAGCTCCTAGTGGTCAACAGTGTCAGACTGGTTGTACTGGGCAGCTACTAGTGGTCAACAGTGTCAGACTGGTTGTACTGGTTAGCTTCTAGTGGTCAACAGTGTCAGACTGTGGTTGTACTGGGCAGCTCCTAGTGGTCAACAGTGTCAGACTGTGGTTGTACTGGGCAGCTCCTAGTGTTCAACAGTGTGATACTGGTTGTACTGGGCAGCTCCAAGTGGTCAACAGTGTCAGACTGTGGTTGTACTGGGCAGCGCCTAGTGGTCAACAGTGTCAGACTGGTTGTACTTGGGCGCTCCTAGTGGTCAACAGTGTCAGACTGGTTGTACTGGGCAGCTCCTAGTGGTCAACAGTGTCAGACTGGTTGTACTGGGCAGTTCCTAGTGGTCAACAGTGTCAGACTGGTTATACTGGGCAGCTCCTAGTGGTCAACAGTGTCAGACTGGTTGTAGTGGGCAGCTCCTAGTGGTCAACAGTGTCAGACTGTGGTTGTACTGGGCAGCTCCTAGTGGTCAACAGTGTGAGACTGGTCGTACTCGGCAGCTCCTAGTGGTCAACAGTGTCAGATTGGTTGTACTGGGCAGTTCCTAGTGGTCAACAGTGTGTGACTGTGGTTGTACTGGGCAACTCCTAGAGGTCAACAAGTTCAGACTGTGGTTGTACTGAGCAGCTCCTAGTGGTCAAGAATGTGAGACTGGTCGTACTCGGCAGCTCCTAGTGGTCAACAGTGTCAGATTGGTTGTACTGGGCAGCTCCTAGTGGTCAACAGTGTCAGACTGGTTGTACTGGGCAGCTCCTAGTGGTCAACAGTGTCAGACTGTGGTTGTACTGGGCAGCTCCTAGTGGTCAACAGTGTCAGACTGGTTGTACTGGGCAGCTCCTAGTTGTCAACAGTGTCAGACTGGTTGTACTGGGAAGCTCCTAGTTGTCAACAGTGTCAGACTGTGGTTGTACTGGGCCGCTCCTAGTGGTCAACTGTGTCAGACTGTGGTTGTACTAGGCAGCTCCTAGTGGTCAACAGTGTCAGACTGGTTGTACTGGGCAGCTCCTAGTCGTCAACAGTGTCAGAATGTGGTTGTACTGGGCAGCTCCTAGTGGTCAACAGTGTCAGACTGGTTGTACTGGGCAGCTCCTACTGGTCAACAGTGTCAGACTGTGGTTGTACTGGGCAGCTCTTAGTGGTCAACAGTTTCAGACTGGTTGTACTGGGCAGCTCCTAGTGGTCAACAGTGTCAGACTGGTTGTACTGGGCAGCTCCTAGTGGTCAACAGTGTCAGACTGGTTGTACTGGGCAGCTCCTAGTGGTCAACAGTGTCAGACTGGTTGTAGTGGGCAGCTCCTAGTGGTCAACAGTGTCAGACTGTGGTTGTACTGGGCAGATCCTAGTGGTCAACAAGTTCAGACTGTGGTTGTGCTGGGCAGCTCCTAGTGGTCAACAGTGTCAGACTGTGGTTGTACTGGGAAGCTCCTAGTGGTCAACAGTGTCAGACTGTGGCTTTACTGGGCAGCTCCTAGTGGTCAACAGTGTCAGACTGGTTGTACTGGGCAGCTCCTAGTGGTCAACAGTGTCAGACTGGTTGTACTGGGCAGCTCCTAGTGGTCAATAGTGTCAGACTGGTTGTACTGGGCAGCTACTAGTGGTCAACAGTGTCAGACTGGTTGTACTGGTTAGCTCCTAGTGGTCAACAGTGTCAGACTGTGGTTGTACTGGGCAGCTCCTAGTGGTCAACAGTGTCAGACTGTGGTTGTACTGGGCAGCTCCTAGTGTTCAACAGTGTGATACTGGTTGTACTGGGCAGCTCCAAGTGGTCAACAGTGTCAGACTGTGGTTGTACTGGGCAGCGCCTAGTGGTCAACAGTGTCAGACTGGTTGTACTTGGGCGCTCCTAGTGGTCAACAGTGTCAGACTGGTTGTACTGGGCAGCTCCTAGTGGTCAACAGTGTCAGACTGGTTGTACTGGGCAGTTCCTAGTGGTCAACAGTGTCAGACTGGTTATACTGGGCAGCTCCTAGTGGTCAACAGTGTCAGACTGGTTGTAGTGGGCAGCTCCTAGTGGTCAACAGTGTCAGACTGTGGTTGTACTGGGCAGCTCCTAGTGGTCAACAGTGTGAGACTGGTCGTACTCGGCAGCTCCTAGTGGTCAACAGTGTCAGATTGGTTGTACTGGGCAGTTCCTAGTGGTCAACAGTGTGTGACTGTGGTTGTACTGGGCAACTCCTAGAGGTCAACAAGTTCAGACTGTGGTTGTACTGAGCAGCTCCTAGTGGTCAAGAATGTGAGACTGGTCGTACTCGGCAGCTCCTAGTGGTCAACAGTGTCAGATTGGTTGTACTGGGCAGCTCCTAGTGGTCAACAGTGTCAGACTGTGGTTGTACTGGGCAGCTCCTAGTGGTCAACAGTGTCAGACTGGTTGTACTGGGCAGCTCCTAGTGGTCAACCGTGTTGGACTGTGGTTGTACTGGGCAGCTCCTAGTGGTCAACAGTGTCAGACTGTGGTTGTACTGGGCAGCTCCTAGTGGTCAACAGTGTCAGACTGGTTGTACTGGGCAGCTCCTAGTGGTCAACAGTGTCAGACTGTGGTTGTACTGGGCATCTCCTAATGGTCAACAGTGTCAGACTGGTTTTAGTAGGCAGCTCCTAGTGGTCAACATAGTCAGATTGGTTGTACTGGGCAGCTCCTAGTGGTCAACAGTGTCAGACTGTGGTTGTACTGGTCAGCTCCTAGTGGTCAACAGTGTCAGACTGGTTGTAGTGGGCAGCTCCTAGTGGTCAACAGTGTCAGACTGGTTGTACTGGGCAGATCCTAGTGGTCAACAGTGTTAGACTGGTTGTACTGGGCAGCTCCTAGTGGTCAACAGTGTCAGACTGTGGTTGTACTGGGCAGCTCCTAGTGGTCAACAGTGTCAGACTGGTTGTACTGGGCAGCTCCTAGTGGTCAACAGTGTCAGACTGTGGTTGTACTGGGCAGCTCCTAGTGGTCAACAGTGTCAGACTGGTTGTACTGGGCAGCTCCTAGTGGTCAACAGTGTCAGACTGGTTGTACTGGGAAGCTCCTAGTTGTCAACAGTGTCAGACTGTGGTTGTACTGGGCCGCTCCTAGTGGTCAACTGTGTCAGACTGTGGTTGTACTGGGCAGCTCCTAGTGGTCAACAGTGTCAGACTGGTTGTACTGGGCAGCTCCTAGTGGTCAACAGTGTCAGACTGTGGTTGTACTGGGCAGCTCCTAGTGGTCAACAGTGTCAGACTGGTTGTACTGGGCAGCTCCTAGTGGTCAACAGTGTCAGACTGTGGTTGTACTGGGCATCTCCTAATGGTCAACAGTGTCAGACTGGTTTTAGTAGGCAGCTCCTAGTGGTCAACATAGTCAGATTGGTTGTACTGGGCAGCTCCTAGTGGTCAACAGTGTCAGACTGTGGTTGTACTGGGCAGCTCCTAGTGGTCAACAGTGTCAGACTGTGGTTGTACTGGGCAGCTCCTAGTGGTCAACAGTGTCAGACTGGTTGTACTGGGCAGCTCCTAGTGGTCAACAGTGTCAGACTGTGGTTGTACTGGGCAGCTCCTAGTGGTCAACAGTGTCAGACTGGTTGTACTGGGCAGCTCCTAGTGGTCAACAGTGTCAGACTGGTTGTACTGGGAAGCTCCTAGTTGTCAACAGTGTCAGACTGTGGTTGTACTGGGCCGCTCCTAGTGGTCAACTGTGTCAGACTGTTGTTGTACTAGGCAGCTCCTAGTGGTCAACAGTGTCAGACTGGTTGTACTGGGCAGCTCCTAGTCGTCAACAGTGTCAGACTGTGGTTGTACTGGGCAGCTCCTAGTGGTCAACAGTGTCAGACTGGTTGTACTGGGCAGCTCCTACTGGTCAACAGTGTCAGACTGTGGTTGTACTGGGCAGCTCTTAGTGGTCAACAGTTTCAGACTGGTTGTACTGGGCAGCTCCTAGTGGTCAACAGTGTCAGACTGGTTGTACTGGGCAGCTCCTAGTGGTCAACAGTGTCAGACTGGTTGTACTGGGCAGCTCCTAGTGGTCAACAGTGTCAGACTGGTTGTAGTGGGCAGCTCCTAGTGGTCAACAGTGTCAGACTGTGGTTGTACTGGGCAGATCCTAGTGGTCAACAAGTTCAGACTGTGGTTGTGCTGGGCAGCTCCTAGTGGTCAACAGTGTCAGACTGTGGTTGTACTGGGCAGCTCCTAGTGGTCAACAGTGTCAGACTGTGGCTTTACTGGGCAGCTCCTAGTGGTCAACAGTGTCAGACTGGTTGTACTGGGCAGCTCCTAGTGGTCAACAGTGTCAGACTGGTTGTACTGGGCAGCTCCTAGTGGTCAACAGTGTCAGACTGGTTGTACTGGGCAGCTACTAGTGGTCAACAGTGTCAGACTGGTTGTACTGGTTAGCTCCTAGTGGTCAACAGTGTCAGACTGTGGTTGTACTGGGCAGCTCCTAGTGGTCAACAGTGTCAGACTGGTTGTACTGGGCAGCTCCTAGTGGTCAACAGTGTCAGACTGTGGTTGTACTGGGCAGCTCCTAGTGGTCAACAGTGTCAGACTGGTTGTACTGGGCAGCTCCTAGTGGTCAACAGTGTCAGACTGTGGTTGTACTGGGCAGCTCCTAGTGGTCAACAGTGTCAGACTGGTTGTACTGGGCAGCTCCTAGTGGTCAACAGTGTCAGACTGGTTGTACTGGGAAGCTCCTAGTTGTCAACAGTGTCAGACTGTGGTTGTACTGGGCCGCTCCTAGTGGTCAACTGTGTCAGACTGTGGTTGTACTAGGCAGCTCCTAGTGGTCAACAGTGTCAGACTGGTTGTACTGGGCAGCTCCTAGTCGTCAACAGTGTCAGAATGTGGTTGTACTGGGCAGCTCCTAGTGGTCAACAGTGTCAGACTGGTTGTACTGGGCAGCTCCTACTGGTCAACAGTGTCAGACTGTGGTTGTACTGGGCAGCTCTTAGTGGTCAACAGTTTCAGACTGGTTGTACTGGGCAGCTCCTAGTGGTCAACAGTGTCAGACTGGTTGTACTGGGCAGCTCCTAGTGGTCAACAGTGTCAGACTGGTTGTACTGGGCAGCTCCTAGTGGTCAACAGTGTCAGACTGGTTGTAGTGGGCAGCTCCTAGTGGTCAACAGTGTCAGACTGTGGTTGTACTGGGCAGATCCTAGTGGTCAACAAGTTCAGACTGTGGTTGTGCTGGGCAGCTCCTAGTGGTCAACAGTGTCAGACTGTGGTTGTACTGGGAAGCTCCTAGTGGTCAACAGTGTCAGACTGTGGCTTTACTGGGCAGCTCCTAGTGGTCAACAGTGTCAGACTGGTTGTACTGGGCAGCTCCTAGTGGTCAACAGTGTCAGACTGGTTGTACTGGGCAGCTCCTAGTGGTCAACAGTGTCAGACTGGTTGTACTGGGCAGCTACTAGTGGTCAACAGTGTCAGACTGGTTGTACTGGTTAGCTTCTAGTGGTCAACAGTGTCAGACTGTGGTTGTACTGGGCAGCTCCTAGTGGTCAACAGTGTCAGACTGTGGTTGTACTGGGCAGCTCCTAGTGTTCAACAGTGTGATACTGGTTGTACTGGGCAGCTCCAAGTGGTCAACAGTGTCAGACTGTGGTTGTACTGGGCAGCGCCTAGTGGTCAACAGTGTCAGACTGGTTGTACTTGGGCGCTCCTAGTGGTCAACAGTGTCAGACTGGTTGTACTGGGCAGCTCCTAGTGGTCAACAGTGTCAGACTGGTTGTACTGGGCAGTTCCTAGTGGTCAACAGTGTCAGACTGGTTATACTGGGCAGCTCCTAGTGGTCAACAGTGTCAGACTGGTTGTAGTGGGCAGCTCCTAGTGGTCAACAGTGTCAGACTGTGGTTGTACTGGGCAGCTCCTAGTGGTCAACAGTGTGAGACTGGTCGTACTCGGCAGCTCCTAGTGGTCAACAGTGTCAGATTGGTTGTACTGGGCAGTTCCTAGTGGTCAACAGTGTGTGACTGTGGTTGTACTGGGCAACTCCTAGAGGTCAACAAGTTCAGACTGTGGTTGTACTGAGCAGCTCCTAGTGGTCAAGAATGTGAGACTGGTCGTACTCGGCAGCTCCTAGTGGTCAACCGTGTCAGATTGGTTGTACTGGGCAGCTCCTAGTGGTCAACAGTGTCAGACTGTGGTTGTACTGGGCAGCTCCTAGTGGTCAACAGTGTCAGACTGGTTGTACTGGGCAGCTCCTAGTGGTCAACCGTGTTGGACTGTGGTTGTACTGGGCAGCTCCTAGTGGTCAACAGTGTCAGACTGTGGTTGTACTGGGCAGCTCCTAGTGGTCAACAGTGTCAGACTGGTTGTACTGGGCAGCTCCTAGTGGTCAACAGTGTCAGACTGTGGTTGTACTGGGCATCTCCTAATGGTCAACAGTGTCAGACTGGTTTTAGTAGGCAGCTCCTAGTGGTCAACATAGTCAGATTGGTTGTACTGGGCAGCTCCTAGTGGTCAACAGTGTCAGACTGTGGTTGTACTGGTCAGCTCCTAGTGGTCAACAGTGTCAGACTGGTTGTAGTGGGCAGCTCCTAGTGGTCAACAGTGTCAGACTGGTTGTACTGGGCAGATCCTAGTGGTCAACAGTGTTAGACTGGTTGTACTGGGCAGCTCCTAGTGGTCAACAGTGTCAGACTGTGGTTGTACTGGGCAGCTCCTAGTGGTCAACAGTGTCAGACTGGTTGTACTGGGCAGCTCCTAGTGGTCAACAGTGTCAGACTGTGGTTGTACTGGGCAGCTCCTAGTGGTCAACAGTGTCAGACTGGTTGTACTGGGCAGCTCCTAGTGGTCAACAGTGTCAGACTGGTTGTACTGGGAAGCTCCTAGTTGTCAACAGTGTCAGACTGTGGTTGTACTGGGCCGCTCCTAGTGGTCAACTGTGTCAGACTGTGGTTGTACTGGGCAGCTCCTAGTGGTCAACAGTGTCAGACTGGTTGTACTGGGCAGCTCCTAGTGGTCAACAGTGTCAGACTGTGGTTGTACTGGGCAGCTCCTAGTGGTCAACAGTGTCAGACTGGTTGTACTGGGCAGCTCCTACTGGTCAACAGTGTCAGACTGTGGTTGTACTGGGCAGCTCTTAGTGGTCAACAGTGTCAGACTGGTTGTACTGGGCAGCTCCTAGTGGTCAACAGTGTCAGACTGGTTGTACTGGGCAGCTCCTAGTGGTTAACAGTGTCAGACTGGTTGTACTGGGCAGCTCCTAGTGGTCAACAGTGTCAGACTGTGGTTGTACTGGGCAGCTCCTAGTGGTCAACAGTGTCAGACTGGTTGTACTGGGCAGCTCCTAGTTGTCAACAGTGTCAGACTGTGGTTGTACTGGGCCGCTCCTAGTGGTCAACTGTGTCAGACTGTGGTTGTACTGGGCAGCTCCTAGTGGTCAACAGTGTCAGACTGGTTGTACTGGGCAGCTCCTAGTTGTCAACAGTGTCAGACTGTGGTTGTACTGGGCCGCTCCTAGTGGTCAACTGTGTCAGACTGTGGTTGTACTAGGCAGCTCCTAGTGGTCAACAGTGTCAGACTGGTTGTACTGGGCAGCTCCTAGTCGTCAACAGTGTCAGAATGTGGTTGTACTGGGCAGCTCCTAGTGGTCAACAGTGTCAGACTGGTTGTACTGGGCAGCTCCTACTGGTCAACAGTGTCAGACTGTGGTTGTACTGGGCAGCTCTTAGTGGTCAACAGTTTCAGACTGGTTGTACTGGGCAGCTCCTAGTGGTCAACAGTGTCAGACTGGTTGTACTGGGCAGCTCCTAGTGGTCAACAGTGTCAGACTGGTTGTACTGGGCAGCTCCTAGTGGTCAACAGTGTCAGACTGGTTGTAGTGGGCAGCTCCTAGTGGTCAACAGTGTCAGACTGTGGTTGTACTGGGCAGATCCTAGTGGTCAACAAGTTCAGACTGTGGTTGTGCTGGGCAGCTCCTAGTGGTCAACAGTGTCAGACTGTGGTTGTACTGGGAAGCTCCTAGTGGTCAACAGTGTCAGACTGTGGCTTTACTGGGCAGCTCCTAGTGGTCAACAGTGTCAGACTGGTTGTACTGGGCAGCTCCTAGTGGTCAACAGTGTCAGACTGGTTGTACTGGGCAGCTCCTAGTGGTCAATAGTGTCAGACTGGTTGTACTGGGCAGCTACTAGTGGTCAACAGTGTCAGACTGGTTGTACTGGTTAGCTCCTAGTGGTCAACAGTGTCAGACTGTGGTTGTACTGGGCAGCTCCTAGTGGTCAACAGTGTCAGACTGTGGTTGTACTGGGCAGCTCCTAGTGTTCAACAGTGTGATACTGGTTGTACTGGGCAGCTCCAAGTGGTCAACAGTGTCAGACTGTGGTTGTACTGGGCAGCGCCTAGTGGTCAACAGTGTCAGACTGGTTGTACTTGGGCGCTCCTAGTGGTCAACAGTGTCAGACTGGTTGTACTGGGCAGCTCCTAGTGGTCAACAGTGTCAGACTGGTTGTACTGGGCAGTTCCTAGTGGTCAACAGTGTCAGACTGGTTATACTGGGCAGCTCCTAGTGGTCAACAGTGTCAGACTGGTTGTAGTGGGCAGCTCCTAGTGGTCAACAGTGTCAGACTGTGGTTGTACTGGGCAGCTCCTAGTGGTCAACAGTGTGAGACTGGTCGTACTCGGCAGCTCCTAGTGGTCAACAGTGTCAGATTGGTTGTACTGGGCAGTTCCTAGTGGTCAACAGTGTGTGACTGTGGTTGTACTGGGCAACTCCTAGAGGTCAACAAGTTCAGACTGTGGTTGTACTGAGCAGCTCCTAGTGGTCAAGAATGTGAGACTGGTCGTACTCGGCAGCTCCTAGTGGTCAACAGTGTCAGATTGGTTGTACTGGGCAGCTCCTAGTGGTCAACAGTGTCAGACTGTGGTTGTACTGGGCAGCTCCTAGTGGTCAACAGTGTCAGACTGGTTGTACTGGGCAGCTCCTAGTGGTCAACCGTGTTGGACTGTGGTTGTACTGGGCAGCTCCTAGTGGTCAACAGTGTCAGACTGTGGTTGTACTGGGCAGCTCCTAGTGGTCAACAGTGTCAGACTGGTTGTACTGGGCAGCTCCTAGTGGTCAACAGTGTCAGACTGTGGTTGTACTGGGCATCTCCTAATGGTCAACAGTGTCAGACTGGTTTTAGTAGGCAGCTCCTAGTGGTCAACATAGTCAGATTGGTTGTACTGGGCAGCTCCTAGTGGTCAACAGTGTCAGACTGTGGTTGTACTGGTCAGCTCCTAGTGGTCAACAGTGTCAGACTGGTTGTAGTGGGCAGCTCCTAGTGGTCAACAGTGTCAGACTGGTTGTACTGGGCAGATCCTAGTGGTCAACAGTGTTAGACTGGTTGTACTGGGCAGCTCCTAGTGGTCAACAGTGTCAGACTGTGGTTGTACTGGGCAGCTCCTAGTGGTCAACAGTGTCAGACTGGTTGTACTGGGCAGCTCCTAGTGGTCAACAGTGTCAGACTGTGGTTGTACTGGGCAGCTCCTAGTGGTCAACAGTGTCAGACTGGTTGTACTGGGCAGCTCCTAGTGGTCAACAGTGTCAGACTGGTTGTACTGGGAAGCTCCTAGTTGTCAACAGTGTCAGACTGTGGTTGTACTGGGCCGCTCCTAGTGGTCAACTGTGTCAGACTGTGGTTGTACTGGGCAGCTCCTAGTGGTCAACAGTGTCAGACTGGTTGTACTGGGCAGCTCCTAGTGGTCAACAGTGTCAGACTGTGGTTGTACTGGGCAGCTCCTAGTGGTCAACAGTGTCAGACTGGTTGTACTGGGCAGCTCCTAGTGGTCAACAGTGTCAGACTGTGGTTGTACTGGGCATCTCCTAATGGTCAACAGTGTCAGACTGGTTTTAGTAGGCAGCTCCTAGTGGTCAACATAGTCAGATTGGTTGTACTGGGCAGCTCCTAGTGGTCAACAGTGTCAGACTGTGGTTGTACTGGGCAGCTCCTAGTGGTCAACAGTGTCAGACTGTGGTTGTACTGGGCAGCTCCTAGTGGTCAACAGTGTCAGACTGGTTGTACTGGGCAGCTCCTAGTGGTCAACAGTGTCAGACTGTGGTTGTACTGGGCAGCTCCTAGTGGTCAACAGTGTCAGACTGGTTGTACTGGGCAGCTCCTAGTGGTCAACAGTGTCAGACTGGTTGTACTGGGAAGCTCCTAGTTGTCAACAGTGTCAGACTGTGGTTGTACTGGGCCGCTCCTAGTGGTCAACTGTGTCAGACTGTGGTTGTACTAGGCAGCTCCTAGTGGTCAACAGTGTCAGACTGGTTGTACTGGGCAGCTCCTAGTCGTCAACAGTGTCAGACTGTGGTTGTACTGGGCAGCTCCTAGTGGTCAACAGTGTCAGACTGGTTGTACTGGGCAGCTCCTACTGGTCAACAGTGTCAGACTGTGGTTGTACTGGGCAGCTCTTAGTGGTCAACAGTTTCAGACTGGTTGTACTGGGCAGCTCCTAGTGGTCAACAGTGTCAGACTGATTGTACTGGGCAGCTCCTAGTGGTCAACAGTGTCAGACTGGTTGTACTGGGCAGCTCCTAGTGGTCAACAGTGTCAGACTGGTTGTAGTGGGCAGCTCCTAGTGGTCAACAGTGTCAGACTGTGGTTGTACTGGGCAGATCCTAGTGGTCAACAAGTTCAGACTGTGGTTGTGCTGGGCAGCTCCTAGTGGTCAACAGTGTCAGACTGTGGTTGTACTGGGCAGCTCCTAGTGGTCAACAGTGTCAGACTGTGGCTTTACTGGGCAGCTCCTAGTGGTCAACAGTGTCAGACTGGTTGTACTGGGCAGCTCCTAGTGGTCAACAGTGTCAGACTGGTTGTACTGGGCAGCTCCTAGTGGTCAACAGTGTCAGACTGGTTGTACTGGGCAGCTACTAGTGGTCAACAGTGTCAGACTGGTTGTACTGGTTAGCTCCTAGTGGTCAACAGTGTCAGACTGTGGTTGTACTGGGCAGCTCCTAGTGGTCAACAGTGTCAGACTGGTTGTACTGGGCAGCTCCTAGTGGTCAACAGTGTCAGACTGTGGTTGTACTGGGCAGCTCCTAGTGGTCAACAGTGTCAGACTGGTTGTACTGGGCAGCTCCTAGTGGTCAACAGTGTCAGACTGTGGTTGTACTGGGCAGCTCCTAGTGGTCAACAGTGTCAGACTGGTTGTACTGGGCAGCTCCTAGTGGTCAACAGTGTCAGACTGGTTGTACTGGGAAGCTCCTAGTTGTCAACAGTGTCAGACTGTGGTTGTACTGGGCAGCTCCTAGTCGTCAACAGTGTCAGAATGTGGTCGTACTGGGCAGCTCCTAGTGGTCAACAGTGTCAGACTGGTTGTACTGGGCAGCTCCTACTGGTCAACAGTGTCAGACTGTGGTTGTACTGGGCAGCTCTTAGTGGTCAACAGTTTCAGACTGGTTGTACTGGGCAGCTCCTAGTGGTCAACAGTGTCAGACTGGTTGTACTGGGCAGCTCCTAGTGGTCAACAGTGTCAGACTGGTTGTACTGGGCAGCTCCTAGTGGTCAACAGTGTCAGACTGGTTGTAGTGGGCAGCTCCTAGTGGTCAACAGTGTCAGACTGTGGTTGTACTGGGCAGATCCTAGTGGTCAACAAGTTCAGACTGTGGTTGTGCTGGGCAGCTCCTAGTGGTCAACAGTGTCAGACTGTGGTTGTACTGGGAAGCTCCTAGTGGTCAACAGTGTCAGACTGTGGCTTTACTGGGCAGCTCCTAGTGGTCAACAGTGTCAGACTGGTTGTACTGGGCAGCTCCTAGTGGTCAACAGTGTCAGACTGGTTGTACTGGGCAGCTCCTAGTGGTCAACAGTGTCAGACTGGTTGTACTGGGCAGCTACTAGTGGTCAACAGTGTCAGACTGGTTGTACTGGTTAGCTCCTAGTGGTCAACAGTGTCAGACTGTGGTTGTACTGGGCAGCTCCTAGTGGTCAACAGTGTCAGACTGTGGTTGTACTGGGCAGCTCCTAGTGTTCAACAGTGTGATACTGGTTGTACTGGGCAGCTCCAAGTGGTCAACAGTGTCAGACTGTGGTTGTACTGGGCAGCGCCTAGTGGTCAACAGTGTCAGACTGGTTGTACTTGGGCGCTCCTAGTGGTCAACAGTGTCAGACTGGTTGTACTGGGCAGCTCCTAGTGGTCAACAGTGTCAGACTGGTTGTACTGGGCAGTTCCTAGTGGTCAACAGTGTCAGACTGGTTATACTGGGCAGCTCCTAGTGGTCAACAGTGTCAGACTGGTTGTAGTGGGCAGCTCCTAGTGGTCAACAGTGTCAGACTGTGGTTGTACTGGGCAGCTCCTAGTGGTCAACAGTGTGAGACTGGTCGTACTCGGCAGCTCCTAGTGGTCAACAGTGTCAGATTGGTTGTACTGGGCAGTTCCTAGTGGTCAACAGTGTGTGACTGTGGTTGTACTGGGCAACTCCTAGAGGTCAACAAGTTCAGACTGTGGTTGTACTGAGCAGCTCCTAGTGGTCAAGAATGTGAGACTGGTCGTACTCGGCAGCTCCTAGTGGTCAACAGTGTCAGATTGGTTGTACTGGGCAGCTCCTAGTGGTCAACAGTGTCAGACTGTGGTTGTACTGGGCAGCTCCTAGTGGTCAACAGTGTCAGACTGGTTGTACTGGGCAGCTCCTAGTGGTCAACCGTGTTGGACTGTGGTTGTACTGGGCAGCTCCTAGTGGTCAACAGTGTCAGACTGTGGTTGTACTGGGCAGCTCCTAGTGGTCAACAGTGTCAGACTGGTTGTACTGGGCAGCTCCTAGTGGTCAACAGTGTCAGACTGTGGTTGTACTGGGCATCTCCTAATGGTCAACAGTGTCAGACTGGTTTTAGTAGGCAGCTCCTAGTGGTCAACATAGTCAGATTGGTTGTACTGGGCAGCTCCTAGTGGTCAACAGTGTCAGACTGTGGTTGTACTGGTCAGCTCCTAGTGGTCAACAGTGTCAGACTGGTTGTAGTGGGCAGCTCCTAGTGGTCAACAGTGTCAGACTGGTTGTACTGGGCAGATCCTAGTGGTCAACAGTGTTAGACTGGTTGTACTGGGCAGCTCCTAGTGGTCAACAGTGTCAGACTGTGGTTGTACTGGGCAGCTCCTAGTGGTCAACAGTGTCAGACTGGTTGTACTGGGCAGCTCCTAGTGGTCAACAGTGTCAGACTGTGGTTGTACTGGGCAGCTCCTAGTGGTCAACAGTGTCAGACTGGTTGTACTGGGCAGCTCCTAGTGGTCAACAGTGTCAGACTGGTTGTACTGGGAAGCTCCTAGTTGTCAACAGTGTCAGACTGTGGTTGTACTGGGCCGCTCCTAGTGGTCAACTGTGTCAGACTGTGGTTGTACTGGGCAGCTCCTAGTGGTCAACAGTGTCAGACTGGTTGTACTGGGCAGCTCCTAGTGGTCAACAGTGTCAGACTGTGGTTGTACTGGGCAGCTCCTAGTGGTCAACAGTGTCAGACTGGTTGTACTGGGCAGCTCCTACTGGTCAACAGTGTCAGACTGTGGTTGTACTGGGCAGCTCTTAGTGGTCAACAGTGTCAGACTGGTTGTACTGGGCAGCTCCTAGTGGTCAACAGTGTCAGACTGGTTGTACTGGGCAGCTCCTAGTGGTTAACAGTGTCAGACTGGTTGTACTGGGCAGCTCCTAGTGGTCAACAGTGTCAGACTGGTTGTAGTGGGCAGCTCCTAGTGGTCAACAGTGTCAGACTGTGGTTGTACTGGGCAGATCCTAGTGGTCAACAAGTTCAGACTGTGGTTGTGCTGGGCAGCTCCTAGTGGTCAACAGTGTCAGACTGTGGTTGTACTAAGCAGTTCCTACTGGTCAACATTGTCAGACTGTGGATGTACTGGGGAGCTCCTAGTGGTCAACAGTGTCAGACTGTGGTTGTACTGGGCAGCTCCTAGTGGTCAACAGTGTGAGACTGGTCGTACTCGGCAGCTCCTAGTGGTCAACAGTGTCAGATTGGTTGTACTGGGCAGTTCCTAGTGGTCAACAGTGTCAGACTGTGGTTGTACTGGGCAGCTCCTAGTGGTCAACAGTGTCAGACTGGTTGTACTGGGCAGCTCCTAGTGGTCAACACTGTCAGACTGGTTGTACTGGGAAGCTCCTAGTTGTCAACAGTGTCAGACTGTGGTTGTACTGGGCAGTTCCTAGTGGTCAACAGTGTCAGACTGGTTGTACTGGACAGATCATAGTGGTCAACAGTGTCAGACTGTGGTTGTACTGGGCAGCTCCTAGTGGTCAACAGTGTCAGACTGGTTGTACTGGGCAGCTCCTAGTGGTCAACAGTGTCAGACTGTTGTTGTACTGGGCAGCTCCTACTGGTCAACAGTGTCAGACTGGTTATACTGGGCAGCTCCTAGTGGTCAACAGTGTCAGACTGGTTGTACTGGGCAGTTCCTAGTGGTCAACAGTGTGTGACTGTGGTTGTACTGGGCAACTCCTAGAGGTCAACAAGTTCAGACTGTGGTTGTACTGAGCAGCTCCTAGTGGTCAAGAATGTGAGACTGGTCGTACTCGGCAGCTCCTAGTGGTCAACAGTGTCAGATTGGTTGTACTGGGCAGCTCCTAGTGGTCAACAGTGTCAGACTGTGGTTGTACTGGGCAGCTCCTAGTGGTCAACAGTGTCAGACTGGTTGTACTGGGCAGCTCCTAGTGGTCAACCGTGTTGGACTGTGGTTGTACTGGGCAGCTCCTAGTGGTCAACAGTGTCAGACTGTGGTTGTACTGGGCAGCTCCTAGTGGTCAACAGTGTCAGACTGGTTGTACTGGGCAGCTCCTAGTGGTCAACAGTGTCAGACTGTGGTTGTACTGGGCAGCTCCTAGTGGTCAACAGTGTCAGACTGGTTGTACTGGGCAGCTCCTAGTGGTCAACAGTGTCAGACTGTGGTTGTACTGGTCAGCTCCTAGTGGTCAACAGTGTCAGACTGGTTGTAGTGGGCAGCTCCTAGTGGTCAACAGTGTCAGACTGGTTGTACTGGGCAGATCCTAGTGGTCAACAGTGTTAGACTGGTTGTACTGGGCAGCTCCTAGTGGTCAACAGTGTCAGACTGTGGTTGTACTGGGCAGCTCCTAGTGGTCAACAGTGTCAGACTGGTTGTACTGGGCAGCTCCTAGTGGTCAACAGTGTCAGACTGTGGTTGTACTGGGCAGCTCCTAGTGGTCAACAGTGTCAGACTGGTTGTACTGGGCAGCTCCTAGTGGTCAACAGTGTCAGACTGGTTGTACTGGGAAGCTCCTAGTTGTCAACAGTGTCAGACTGTGGTTGTACTGGGCCGCTCCTAGTGGTCAACTGTGTCAGACTGTGGTTGTACTGGGCAGCTCCTAGTGGTCAACAGTGTCAGACTGGTTGTACTGGGCAGCTCCTAGTGGTCAACAGTGTCAGACTGTGGTTGTACTGGGCAGCTCCTAGTGGTCAACAGTGTCAGACTGGTTGTACTGGGCAGCTCCTACTGGTCAACAGTGTCAGACTGTGGTTGTACTGGGCAGCTCTTAGTGGTCAACAGTGTCAGACTGGTTGTACTGGGCAGCTCCTAGTGGTCAACAGTGTCAGACTGGTTGTACTGGGCAGCTCCTAGTGGTCAACAGTGTCAGACTGGTTGTACTGGGCAGCTCCTAGTGGTCAACAGTGTCAGACTGGTTGTAGTGGGCAGCTCCTAGTGGTCAACAGTGTCAGACTGTGGTTGTACTGGGCAGATCCTAGTGGTCAACAAGTTCAGACTGTGGTTGTGCTGGGCAGCTCCTAGTGGTCAACAGTGTCAGACTGTGGTTGTACTAAGCAGTTCCTACTGGTCAACATTGTCAGACTGTGGATGTACTGGGGAGCTCCTAGTGGTCAACAGTGTCAGACTGTGGTTGTACTGGGCAGCTCCTAGTCGTCAACAGTGTCAGAATGTGGTCGTACTGGGCAGCTCCTAGTGGTCAACAGTGTCAGACTGGTTGTACTGGGCAGCTCCTACTGGTCAACAGTGTCAGACTGTGGTTGTACTGGGCAGCTCTTAGTGGTCAACAGTTTCAGACTGGTTGTACTGGGCAGCTCCTAGTGGTCAACAGTGTCAGACTGGTTGTACTGGGCAGCTCCTAGTGGTCAACAGTGTCAGACTGGTTGTACTGGGCAGCTCCTAGTGGTCAACAGTGTCAGACTGGTTGTAGTGGGCAGCTCCTAGTGGTCAACAGTGTCAGACTGTGGTTGTACTGGGCAGATCCTAGTGGTCAACAAGTTCAGACTGTGGTTGTGCTGGGCAGCTCCTAGTGGTCAACAGTGTCAGACTGTGGTTGTACTGGGAAGCTCCTAGTGGTCAACAGTGTCAGACTGTGGCTTTACTGGGCAGCTCCTAGTGGTCAACAGTGTCAGACTGGTTGTACTGGGCAGCTCCTAGTGGTCAACAGTGTCAGACTGGTTGTACTGGGCAGCTCCTAGTGGTCAACAGTGTCAGACTGGTTGTACTGGGCAGCTACTAGTGGTCAACAGTGTCAGACTGGTTGTACTGGTTAGCTCCTAGTGGTCAACAGTGTCAGACTGTGGTTGTACTGGGCAGCTCCTAGTGGTCAACAGTGTCAGACTGTGGTTGTACTGGGCAGCTCCTAGTGTTCAACAGTGTGATACTGGTTGTACTGGGCAGCTCCAAGTGGTCAACAGTGTCAGACTGTGGTTGTACTGGGCAGCGCCTAGTGGTCAACAGTGTCAGACTGGTTGTACTTGGGCGCTCCTAGTGGTCAACAGTGTCAGACTGGTTGTACTGGGCAGCTCCTAGTGGTCAACAGTGTCAGACTGGTTGTACTGGGCAGTTCCTAGTGGTCAACAGTGTCAGACTGGTTATACTGGGCAGCTCCTAGTGGTCAACAGTGTCAGACTGGTTGTAGTGGGCAGCTCCTAGTGGTCAACAGTGTCAGACTGTGGTTGTACTGGGCAGCTCCTAGTGGTCAACAGTGTGAGACTGGTCGTACTCGGCAGCTCCTAGTGGTCAACAGTGTCAGATTGGTTGTACTGGGCAGTTCCTAGTGGTCAACAGTGTGTGACTGTGGTTGTACTGGGCAACTCCTAGAGGTCAACAAGTTCAGACTGTGGTTGTACTGAGCAGCTCCTAGTGGTCAAGAATGTGAGACTGGTCGTACTCGGCAGCTCCTAGTGGTCAACAGTGTCAGATTGGTTGTACTGGGCAGCTCCTAGTGGTCAACAGTGTCAGACTGTGGTTGTACTGGGCAGCTCCTAGTGGTCAACAGTGTCAGACTGGTTGTACTGGGCAGCTCCTAGTGGTCAACCGTGTTGGACTGTGGTTGTACTGGGCAGCTCCTAGTGGTCAACAGTGTCAGACTGTGGTTGTACTGGGCAGCTCCTAGTGGTCAACAGTGTCAGACTGGTTGTACTGGGCAGCTCCTAGTGGTCAACAGTGTCAGACTGTGGTTGTACTGGGCATCTCCTAATGGTCAACAGTGTCAGACTGGTTTTAGTAGGCAGCTCCTAGTGGTCAACATAGTCAGATTGGTTGTACTGGGCAGCTCCTAGTGGTCAACAGTGTCAGACTGTGGTTGTACTGGTCAGCTCCTAGTGGTCAACAGTGTCAGACTGGTTGTAGTGGGCAGCTCCTAGTGGTCAACAGTGTCAGACTGGTTGTACTGGGCAGATCCTAGTGGTCAACAGTGTTAGACTGGTTGTACTGGGCAGCTCCTAGTGGTCAACAGTGTCAGACTGTGGTTGTACTGGGCAGCTCCTAGTGGTCAACAGTGTCAGACTGGTTGTACTGGGCAGCTCCTAGTGGTCAACAGTGTCAGACTGTGGTTGTACTGGGCAGCTCCTAGTGGTCAACAGTGTCAGACTGGTTGTACTGGGCAGCTCCTAGTGGTCAACAGTGTCAGACTGGTTGTACTGGGAAGCTCCTAGTTGTCAACAGTGTCAGACTGTGGTTGTACTGGGCCGCTCCTAGTGGTCAACTGTGTCAGACTGTGGTTGTACTGGGCAGCTCCTAGTGGTCAACAGTGTCAGACTGGTTGTACTGGGCAGCTCCTAGTGGTCAACAGTGTCAGACTGTGGTTGTACTGGGCAGCTCCTAGTGGTCAACAGTGTCAGACTGGTTGTACTGGGCAGCTCCTACTGGTCAACAGTGTCAGACTGTGGTTGTACTGGGCAGCTCTTAGTGGTCAACAGTGTCAGACTGGTTGTACTGGGCAGCTCCTAGTGGTCAACAGTGTCAGACTGGTTGTACTGGGCAGCTCCTAGTGGTTAACAGTGTCAGACTGGTTGTACTGGGCAGCTCCTAGTGGTCAACAGTGTCAGACTGGTTGTAGTGGGCAGCTCCTAGTGGTCAACAGTGTCAGACTGTGGTTGTACTGGGCAGATCCTAGTGGTCAACAAGTTCAGACTGTGGTTGTGCTGGGCAGCTCCTAGTGGTCAACAGTGTCAGACTGTGGTTGTACTAAGCAGTTCCTACTGGTCAACATTGTCAGACTGTGGATGTACTGGGGAGCTCCTAGTGGTCAACAGTGTCAGACTGTGGTTGTACTGGGCAGCTCCTAGTGGTCAACAGTGTGAGACTGGTCGTACTCGGCAGCTCCTAGTGGTCAACAGTGTCAGATTGGTTGTACTGGGCAGTTCCTAGTGGTCAACAGTGTCAGACTGTGGTTGTACTGGGCAGCTCCTAGTGGTCAACAGTGTCAGACTGGTTGTACTGGGCAGCTCCTAGTGGTCAACACTGTCAGACTGGTTGTACTGGGAAGCTCCTAGTTGTCAACAGTGTCAGACTGTGGTTGTACTGGGCAGTTCCTAGTGGTCAACAGTGTCAGACTGGTTGTACTGGACAGATCATAGTGGTCAACAGTGTCAGACTGTGGTTGTACTGGGCAGCTCCTAGTGGTCAACAGTGTCAGACTGGTTGTACTGGGCAGCTCCTAGTGGTCAACAGTGTCAGACTGTTGTTGTACTGGGCAGCTCCTACTGGTCAACAGTGTCAGACTGGTTATACTGGGCAGCTCCTAGTGGTCAACAGTGTCAGACTGGTTGTACTGGGCAGTTCCTAGTGGTCAACAGTGTGTGACTGTGGTTGTACTGGGCAACTCCTAGAGGTCAACAAGTTCAGACTGTGGTTGTACTGAGCAGCTCCTAGTGGTCAAGAATGTGAGACTGGTCGTACTCGGCAGCTCCTAGTGGTCAACAGTGTCAGATTGGTTGTACTGGGCAGCTCCTAGTGGTCAACAGTGTCAGACTGTGGTTGTACTGGGCAGCTCCTAGTGGTCAACAGTGTCAGACTGGTTGTACTGGGCAGCTCCTAGTGGTCAACCGTGTTGGACTGTGGTTGTACTGGGCAGCTCCTAGTGGTCAACAGTGTCAGACTGTGGTTGTACTGGGCAGCTCCTAGTGGTCAACAGTGTCAGACTGGTTGTACTGGGCAGCTCCTAGTGGTCAACAGTGTCAGACTGTGGTTGTACTGGGCAGCTCCTAGTGGTCAACAGTGTCAGACTGGTTGTACTGGGCAGCTCCTAGTGGTCAACAGTGTCAGACTGTGGTTGTACTGGTCAGCTCCTAGTGGTCAACAGTGTCAGACTGGTTGTAGTGGGCAGCTCCTAGTGGTCAACAGTGTCAGACTGGTTGTACTGGGCAGATCCTAGTGGTCAACAGTGTTAGACTGGTTGTACTGGGCAGCTCCTAGTGGTCAACAGTGTCAGACTGTGGTTGTACTGGGCAGCTCCTAGTGGTCAACAGTGTCAGACTGGTTGTACTGGGCAGCTCCTAGTGGTCAACAGTGTCAGACTGTTGTTGTACTGGGCAGCTCCTACTGGTCAACAGTGTCAGACTGGTTATACTGGGCAGCTCCTAGTGGTCAACAGTGTCAGACTGGTTGTACTGGGCAGTTCCTAGTGGTCAACAGTGTGTGACTGTGGTTGTACTGGGCAACTCCTAGAGGTCAACAAGTTCAGACTGTGGTTGTACTGAGCAGCTCCTAGTGGTCAAGAATGTGAGACTGGTCGTACTCGGCAGCTCCTAGTGGTCAACAGTGTCAGATTGGTTGTACTGGGCAGCTCCTAGTGGTCAACAGTGTCAGACTGTGGTTGTACTGGGCAGCTCCTAGTGGTCAACAGTGTCAGACTGGTTGTACTGGGCAGCTCCTAGTGGTCAACCGTGTTGGACTGTGGTTGTACTGGGCAGCTCCTAGTGGTCAACAGTGTCAGACTGTGGTTGTACTGGGCAGCTCCTAGTGGTCAACAGTGTCAGACTGGTTGTACTGGGCAGCTCCTAGTGGTCAACAGTGTCAGACTGTGGTTGTACTGGGCAGCTCCTAGTGGTCAACAGTGTCAGACTGGTTGTACTGGGCAGCTCCTAGTGGTCAACAGTGTCAGACTGTGGTTGTACTGGTCAGCTCCTAGTGGTCAACAGTGTCAGACTGGTTGTAGTGGGCAGCTCCTAGTGGTCAACAGTGTCAGACTGGTTGTACTGGGCAGATCCTAGTGGTCAACAGTGTTAGACTGGTTGTACTGGGCAGCTCCTAGTGGTCAACAGTGTCAGACTGTGGTTGTACTGGGCAGCTCCTAGTGGTCAACAGTGTCAGACTGGTTGTACTGGGCAGCTCCTAGTGGTCAACAGTGTCAGACTGTGGTTGTACTGGGCAGCTCCTAGTGGTCAACAGTGTCAGACTGGTTGTACTGGGCAGCTCCTAGTGGTCAACAGTGTCAGACTGGTTGTACTGGGAAGCTCCTAGTTGTCAACAGTGTCAGACTGTGGTTGTACTGGGCCGCTCCTAGTGGTCAACTGTGTCAGACTGTGGTTGTACTGGGCAGCTCCTAGTGGTCAACAGTGTCAGACTGGTTGTACTGGGCAGCTCCTAGTGGTCAACAGTGTCAGACTGTGGTTGTACTGGGCAGCTCCTAGTGGTCAACAGTGTCAGACTGGTTGTACTGGGCAGCTCCTACTGGTCAACAGTGTCAGACTGTGGTTGTACTGGGCAGCTCTTAGTGGTCAACAGTGTCAGACTGGTTGTACTGGGCAGCTCCTAGTGGTCAACAGTGTCAGACTGGTTGTACTGGGCAGCTCCTAGTGGTCAACAGTGTCAGACTGGTTGTACTGGGCAGCTCCTAGTGGTCAACAGTGTCAGACTGGTTGTAGTGGGCAGCTCCTAGTGGTCAACAGTGTCAGACTGTGGTTGTACTGGGCAGATCCTAGTGGTCAACAAGTTCAGACTGTGGTTGTGCTGGGCAGCTCCTAGTGGTCAACAGTGTCAGACTGTGGTTGTACTAAGCAGTTCCTACTGGTCAACATTGTCAGACTGTGGATGTACTGGGGAGCTCCTAGTGGTCAACAGTGTCAGACTGTGGTTGTACTGGGCAGCTCCTAGTGGTCAACAGTGTGAGACTGGTCGTACTCGGCAGCTCCTAGTGGTCAACAGTGTCAGATTGGTTGTACTGGGCAGTTCCTAGTGGTCAACAGTGTCAGACTGTGGTTGTACTGGGCAGCTCCTAGTGGTCAACAGTGTCAGACTGGTTGTACTGGGCAGCTCCTAGTGGTCAACACTGTCAGACTGGTTGTACTGGGAAGCTCCTAGTTGTCAACAGTGTCAGACTGTGGTTGTACTGGGCAGTTCCTAGTGGTCAACAGTGTCAGACTGGTTGTACTGGACAGATCATAGTGGTCAACAGTGTCAGACTGTGGTTGTACTGGGCAGCTCCTAGTGGTCAACAGTGTCAGACTGGTTGTACTGGGCAGCTCCTAGTGGTCAACAGTGTCAGACTGTTGTTGTACTGGGCAGCTCCTACTGGTCAACAGTGTCAGACTGGTTATACTGGGCAGCTCCTAGTGGTCAACAGTGTCAGACTGGTTGTAGTGGGCAGCTCCTAGTTGTCAACAGTGTCAGACTGTGGTTGTACTGGGCAGCTGCTAGTGGTCAACAGTGTCAGACTGTGGTTGTACTGGGCAGTTCCTACTGGTCAACAGTGTCAGACTGTGGTTGTACTGGCAGCTCCTATTGGTCAACAGTGTCAGACTGTGGCTTTACTGGGCAGCTCCTAGTGGTCAACAGTGTCAGACTGGTTGTACTGGGCAGCTCCTAGTGGTCAACAGTGTCAGACTGGTTGTACTGGGCAGCTCCTAGTGGTCAACAGTGTCAGACTGGTTGTACTGGGCAGCTACTAGTGGTCAACAGTGTCAGACTGGTTGTACTGGTTAGCTCCTAGTGGTAAACAGTGTCAGACTGTGGTTGTACTGGGCAGCTCCTAGTGGTCAACAGTGTCAGACTGTGGTTGTACTGGGCAGCTCCTAGTGTTCAACAGTGTGATACTGGTTGTACTGGGCAGCTCCAAGTGGTCAACAGTTTCAGACTGTGGTTGTACTGGGCAGCGCCTAGTGGTCAACAGTGTCAGACTGGTTGTACTTGGGCGCTCCTAGTGGTCAACAGTGTCAGACTGGTTGTACTGGGCAGCTCCTAGTGGTCAACAGTGTCAGACTGGTTGTACTGGGCAGCTCCTAGTGGTCAACAGTGTCAGACTGGTTATACTGGGCAGCTCCTAGTGGTCAACATTGTCAGACTGGTTGTAGTGGGCAGCTCCTAGTGGTCAACAGTGTCAGACTGTGGTTGTACTGGGCAGCTCCTAGTGGTCAACAGTGTGTGACTGTGGTTGTACTGGGCAACTCCTAGAGGTCAACAAGTTCAGACTGTGGTTGTACTGAGCAGCTCCTAGTGGTCAAGAGTGTGAGACTGGTCGTACTCGGCAGCTCCTAGTGGTCAACAGTGTCAGATTGGTTGTACTGGGCAGCTCCTAGTGGTCAACAGTGTCAGACTGTGGTTGTACTGGGCAGCTCCTAGTGGTCAACAGTGTCAGACTGGTTGTACTGGGCAGCTCCTAGTGGTCAACCGTGTTGGACTGTGGTTGTACTGGGCAGCTCCTAGTGGTCAACAGTGTCAGACTGTGGTTGTACTGGGCAGCTCCTAGTGGTCAACAGTGTCAGACTGGTTGTACTGGGCAGCTCCTAGTGGTCAACAGTGTCAGACTGTGGTTGTACTGAGCATCTCCTAATGGTCAACAGTGTCAGACTGGTTTTACTAGGCAGCTCCTAGTGGTCAACATAGTCAGACTGGTTGTACTGGGCAGCTCCTAGTGGTCAACAGTGTCAGACTGTGGTTGTACTGGTCAGCTCCTAGTGGTCAACAGTGTCAGACTGGTTGTACTGGGCAGATCCTAGTGGTCAACAGTGTCAGACTGTGGTTGTACTGGGCAGCTCCTAGTGGTCAACAGTGTCAGACTGGTTGTACTGGGTAGCTCCTAGTGGTCAACAGTGTCAGACTGTGGCTTTACTGGGCAGCTCCTAGTGGTCAACAGTGTCAGACTGGTTGTACTGGGCAGCTCCTAGTGGTCAACAGTGTCAGACTGGTTGTACTGGGCAGCTCCTAGTGGTCAACAGTGTCAGACTGGTTGTACTGGGCAGCTACTAGTGGTCAACAGTGTCAGACTGGTTGTACTGGTTAGCTCCTAGTGGTCAACAGTGTCAGACTGTGGTTGTACTGGGCAGCTCCTAGTGGTCAACAGTGTCAGACTGTGGTTGTACTGGGCAGCTCCTAGTGGTCAACAGTGTCAGACTGGTTGTACTGGGCAGCTCCTAGTGGTCAACAGTGTCAGACTGGTTGTACTGGGAAGCTCCTAGTTGTCAACAGTGTCAGACTGTGGTTGTACTGGGCCGCTCCTAGTGGTCAACTGTGTCAGACTGTGGTTGTACTGGGCAGCTCCTAGTGGTCAACAGTGTCAGACTGGTTGTACTGGGCAGCTCCTAGTGGTCAACAGTGTCAGACTGTGGTTGTACTGGGCAGCTCCTAGTGGTCAACAGTGTCAGACTGGTTGTACTGGGCAGCTCCTACTGGTCAACAGTGTCAGACTGTGGTTGTACTGGGCAGCTCTTAGTGGTCAACAGTGTCAGACTGGTTGTACTGGGCAGCTCCTAGTGGTCAACAGTGTCAGACTGGTTGTACTGGGCAGCTCCTAGTGGTCAACAGTGTCAGACTGGTTGTACTGGGCAGCTCCTAGTGGTCAACAGTGTCAGACTGGTTGTAGTGGGCAGCTCCTAGTGGTCAACAGTGTCAGACTGTGGTTGTACTGGGCAGATCCTAGTGGTCAACAAGTTCAGACTGTGGTTGTGCTGGGCAGCTCCTAGTGGTCAACAGTGTCAGACTGTGGTTGTACTAAGCAGTTCCTACTGGTCAACATTGTCAGACTGTGGATGTACTGGGGAGCTCCTAGTGGTCAACAGTGTCAGACTGTGGTTGTACTGGGCAGCTCCTAGTGGTCAACAGTGTGAGACTGGTCGTACTCGGCAGCTCCTAGTGGTCAACAGTGTCAGATTGGTTGTACTGGGCAGTTCCTAGTGGTCAACAGTGTCAGACTGTGGTTGTACTGGGCAGCTCCTAGTGGTCAACAGTGTCAGACTGGTTGTACTGGGCAGCTCCTAGTGGTCAACACTGTCAGACTGGTTGTACTGGGAAGCTCCTAGTTGTCAACAGTGTCAGACTGTGGTTGTACTGGGCAGTTCCTAGTGGTCAACAGTGTCAGACTGGTTGTACTGGACAGATCATAGTGGTCAACAGTGTCAGACTGTGGTTGTACTGGGCAGCTCCTAGTGGTCAACAGTGTCAGACTGGTTGTACTGGGCAGCTCCTACTGGTCAACAGTGTCAGACTGGTTATACTGGGCAGCTCCTAGTGGTCAACAGTGTCAGACTGGTTGTAGTGGGCAGCTCCTAGTTGTCAACAGTGTCAGACTGTGGTTGTACTGGGCAGCTGCTAGTGGTCAACAGTGTCAGACTGTGGTTGTACTGGGCAGTTCCTACTGGTCAACAGTGTCAGACTGTGGTTGTACTGGCAGCTCCTATTGGTCAACAGTGTCAGACTGTGGCTTTACTGGGCAGCTCCTAGTGGTCAACAGTGTCAGACTGGTTGTACTGGGCAGCTCCTAGTGGTCAACAGTGTCAGACTGGTTGTACTGGGCAGCTCCTAGTGGTCAACAGTGTCAGACTGGTTGTACTGGGCAGCTACTAGTGGTCAACAGTGTCAGACTGGTTGTACTGGTTAGCTCCTAGTGGTAAACAGTGTCAGACTGTGGTTGTACTGGGCAGCTCCTAGTGGTCAACAGTGTCAGACTGTGGTTGTACTGGGCAGCTCCTAGTGTTCAACAGTGTGATACTGGTTGTACTGGGCAGCTCCAAGTGGTCAACAGTTTCAGACTGTGGTTGTACTGGGCAGCGCCTAGTGGTCAACAGTGTCAGACTGGTTGTACTTGGGCGCTCCTAGTGGTCAACAGTGTCAGACTGGTTGTACTGGGCAGCTCCTAGTGGTCAACAGTGTCAGACTGGTTGTACTGGGCAGCTCCTAGTGGTCAACAGTGTCAGACTGGTTATACTGGGCAGCTCCTAGTGGTCAACATTGTCAGACTGGTTGTAGTGGGCAGCTCCTAGTGGTCAACAGTGTCAGACTGTGGTTGTACTGGGCAGCTCCTAGTGGTCAACAGTGTGTGACTGTGGTTGTACTGGGCAACTCCTAGAGGTCAACAAGTTCAGACTGTGGTTGTACTGAGCAGCTCCTAGTGGTCAAGAGTGTGAGACTGGTCGTACTCGGCAGCTCCTAGTGGTCAACAGTGTCAGATTGGTTGTACTGGGCAGCTCCTAGTGGTCAACAGTGTCAGACTGTGGTTGTACTGGGCAGCTCCTAGTGGTCAACAGTGTCAGACTGGTTGTACTGGGCAGCTCCTAGTGGTCAACCGTGTTGGACTGTGGTTGTACTGGGCAGCTCCTAGTGGTCAACAGTGTCAGACTGTGGTTGTACTGGGCAGCTCCTAGTGGTCAACAGTGTCAGACTGGTTGTACTGGGCAGCTCCTAGTGGTCAACAGTGTCAGACTGTGGTTGTACTGAGCATCTCCTAATGGTCAACAGTGTCAGACTGGTTTTACTAGGCAGCTCCTAGTGGTCAACATAGTCAGACTGGTTGTACTGGGCAGCTCCTAGTGGTCAACAGTGTCAGACTGTGGTTGTACTGGTCAGCTCCTAGTGGTCAACAGTGTCAGACTGGTTGTACTGGGCAGATCCTAGTGGTCAACAGTGTCAGACTGTGGTTGTACTGGGCAGCTCCTAGTGGTCAACAGTGTCAGACTGGTTGTACTGGGTAGCTCCTAGTGGTCAACAGTGTCAGACTGTGGTTGTACTGGGCAGCTCTTAGTGGTCAACAGTGTCAGACTGGTTGTACTGGGCAGCTCCTAGTGGTCAACAGTGTCAGACTGGTTGTACTGGGCAGCTCCTAGTGGTCAACAGTGTCAGACTGGTTGTACTGGGCAGCTCCTAGTGGTCAACAGTGTCAGACTGGTTATACTGGGCAGCTCCTAGTGGTCAACAGTGTCAGACTGGTTGTACTGGGCAGCTCCTAGTGGTCAACAGTGTCAGACTGGTTATACTGGGCAGCTCCTAGTGGTCAACAGTGTCAGACTGTGGTTGTACTGGGCAGCTCCTAGTGGTCAACAGTGTGAGACTGGTCGTACTCGGCAGCTCCTAGTGGTCAACAGTGTCAGATTGGTTGTACTGGGCAGCTCCTAGTGGTCAACAGTGTGTGACTGTGGTTGTACTGGGCAGCTCCTAGAGGTCAACAAGTTCAGACTGTGGTTGTACTGAGCAGCTCCTAGTGGTCAACAGTGTGAGACTGGTCGTACTTGGCAGCTCCTAGTGGTCAACAGTGTCAGATTGGTTGTACTGGGCAGCTCCTAGTGGTCAACAGTGTCAGACTGTGGTTGTACTGGGCAGCTCCTAGTGGTCAACAGTGTCAGACTGGTTGTACTGGGCAGCTCCTAGTGGTCAACCGTGTTGGACTGTGGTTGTACTGGGCAGCTCCTAGTGGTCAACAGTGTCAGACTGTGGTTGTACTGGGCAGATCCTAGTGGTCAACAGTGTCAGACTGGTTATACTGGGCAGCTCCTAGTGGTCAACAGTGTCAGACTGGTTGTAGTGGGCAGCTCCTAGTGGTCAACAGTGTCAAACTGTGGTTGTACTGGGCAGCTCCTAGTGGTCAACAGTGTGAGACTGGTCGTACTCAGCAGCTCCTAGTGGTCAACAGTGTCAGATTGGTTGTACTGGGCAGTTCCTAGTGGTCAACAGTGTGTGACTGTGGTTGTACTGGGCAACTCCTAGAGGTCAACAAGTTCAGACTGTGGTTGTACTGAGCAGCTCCTAGTGGTCAAGAGTGTGAGACTGGTCGTACTCGGCAGCTCCTAGTGGTCAACAGTGTCAGATTGGTTGTACTGGGCAGCTCCTAGTGGTCAACAGTGTCAGACTGTGGTTGTACTGGGCAGCTCCTAGTGGTCAACAGTGTCAGACTGGTTGTACTGGGCAGCTCCTAGTGGTCAACCGTGTTGGACTGTGGTTGTACTGGGCAGCTCCTAGTGGTCAACAGTGTCAGACTGTGGTTGTACTGGGCAGCTCCTAGTGGTCAACAGTGTCAGACTGGTTGTACTGGGCAGCTCCTAGTGGTCAACAGTGTCAGACTGTGGTTGTACTGGGCATCTCCTAATGGTCAACAGTGTCAGACTGGTTTTACTAGGCAGCTCCTAGTGGTCAACATAGTCAGACTGGTTGTACTGGGCAGCTCCTAGTGGTCAACAGTGTCAGACTGTGGTTGTACTGGTCAGCTCCTAGTGGTCAACAGTGTCAGACTGGTTGTACTGGGCAGATCCTAGTGGTCAACAGTGTCAGACTGTGGTTGTACTGGGCAGCTCCTAGTGGTCAACAGTGTCAGACTGGTTGTACTGGGTAGCTCCTAGTGGTCAACAGTGTCAGACTGTGGTTGTACTGGGCAGCTCTTAGTGGTCAACAGTGTCAGACTGGTTGTACTGGGCAGCTCCTAGTGGTCAACAGTGTCAGACTGGTTGTACTGGGCAGCTCCTAGTGGTCAACAGTGTCAGACTGGTTGTACTGGGCAGCTCCTAGTGGTCAACAGTGTCAGACTGGTTATACTGGGCAGCTCCTAGTGGTCAACAGTGTCAGACTGGTTGTACTGGGCAGCTCCTAGTGGTCAACAGTGTCAGACTGGTTATACTGGGCAGCTCCTAGTGGTCAACAGTGTCAGACTGTGGTTGTACTGGGCAGCTCCTAGTGGTCAACAGTGTGAGACTGGTCGTACTCGGCAGCTCCTAGTGGTCAACAGTGTCAGATTGGTTGTACTGGGCAGCTCCTAGTGGTCAACAGTGTGTGACTGTGGTTGTACTGGGCAGCTCCTAGAGGTCAACAAGTTCAGACTGTGGTTGTACTGAGCAGCTCCTAGTGGTCAACAGTGTGAGACTGGTCGTACTTGGCAGCTCCTAGTGGTCAACAGTGTCAGATTGGTTGTACTGGGCAGCTCCTAGTGGTCAACAGTGTCAGACTGTGGTTGTACTGGGCAGCTCCTAGTGGTCAACAGTGTCAGACTGGTTGTACTGGGCAGCTCCTAGTGGTCAACAGTGTCAGACTGGTTGTACTGGGCAGCTCCTAGTGGTCAACAGTGTCAGACTGGTTGTACTGGGCAGCTCCTAGTGGTCAACAGTGTCAGACTGGTTGTAGTGGGCAGCTCCTAGTGGTCAACAGTGTCAGACTGTGGTTGTACTGGGCAGATCCTAGTGGTCAACAAGTTCAGACTGTGGTTGTGCTGGGCAGCTCCTAGTGGTCAACAGTGTCAGACTGTGGTTGTACTGGGAAGCTCCTAGTGGTCAACAGTGTCAGACTGGTTGTACTGGGCAGCTCCTAGTGGTCAACAGTGTCAGACTGGTTGTACTGGGCAGTTCCTAGTGGTCAACAGTGTCAGACTGGTTATACTGGGCAGCTCCTAGTGGTCAACAGTGTCAGACTGGTTGTAGTGGGCAGCTCCTAGTGGTCAACAGTGTCAGACTGTGGTTGTACTGGGCAGCTCCTAGTGGTCAACAGTGTGAGACTGGTCGTACTCGGCAGCTCCTAGTGGTCAACAGTGTCAGATTGGTTGTACTGGGCAGTTCCTAGTGGTCAACAGTGTGTGACTGTGGTTGTACTGGGCAACTCCTAGAGGTCAACAAGTTCAGACTGTGGTTGTACTGAGCAGCTCCTAGTGGTCAAGAATGTGAGACTGGTCGTACTCGGCAGCTCCTAGTGTTCAACAGTGTCAGATTGGTTGTACTGGGCAGCTCCTAGTGGTCAACAGTGTCAGACTGTGGTTGTACTGGGCAGCTCCTAGTGGTCAACAGTGTCAGACTGGTTGTACTGGGCAGCTCCTAGTGGTCAACCGTGTTGGACTGTGGTTGTACTGGGCAGCTCCTAGTGGTCAACAGTGTCAGACTGTGGTTGTACTGGGCAGCTCCTAGTGGTCAACAGTGTCAGACTGGTTGTACTGGGCAGCTCCTAGTGGTCAACAGTGTCAGACTGTGGTTGTACTGGGCATCTCCTAATGGTCAACAGTGTCAGACTGGTTTTAGTAGGCAGCTCCTAGTGGTCAACATAGTCAGATTGGTTGTACTGGGCAGCTCCTAGTGGTCAACAGTGTCAGACTGTGGTTGTACTGGTCAGCTCCTAGTGGTCAACAGTGTCAGACTGGTTGTAGTGGGCAGCTCCTAGTGGTCAACAGTGTCAGACTGGTTGTACTGGGCAGATCCTAGTGGTCAACAGTGTTAGACTGGTTGTACTGGGCAGCTCCTAGTGGTCAACAGTGTCAGACTGTGGTTGTACTGGGCAGCTCCTAGTGGTCAACAGTGTCAGACTGGTTGTACTGGGCAGCTCCTAGTGGTCAACAGTGTCAGACTGTGGTTGTACTGGGCAGCTCCTAGTGGTCAACAGTGTCAGACTGGTTGTACTGGGCAGCTCCTAGTGGTCAACAGTGTCAGACTGGTTGTACTGGGAAGCTCCTAGTTGTCAACAGTGTCAGACTGTGGTTGTACTGGGCCGCTCCTAGTGGTCAACTGTGTCAGACTGTGGTTGTACTGGGCAGCTCCTAGTGGTCAACAGTGTCAGACTGGTTGTACTGGGCAGCTCCTAGTGGTCAACAGTGTCAGACTGTGGTTGTACTGGGCAGCTCCTAGTGGTCAACAGTGTCAGACTGGTTGTACTGGGCAGCTCCTACTGGTCAACAGTGTCAGACTGTGGTTGTACTGGGCAGCTCTTAGTGGTCAACAGTGTCAGACTGGTTGTACTGGGCAGCTCCTAGTGGTCAACAGTGTCAGACTGGTTGTACTGGGCAGCTCCTAGTGGTTAACAGTGTCAGACTGGTTGTACTGGGCAGCTCCTAGTGGTCAACAGTGTCAGACTGTGGTTGTACTGGGCAGCTCCTAGTGGTCAACAGTTTCAGACTGGTTGTACTGGGCAGCTCCTAGTGGTCAACAGTGTCAGACTGGTTGTACTGGGAAGCTCCTAGTTGTCAACAGTGTCAGACTGTGGTTGTACTGGGCCGCTCCTAGTGGTCAACTGTGTCAGACTGTGGTTGTACTAGGCAGCTCCTAGTGGTCAACAGTGTCAGACTGGTTGTACTGGGCAGCTCCTAGTCGTCAACAGTGTCAGAATGTGGTTGTACTGGGCAGCTCCTAGTGGTCAACAGTGTCAGACTGGTTGTACTGGGCAGCTCCTACTGGTCAACAGTGTCAGACTGTGGTTGTACTGGGCAGCTCTTAGTGGTCAACAGTTTCAGACTGGTTGTACTGGGCAGCTCCTAGTGGTCAACAGTGTCAGACTGGTTGTACTGGGCAGCTCCTAGTGGTCAACAGTGTCAGACTGGTTGCACTGGGCAGCTCCTAGTGGTCAACAGTGTCAGACTGGTTGTAGTGGGCAGCTCCTAGTGGTCAACAGTGTCAGACTGTGGTTGTACTGGGCAGATCCTAGTGGTCAACAAGTTCAGACTGTGGTTGTGCTGGGCAGCTCCTAGTGGTCAACAGTGTCAGACTGTGGTTGTACTGGGAAGCTCCTAGTGGTCAACAGTGTCAGACTGTGGCTTTACTGGGCAGCTCCTAGTGGTCAACAGTGTCAGACTGGTTGTACTGGGCAGCTCCTAGTGGTCAACAGTGTCAGACTGGTTGTACTGGGCAGCTCCTAGTGGTCAATAGTGTCAGACTGGTTGTACTGGGCAGCTACTAGTGGTCAACAGTGTCAGACTGGTTGTACTGGTTAGCTCCTAGTGGTCAACAGTGTCAGACTGTGGTTGTACTGGGCAGCTCCTAGTGGTCAACAGTGTCAGACTGTGGTTGTACTGGGCAGCTCCTAGTGTTCAACAGTGTGATACTGGTTGTACTGGGCAGCTCCAAGTGGTCAACAGTGTCAGACTGTGGTTGTACTGGGCAGCGCCTAGTGGTCAACAGTGTCAGACTGGTTGTACTTGGGCGCTCCTAGTGGTCAACAGTGTCAGACTGGTTGTACTGGGCAGCTCCTAGTGGTCAACAGTGTCAGACTGGTTGTACTGGGCAGCTCCTACTGGTCAACAGTGTCAGACTGTGGTTGTACTGGGCAGCTCTTAGTGGTCAACAGTGTCAGACTGGTTGTACTGGGCAGCTCCTAGTGGTCAACAGTGTCAGACTGGTTGTACTGGGCAGCTCCTAGTGGTTAACAGTGTCAGACTGGTTGTACTGGGCAGCTCCTAGTGGTCAACAGTGTCAGACTGTGGTTGTACTGGGCAGCTCCTAGTGGTCAACAGTTTCAGACTGGTTGTACTGGGCAGCTCCTAGTGGTCAACAGTGTCAGACTGGTTGTACTGGGAAGCTCCTAGTTGTCAACAGTGTCAGACTGTGGTTGTACTGGGCCGCTCCTAGTGGTCAACTGTGTCAGACTGTGGTTGTACTAGGCAGCTCCTAGTGGTCAACAGTGTCAGACTGGTTGTACTGGGCAGCTCCTAGTCGTCAACAGTGTCAGAATGTGGTTGTACTGGGCAGCTCCTAGTGGTCAACAGTGTCAGACTGGTTGTACTGGGCAGCTCCTACTGGTCAACAGTGTCAGACTGTGGTTGTACTGGGCAGCTCTTAGTGGTCAACAGTTTCAGACTGGTTGTACTGGGCAGCTCCTAGTGGTCAACAGTGTCAGACTGGTTGTACTGGGCAGCTCCTAGTGGTCAACAGTGTCAGACTGGTTGTACTGGGCAGCTCCTAGTGGTCAACAGTGTCAGACTGGTTGTAGTGGGCAGCTCCTAGTGGTCAACAGTGTCAGACTGTGGTTGTACTGGGCAGATCCTAGTGGTCAACAAGTTCAGACTGTGGTTGTGCTGGGCAGCTCCTAGTGGTCAACAGTGTCAGACTGTGGTTGTACTGGGAAGCTCCTAGTGGTCAACAGTGTCAGACTGTGGCTTTACTGGGCAGCTCCTAGTGGTCAACAGTGTCAGACTGGTTGTACTGGGCAGCTCCTAGTGGTCAACAGTGTCAGACTGGTTGTACTGGGCAGCTCCTAGTGGTCAATAGTGTCAGACTGGTTGTACTGGGCAGCTACTAGTGGTCAACAGTGTCAGACTGGTTGTACTGGTTAGCTCCTAGTGGTCAACAGTGTCAGACTGTGGTTGTACTGGGCAGCTCCTAGTGGTCAACAGTGTCAGACTGTGGTTGTACTGGGCAGCTCCTAGTGTTCAACAGTGTGATACTGGTTGTACTGGGCAGCTCCAAGTGGTCAACAGTGTCAGACTGTGGTTGTACTGGGCAGCGCCTAGTGGTCAACAGTGTCAGACTGGTTGTACTTGGGCGCTCCTAGTGGTCAACAGTGTCAGACTGGTTGTACTGGGCAGCTCCTAGTGGTCAACAGTGTCAGACTGGTTGTACTGGGCAGTTCCTAGTGGTCAACAGTGTCAGACTGGTTATACTGGGCAGCTCCTAGTGGTCAACAGTGTCAGACTGGTTGTAGTGGGCAGCTCCTAGTGGTCAACAGTGTCAGACTGTGGTTGTACTGGGCAGCTCCTAGTGGTCAACAGTGTGAGACTGGTCGTACTCGGCAGCTCCTAGTGGTCAACAGTGTCAGATTGGTTGTACTGGGCAGTTCCTAGTGGTCAACAGTGTGTGACTGTGGTTGTACTGGGCAACTCCTAGAGGTCAACAAGTTCAGACTGTGGTTGTACTGAGCAGCTCCTAGTGGTCAAGAATGTGAGACTGGTCGTACTCGGCAGCTCCTAGTGGTCAACAGTGTCAGATTGGTTGTACTGGGCAGCTCCTAGTGGTCAACAGTGTCAGACTGTGGTTGTACTGGGCAGCTCCTAGTGGTCAACAGTGTCAGACTGGTTGTACTGGGCAGCTCCTAGTGGTCAACCGTGTTGGACTGTGGTTGTACTGGGCAGCTCCTAGTGGTCAACAGTGTCAGACTGTGGTTGTACTGGGCAGCTCCTAGTGGTCAACAGTGTCAGACTGGTTGTACTGGGCAGCTCCTAGTCGTCAACAGTGTCAGACTGTGGTTGTACTGGGCATCTCCTAATGGTCAACAGTGTCAGACTGGTTTTAGTAGGCAGCTCCTAGTGGTCAACATAGTCAGATTGGTTGTACTGGGCAGCTCCTAGTGGTCAACAGTGTCAGACTGTGGTTGTACTGGTCAGCTCCTAGTGGTCAACAGTGTCAGACTGGTTGTAGTGGGCAGCTCCTAGTGGTCAACAGTGTCAGACTGGTTGTACTGGGCAGATCCTAGTGGTCAACAGTGTTAGACTGGTTGTACTGGGCAGCTCCTAGTGGTCAACAGTGTCAGACTGTGGTTGTACTGGGCAGCTCCTAGTGGTCAACAGTGTCAGACTGGTTGTACTGGGCAGCTCCTAGTGGTCAACAGTGTCAGACTGTGGTTGTACTGGGCAGCTCCTAGTGGTCAACAGTGTCAGACTGGTTGTACTGGGCAGCTCCTAGTGGTCAACAGTGTCAGACTGGTTGTACTGGGAAGCTCCTAGTTGTCAACAGTGTCAGACTGTGGTTGTACTGGGCCGCTCCTAGTGGTCAACTGTGTCAGACTGTGGTTGTACTGGGCAGCTCCTAGTGGTCAACAGTGTCAGACTGGTTGTACTGGGCAGCTCCTAGTGGTCAACAGTGTCAGACTGTGGTTGTACTGGGCAGCTCCTAGTGGTCAACAGTGTCAGACTGGTTGTACTGGGCAGCTCCTAGTGGTCAACAGTGTCAGACTGTGGTTGTACTGGGCATCTCCTAATGGTCAACAGTGTCAGACTGGTTTTAGTAGGCAGCTCCTAGTGGTCAACATAGTCAGATTGGTTGTACTGGGCAGCTCCTAGTGGTCAACAGTGTCAGACTGTGGTTGTACTGGGCAGCTCCTAGTGGTCAACAGTGTCAGACTGTGGTTGTACTGGGCAGCTCCTAGTGGTCAACAGTGTCAGACTGGTTGTACTGGGCAGCTCCTAGTGGTCAACAGTGTCAGACTGTGGTTGTACTGGGCAGCTCCTAGTGGTCAACAGTGTCAGACTGGTTGTACTGGGCAGCTCCTAGTGGTCAACAGTGTCAGACTGGTTGTACTGGGCAGCTCCTAGTGGTCAACAGTGTCAGACTGTGGTTGTACTAGGCAGCTCCTAGTGGTCAACAGTGTCAGACTGGTTGTACTGGGCAGCTCCTAGTCGTCAACAGTGTCAGACTGTGGTTGTACTGGGCAGCTCCTAGTGGTCAACAGTGTCAGACTGGTTGTACTGGGCAGCTCCTACTGGTCAACAGTGTCAGACTGTGGTTGTACTGGGCAGCTCTTAGTGGTCAACAGTTTCAGACTGGTTGTACTGGGCAGCTCCTAGTGGTCAACAGTGTCAGACTGGTTGTACTGGGCAGCTCCTAGTGGTCAACAGTGTCAGACTGGTTGTACTGGGCAGCTCCTAGTGGTCAACAGTGTCAGACTGGTTGTAGTGGGCAGCTCCTAGTGGTCAACAGTGTCAGACTGTGGTTGTACTGGGCAGATCCTAGTGGTCAACAAGTTCAGACTGTGGTTGTGCTGGGCAGCTCCTAGTGGTCAACAGTGTCAGACTGTGGTTGTACTGGGCAGCTCCTAGTGGTCAACAGTGTCAGACTGTGGCTTTACTGGGCAGCTCCTAGTGGTCAACAGTGTCAGACTGGTTGTACTGGGCAGCTCCTAGTGGTCAACAGTGTCAGACTGGTTGTACTGGGCAGCTCCTAGTGGTCAACAGTGTCAGACTGGTTGTACTGGGCAGCTACTAGTGGTCAACAGTGTCAGACTGGTTGTACTGGTTAGCTCCTAGTGGTCAATAGTGTCAGACTGTGGTTGTACTGGGCAGCTCCTAGTGGTCAACAGTGTCAGACTGGTTGTACTGGGCAGCTCCTAGTGGTCAACAGTGTCAGACTGTGGTTGTACTGGGCAGCTCCTAGTGGTCAACAGTGTCAGACTGGTTGTACTGGGCAGCTCCTAGTGGTCAACAGTGTCAGACTGTGGTTGTACTGGGCAGCTCCTAGTGGTCAACAGTGTCAGACTGGTTGTACTGGGCAGCTCCTAGTGGTCAACAGTGTCAGACTGGTTGTACTGGGAAGCTCCTAGTTGTCAACAGTGTCAGACTGTGGTTGTACTGGGCCGCTCCTAGTGGTCAACTGTGTCAGACTGTGGTTGTACTAGGCAGCTCCTAGTGGTCAACAGTGTCAGACTGGTTGTACTGGGCAGCTCCTAGTCGTCAACAGTGTCAGAATGTGGTTGTACTGGGCAGCTCCTAGTGGTCAACAGTGTCAGACTGGTTGTACTGGGCAGCTCCTACTGGTCAACAGTGTCAGACTGTGGTTGTACTGGGCAGCTCTTAGTGGTCAACAGTTTCAGACTGGTTGTACTGGGCAGCTCCTAGTGGTCAACAGTGTCAGACTGGTTGTACTGGGCAGCTCCTAGTGGTCAACAGTGTCAGACTGGTTGTACTGGGCAGCTCCTAGTGGTCAACAGTGTCAGACTGGTTGTAGTGGGCAGCTCCTAGTGGTCAACAGTGTCAGACTGTGGTTGTACTGGGCAGATCCTAGTGGTCAACAAGTTCAGACTGTGGTTGTGCTGGGCAGCTCCTAGTGGTCAACAGTGTCAGACTGTGGTTGTACTGGGAAGCTCCTAGTGGTCAACAGTGTCAGACTGTGGCTTTACTGGGCAGCTCCTAGTGGTCAACAGTGTCAGACTGGTTGTACTGGGCAGCTCCAAGTGGTCAACAGTGTCAGACTGTGGTTGTACTGGGCCGCTCCTAGTGGTCAACTGTGTCAGACTGTGGTTGTACTAGGCAGCTCCTAGTGGTCAACAGTGTCAGACTGGTTGTACTGGGCAGCTCCTAGTCGTCAACAGTGTCAGAATGTGGTTGTACTGGGCAGCTCCTAGTGGTCAACAGTGTCAGACTGGTTGTACTGGGCAGCTCCTACTGGTCAACAGTGTCAGACTGTGGTTGTACTGGGCAGCTCTTAGTGGTCAACAGTTTCAGACTGGTTGTACTGGGCAGCTCCTAGTGGTCAACAGTGTCAGACTGGTTGTACTGGGCAGCTCCTAGTGGTCAACAGTGTCAGACTGGTTGTACTGGGCAGCTCCTAGTGGTCAACAGTGTCAGACTGGTTGTAGTGGGCAGCTCCTAGTGGTCAACAGTGTCAGACTGTGGTTGTACTGGGCAGATCCTAGTGGTCAACAAGTTCAGACTGTGGTTGTGCTGGGCAGCTCCTAGTGGTCAACAGTGTCAGACTGTGGTTGTACTGGGAAGCTCCTAGTGGTCAACAGTGTCAGACTGTGGCTTTACTGGGCAGCTCCTAGTGGTCAACAGTGTCAGACTGGTTGTACTGGGCAGCTCCTAGTGGTCAACAGTGTCAGACTGGTTGTACTGGGCAGCTCCTAGTGGTCAACAGTGTCAGACTGGTTGTACTGGGCAGCTACTAGTGGTCAACAGTGTCAGACTGGTTGTACTGGTTAGCTCCTAGTGGTCAACAGTGTCAGACTGTGGTTGTACTGGGCAGCTCCTAGTGGTCAACAGTGTCAGACTGTGGTTGTACTGGGCAGCTCCTAGTGTTCAACAGTGTGATACTGGTTGTACTGGGCAGCTCCAAGTGGTCAACAGTGTCAGACTGTGGTTGTACTGGGCAGCGCCTAGTGGTCAACAGTGTCAGACTGGTTGTACTTGGGCGCTCCTAGTGGTCAACAGTGTCAGACTGGTTGTACTGGGCAGCTCCTAGTGGTCAACAGTGTCAGACTGGTTGTACTGGGCAGTTCCTAGTGGTCAACAGTGTCAGACTGGTTATACTGGGCAGCTCCTAGTGGTCAACAGTGTCAGACTGGTTGTAGTGGGCAGCTCCTAGTGGTCAACAGTGTCAGACTGTGGTTGTACTGGGCAGCTCCTAGTGGTCAACAGTGTGAGACTGGTCGTACTCGGCAGCTCCTAGTGGTCAACAGTGTCAGATTGGTTGTACTGGGCAGTTCCTAGTGGTCAACAGTGTGTGACTGTGGTTGTACTGGGCAACTCCTAGAGGTCAACAAGTTCAGACTGTGGTTGTACTGAGCAGCTCCTAGTGGTCAAGAATGTGAGACTGGTCGTACTCGGCAGCTCCTAGTGGTCAACAGTGTCAGATTGGTTGTACTGGGCAGCTCCTAGTGGTCAACAGTGTCAGACTGTGGTTGTACTGGGCAGCTCCTAGTGGTCAACAGTGTCAGACTGGTTGTACTGGGCAGCTCCTAGTGGTCAACCGTGTTGGACTGTGGTTGTACTGGGCAGCTCCTAGTGGTCAACAGTGTCAGACTGTGGTTGTACTGGGCAGCTCCTAGTGGTCAACAGTGTCAGACTGGTTGTACTGGGCAGCTCCTAGTGGTCAACAGTGTCAGACTGTGGTTGTACTGGGCATCTCCTAATGGTCAACAGTGTCAGACTGGTTTTAGTAGGCAGCTCCTAGTGGTCAACATAGTCAGATTGGTTGTACTGGGCAGCTCCTAGTGGTCAACAGTGTCAGACTGTGGTTGTACTGGTCAGCTCCTAGTGGTCAACAGTGTCAGACTGGTTGTAGTGGGCAGCTCCTAGTGGTCAACAGTGTCAGACTGGTTGTACTGGGCAGATCCTAGTGGTCAACAGTGTTAGACTGGTTGTACTGGGCAGCTCCTAGTGGTCAACAGTGTCAGACTGTGGTTGTACTGGGCAGCTCCTAGTGGTCAACAGTGTCAGACTGGTTGTACTGGGCAGCTCCTAGTGGTCAACAGTGTCAGACTGTGGTTGTACTGGGCAGCTCCTAGTGGTCAACAGTGTCAGACTGGTTGTACTGGGCAGCTCCTAGTGGTCAACAGTGTCAGACTGGTTGTACTGGGAAGCTCCTAGTTGTCAACAGTGTCAGACTGTGGTTGTACTGGGCCGCTCCTAGTGGTCAACTGTGTCAGACTGTGGTTGTACTGGGCAGCTCCTAGTGGTCAACAGTGTCAGACTGGTTGTACTGGGCAGCTCCTAGTGGTCAACAGTGTCAGACTGTGGTTGTACTGGGCAGCTCCTAGTGGTCAACAGTGTCAGACTGGTTGTACTGGGCAGCTCCTACTGGTCAACAGTGTCAGACTGTGGTTGTACTGGGCAGCTCTTAGTGGTCAACAGTGTCAGACTGGTTGTACTGGGCAGCTCCTAGTGGTCAACAGTGTCAGACTGGTTGTACTGGGCAGCTCCTAGTGGTTAACAGTGTCAGACTGGTTGTACTGGGCAGCTCCTAGTGGTCAACAGTGTCAGACTGGTTGTAGTGGGCAGCTCCTAGTGGTCAACAGTGTCAGACTGTGGTTGTACTGGGCAGATCCTAGTGGTCAACAAGTTCAGACTGTGGTTGTGCTGGGCAGCTCCTAGTGGTCAACAGTGTCAGACTGTGGTTGTACTAAGCAGTTCCTACTGGTCAAGATTGTCAGACTGTGGATGTACTGGGGAGCTCCTAGTGGTCAACAGTGTCAGACTGTGGTTGTACTGGGCAGCTCCTAGTGGTCAACAGTGTGAGACTGGTCGTACTCGGCAGCTCCTAGTGGTCAACAGTGTCAGATTGGTTGTACTGGGCAGTTCCTAGTGGTCAACAGTGTCAGACTGTGGTTGTACTGGGCAGCTCCTAGTGGTCAACAGTGTCAGACTGGTTGTACTGGGCAGCTCCTAGTGGTCAACACTGTCAGACTGGTTGTACTGGGAAGCTCCTAGTTGTCAACAGTGTCAGACTGTGGTTGTACTGGGCAGTTCCTAGTGGTCAACAGTGTCAGACTGGTTGTACTGGACAGATCATAGTGGTCAACAGTGTCAGACTGTGGTTGTACTGGGCAGCTCCTAGTGGTCAACAGTGTCAGACTGGTTGTACTGGGCAGCTCCTAGTGGTCAACAGTGTCAGACTGTTGTTGTACTGGGCAGCTCCTACTGGTCAACAGTGTCAGACTGGTTATACTGGGCAGCTCCTAGTGGTCAACAGTGTCAGACTGGTTGTACTGGGCAGTTCCTAGTGGTCAACAGTGTGTGACTGTGGTTGTACTGGGCAACTCCTAGAGGTCAACAAGTTCAGACTGTGGTTGTACTGAGCAGCTCCTAGTGGTCAAGAATGTGAGACTGGTCGTACTCGGCAGCTCCTAGTGGTCAACAGTGTCAGATTGGTTGTACTGGGCAGCTCCTAGTGGTCAACAGTGTCAGACTGTGGTTGTACTGGGCAGCTCCTAGTGGTCAACAGTGTCAGACTGGTTGTACTGGGCAGCTCCTAGTGGTCAACCGTGTTGGACTGTGGTTGTACTGGGCAGCTCCTAGTGGTCAACAGTGTCAGACTGTGGTTGTACTGGGCAGCTCCTAGTGGTCAACAGTGTCAGACTGGTTGTACTGGGCAGCTCCTAGTGGTCAACAGTGTCAGACTGTGGTTGTACTGGGCAGCTCCTAGTGGTCAACAGTGTCAGACTGGTTGTACTGGGCAGCTCCTAGTGGTCAACAGTGTCAGACTGTGGTTGTACTGGTCAGCTCCTAGTGGTCAACAGTGTCAGACTGGTTGTAGTGGGCAGCTCCTAGTGGTCAACAGTGTCAGACTGGTTGTACTGGGCAGATCCTAGTGGTCAACAGTGTTAGACTGGTTGTACTGGGCAGCTCCTAGTGGTCAACAGTGTCAGACTGTGGTTGTACTGGGCAGCTCCTAGTGGTCAACAGTGTCAGACTGGTTGTACTGGGCAGCTCCTAGTGGTCAACAGTGTCAGACTGTGGTTGTACTGGGCAGCTCCTAGTGGTCAACAGTGTCAGACTGGTTGTACTGGGCAGCTCCTAGTGGTCAACAGTGTCAGACTGGTTGTACTGGGAAGCTCCTAGTTGTCAACAGTGTCAGACTGTGGTTGTACTGGGCCGCTCCTAGTGGTCAACTGTGTCAGACTGTGGTTGTACTGGGCAGCTCCTAGTGGTCAACAGTGTCAGACTGGTTGTACTGGGCAGCTCCTAGTGGTCAACAGTGTCAGACTGTGGTTGTACTGGGCAGCTCCTAGTGGTCAACAGTGTCAGACTGGTTGTACTGGGCAGCTCCTACTGGTCAACAGTGTCAGACTGTGGTTGTACTGGGCAGCTCTTAGTGGTCAACAGTGTCAGACTGGTTGTACTGGGCAGCTCCTAGTGGTCAACAGTGTCAGACTGGTTGTACTGGGCAGCTCCTAGTGGTCAACAGTGTCAGACTGGTTGTACTGGGCAGCTCCTAGTGGTCAACAGTGTCAGACTGGTTGTAGTGGGCAGCTCCTAGTGGTCAACAGTGTCAGACTGTGGTTGTACTGGGCAGATCCTAGTGGTCAACAAGTTCAGACTGTGGTTGTGCTGGGCAGCTCCTAGTGGTCAACAGTGTCAGACTGTGGTTGTACTAAGCAGTTCCTACTGGTCAACATTGTCAGACTGTGGATGTACTGGGGAGCTCCTAGTGGTCAACAGTGTCAGACTGGTTGTACTGGGAAGCTCCTAGTTGTCAACAGTGTCAGACTGTGGTTGTACTGGGCCGCTCCTAGTGGTCAACTGTGTCAGACTGTGGTTGTACTAGGCAGCTCCTAGTGGTCAACAGTGTCAGACTGGTTGTACTGGGCAGCTCCTAGTCGTCAACAGTGTCAGAATGTGGTTGTACTGGGCAGCTCCTAGTGGTCAACAGTGTCAGACTGGTTGTACTGGGCAGCTCCTACTGGTCAACAGTGTCAGACTGTGGTTGTACTGGGCAGCTCTTAGTGGTCAACAGTTTCAGACTGGTTGTACTGGGCAGCTCCTAGTGGTCAACAGTGTCAGACTGGTTGTACTGGGCAGCTCCTAGTGGTCAACAGTGTCAGACTGGTTGTACTGGGCAGCTCCTAGTGGTCAACAGTGTCAGACTGGTTGTAGTGGGCAGCTCCTAGTGGTCAACAGTGTCAGACTGTGGTTGTACTGGGCAGATCCTAGTGGTCAACAAGTTCAGACTGTGGTTGTGCTGGGCAGCTCCTAGTGGTCAACAGTGTCAGACTGTGGTTGTACTGGGAAGCTCCTAGTGGTCAACAGTGTCAGACTGTGGCTTTACTGGGCAGCTCCTAGTGGTCAACAGTGTCAGACTGGTTGTACTGGGCAGCTCCTAGTGGTCAACAGTGTCAGACTGGTTGTACTGGGCAGCTCCTAGTGGTCAACAGTGTCAGACTGGTTGTACTGGGCAGCTACTAGTGGTCAACAGTGTCAGACTGGTTGTACTGGTTAGCTCCTAGTGGTCAACAGTGTCAGACTGTGGTTGTACTGGGCAGCTCCTAGTGGTCAACAGTGTCAGACTGTGGTTGTACTGGGCAGCTCCTAGTGTTCAACAGTGTGATACTGGTTGTACTGGGCAGCTCCAAGTGGTCAACAGTGTCAGACTGTGGTTGTACTGGGCAGCGCCTAGTGGTCAACAGTGTCAGACTGGTTGTACTTGGGCGCTCCTAGTGGTCAACAGTGTCAGACTGGTTGTACTGGGCAGCTCCTAGTGGTCAACAGTGTCAGACTGGTTGTACTGGGCAGTTCCTAGTGGTCAACAGTGTCAGACTGGTTATACTGGGCAGCTCCTAGTGGTCAACAGTGTCAGACTGGTTGTAGTGGGCAGCTCCTAGTGGTCAACAGTGTCAGACTGTGGTGGTACTGGGCAGCTCCTAGTGGTCAACAGTGTGAGACTGGTCGTACTCGGCAGCTCCTAGTGGTCAACAGTGTCAGATTGGTTGTACTGGGCAGTTCCTAGTGGTCAACAGTGTGTGACTGTGGTTGTACTGGGCAACTCCTAGAGGTCAACAAGTTCAGACTGTGGTTGTACTGAGCAGCTCCTAGTGGTCAAGAATGTGAGACTGGTCGTACTCGGCAGCTCCTAGTGGTCAACAGTGTCAGATTGGTTGTACTGGGCAGCTCCTAGTGGTCAACAGTGTCAGACTGTGGTTGTACTGGGCAGCTCCTAGTGGTCAACAGTGTCAGACTGGTTGTACTGGGCAGCTCCTAGTGGTCAACCGTGTTGGACTGTGGTTGTACTGGGCAGCTCCTAGTGGTCAACAGTGTCAGACTGTGGTTGTACTGGGCAGCTCCTAGTGGTCAACAGTGTCAGACTGGTTGTACTGGGCAGCTCCTAGTGGTCAACAGTGTCAGACTGTGGTTGTACTGGGCATCTCCTAATGGTCAACAGTGTCAGACTGGTTTTAGTAGGCAGCTCCTAGTGGTCAACATAGTCAGATTGGTTGTACTGGGCAGCTCCTAGTGGTCAACAGTGTCAGACTGTGGTTGTACTGGTCAGCTCCTAGTGGTCAACAGTGTCAGACTGGTTGTAGTGGGCAGCTCCTAGTGGTCAACAGTGTCAGTCTGGTTGTACTGGGCAGATCCTAGTGGTCAACAGTGTTAGACTGGTTGTACTGGGCAGCTCCTAGTGGTCAACAGTGTCAGACTGTGGTTGTACTGGGCAGCTCCTAGTGGTCAACAGTGTCAGACTGGTTGTACTGGGCAGCTCCTAGTGGTCAACAGTGTCAGACTGTGGTTGTACTGGGCAGCTCCTAGTGGTCAACAGTGTCAGACTGGTTGTACTGGGCAGCTCCTAGTGGTCAACAGTGTCAGACTGTGGTGGTACTGGGCAGCTCCTAGTGGTCAACAGTGTGAGACTGGTCGTACTCGGCAGCTCCTAGTGGTCAACAGTGTCAGATTGGTTGTACTGGGCAGTTCCTAGTGGTCAACAGTGTGTGACTGTGGTTGTACTGGGCAACTCCTAGAGGTCAACAAGTTCAGACTGTGGTTGTACTGAGCAGCTCCTAGTGGTCAAGAATGTGAGACTGGTCGTACTCGGCAGCTCCTAGTGGTCAACAGTGTCAGATTGGTTGTACTGGGCAGCTCCTAGTGGTCAACAGTGTCAGACTGTGGTTGTACTGGGCAGCTCCTAGTGGTCAACAGTGTCAGACTGGTTGTACTGGGCAGCTCCTAGTGGTCAACCGTGTTGGACTGTGGTTGTACTGGGCAGCTCCTAGTGGTCAACAGTGTCAGACTGTGGTTGTACTGGGCAGCTCCTAGTGGTCAACAGTGTCAGACTGGTTGTACTGGGCAGCTCCTAGTGGTCAACAGTGTCAGACTGTGGTTGTACTGGGCATCTCCTAATGGTCAACAGTGTCAGACTGGTTTTAGTAGGCAGCTCCTAGTGGTCAACATAGTCAGATTGGTTGTACTGGGCAGCTCCTAGTGGTCAACAGTGTCAGACTGTGGTTGTACTGGTCAGCTCCTAGTGGTCAACAGTGTCAGACTGGTTGTAGTGGGCAGCTCCTAGTGGTCAACAGTGTCAGTCTGGTTGTACTGGGCAGATCCTAGTGGTCAACAGTGTTAGACTGGTTGTACTGGGCAGCTCCTAGTGGTCAACAGTGTCAGACTGTGGTTGTACTGGGCAGCTCCTAGTGGTCAACAGTGTCAGACTGGTTGTACTGGGCAGCTCCTAGTGGTCAACAGTGTCAGACTGTGGTTGTACTGGGCAGCTCCTAGTGGTCAACAGTGTCAGACTGGTTGTACTGGGCAGCTCCTAGTGGTCAACAGTGTCAGACTGGTTGTACTGGGAAGCTCCTAGTTGTCAACAGTGTCAGACTGTGGTTGTACTGGGCAGCTCCTAGTGGTCAACTGTGTCAGACTGTGGTTGTACTGGGCAGCTCCTAGTGGTCAACAGTGTCAGACTGGTTGTACTGGGCAGCTCCTAGTGGTCAACAGTGTCAGACTGTGGTTGTACTGGGCAGCTCCTAGTGGTCAACAGTGTCAGACTGGTTGTACTGGGCAGCTCCTACTGGTCAACAGTGTCAGACTGTGGTTGTACTGGGCAGCTCTTAGTGGTCAACAGTGTCAGACTGGTTGTACTGGGCAGCTCCTAGTGGTCAACAGTGTCAGACTGGTTGTACTGGGCAGCTCCTAGTGGTTAACAGTGTCAGACTGGTTGTACTGGGCAGCTCCTAGTGGTCAACAGTGTCAGACTGGTTGTAGTGGGCAGCTCCTAGTGGTCAACAGTGTCAGACTGTGGTTGTACTGGGCAGATCCTAGTGGTCAACAAGTTCAGACTGTGGTTGTGCTGGGCAGCTCCTAGTGGTCAACAGTGTCAGACTGTGGTTGTACTAAGCAGTTCCTACTGGTCAACATTGTCAGACTGTGGATGTACTGGGGAGCTCCTAGTGGTCAACAGTGTCAGACTGTGGTTGTACTGGGCAGCTCCTAGTGGTCAACAGTGTGAGACTGGTCGTACTCGGCAGCTCCTAGTGGTCAACAGTGTCAGATTGGTTGTACTGGGCAGTTCCTAGTGGTCAACAGTGTCAGACTGTGGTTGTACTGGGCAGCTCCTAGTGGTCAACAGTGTCAGACTGGTTGTACTGGGCAGCTCCTAGTGGTCAACACTGTCAGACTGGTTGTACTGGGAAGCTCCTAGTTGTCAACAGTGTCAGACTGTGGTTGTACTGGGCAGTTCCTAGTGGTCAACAGTGTCAGACTGGTTGTACTGGACAGATCATAGTGGTCAACAGTGTCAGACTGTGGTTGTACTGGGCAGCTCCTAGTGGTCAACAGTGTCAGACTGGTTGTACTGGGCAGCTCCTAGTGGTCAACAGTGTCAGACTGTTGTTGTACTGGGCAGCTCCTACTGGTCAACAGTGTCAGACTGGTTATACTGGGCAGCTCCTAGTGGTCAACAGTGTCAGACTGGTTGTACTGGGCAGTTCCTAGTGGTCAACAGTGTGTGACTGTGGTTGTACTGGGCAACTCCTAGAGGTCAACAAGTTCAGACTGTGGTTGTACTGAGCAGCTCCTAGTGGTCAAGAATGTGAGACTGGTCGTACTCGGCAGCTCCTAGTGGTCAACAGTGTCAGATTGGTTGTACTGGGCAGCTCCTAGTGGTCAACAGTGTCAGACTGTGGTTGTACTGGGCAGCTCCTAGTGGTCAACAGTGTCAGACTGGTTGTACTGGGCAGCTCCTAGTGGTCAACCGTGTTGGACTGTGGTTGTACTGGGCAGCTCCTAGTGGTCAACAGTGTCAGACTGTGGTTGTACTGGGCAGCTCCTAGTGGTCAACAGTGTCAGACTGGTTGTACTGGGCAGCTCCTAGTGGTCAACAGTGTCAGACTGTGGTTGTACTGGGCAGCTCCTAGTGGTCAACAGTGTCAGACTGGTTGTACTGGGCAGCTCCTAGTGGTCAACAGTGTCAGACTGTGGTTGTACTGGTCAGCTCCTAGTGGTCAACAGTGTCAGACTGGTTGTAGTGGGCAGCTCCTAGTGGTCAACAGTGTCAGACTGTGGTTGTACTGGGCAGCTCCTAGTGTTCAACAGTGTGATACTGGTTGTACTGGGCAGCTCCAAGTGGTCAACAGTGTCAGACTGTGGTTGTACTGGGCAGCGCCTAGTGGTCAACAGTGTCAGACTGGTTGTACTTGGGCGCTCCTAGTGGTCAACAGTGTCAGACTGGTTGTACTGGGCAGCTCCTAGTGGTCAACAGTGTCAGACTGGTTGTACTGGGCAGTTCCTAGTGGTCAACAGTGTCAGACTGGTTATACTGGGCAGCTCCTAGTGGTCAACAGTGTCAGACTGGTTGTAGTGGGCAGCTCCTAGTGGTCAACAGTGTCAGACTGTGGTTGTACTGGGCAGCTCCTAGTGGTCAACAGTGTGAGACTGGTCGTACTCGGCAGCTCCTAGTGGTCAACAGTGTCAGATTGGTTGTACTGGGCAGTTCCTAGTGGTCAACAGTGTGTGACTGTGGTTGTACTGGGCAACTCCTAGAGGTCAACAAGTTCAGACTGTGGTTGTACTGAGCAGCTCCTAGTGGTCAAGAATGTGAGACTGGTCGTACTCGGCAGCTCCTAGTGGTCAACAGTGTCAGACTGGTTGTACTGGACAGATCATAGTGGTCAACAGTGTCAGACTGTGGTTGTACTGGGCAGCTCCTAGTGGTCAACAGTGTCAGACTGGTTGTACTGGGCAGCTCCTAGTGGTCAACAGTGTCAGACTGTTGTTGTACTGGGCAGCTCCTACTGGTCAACAGTGTCAGACTGGTTATACTGGGCAGCTCCTAGTGGTCAACAGTGTCAGACTGGTTGTACTGGGCAGTTCCTAGTGGTCAACAGTGTGTGACTGTGGTTGTACTGGGCAACTCCTAGAGGTCAACAAGTTCAGACTGTGGTTGTACTGAGCAGCTCCTAGTGGTCAAGAATGTGAGACTGGTCGTACTCGGCAGCTCCTAGTGGTCAACAGTGTCAGATCGGTTGTACTGGGCAGCTCCTAGTGGTCAACAGTGTCAGACTGTGGTTGTACTGGGCAGCTCCTAGTGGTCAACAGTGTCAGACTGGTTGTACTGGGCAGCTCCTAGTGGTCAACCGTGTTGGACTGTGGTTGTACTGGGCAGCTCCTAGTGGTCAACAGTTTCAGACTGTGGTTGTACTGGGCAGCTCCTAGTGGTCAACAGTGTCAGACTGGTTGTACTGGGCAGCTCCTAGTGGTCAACAGTGTCAGACTGTGGTTGTACTGGGCAGCTCCTAGTGGTCAACAGTGTCAGACTGGTTGTACTGGGCAGCTCCTAGTGGTCAACAGTGTCAGACTGTGGTTGTACTGGTCAGCTCCTAGTGGTCAACAGTGTCAGACTGGTTGTAGTGGGCAGCTCCTAGTGGTCAACAGTGTCAGACTGGTTGTACTGGGCAGATCCTAGTGGTCAACAGTGTTAGACTGGTTGTACTGGGCAGCTCCTAGTGGTCAACAGTGTCAGACTGTGGTTGTACTGGGCAGCTCCTAGTGGTCAACAGTGTCAGACTGGTTGTACTGGGCAGCTCCTAGTGGTCAACAGTGTCAGACTGTGGTTGTACTGGGCAGCTCCTAGTGGTCAACAGTGTCAGACTGGTTGTACTGGGCAGCTCCTAGTGGTCAACAGTGTCAGACTGGTTGTACTGGGAAGCTCCTAGTTGTCAACAGTGTCAGACTGTGGTTGTACTGGGCCGCTCCTAGTGGTCAACTGTGTCAGACTGTGGTTGTACTGGGCAGCTCCTAGTGGTCAACAGTGTCAGACTGGTTGTACTGGGCAGCTCCTAGTGGTCAACAGTGTCAGACTGTGGTTGTACTGGGCAGCTCCTAGTGGTCAACAGTGTCAGACTGGTTGTACTGGGAAGCTCCTAGTTGTCAACAGTGTCAGACTGTGGTTGTACTGGGCAGTTCCTAGTGGTCAACAGTGTCAGACTGGTTGTACTGGACAGATCATAGTGGTCAACAGTGTCAGACTGTGGTTGTACTGGGCAGCTCCTAGTGGTCAACAGTGTCAGACTGGTTGTACTGGGCAGCTCCTAGTGGTCAACAGTGTCAGACTGTTGTTGTACTGGGCAGCTCCTACTGGTCAACAGTGTCAGACTGGTTATACTGGGCAGCTCCTAGTGGTCAACAGTGTCAGACTGGTTGTAGTGGGCAGCTCCTAGTTGTCAACAGTGTCAGACTGTGGTTGTACTGGGCAGCTGCTAGTGGTCAACAGTGTCAGACTGTGGTTGTACTGGGCAGTTCCTACTGGTCAACAGTGTCAGACTGTGGTTGTACTGGCAGCTCCTATTGGTCAACAGTGTCAGACTGTGGCTTTACTGGGCAGCTCCTAGTGGTCAACAGTGTCAGACTGGTTGTACTGGGCAGCTCCTAGTGGTCAACAGTGTCAGACTGGTTGTACTGGGCAGCTCCTAGTGGTCAACAGTGTCAGACTGGTTGTACTGGGCAGCTACTAGTGGTCAACAGTGTCAGACTGGTTGTACTGGTTAGCTCCTAGTGGTAAACAGTGTCAGACTGTGGTTGTACTGGGCAGCTCCTAGTGGTCAACAGTGTCAGACTGTGGTTGTACTGGGCAGCTCCTAGTGTTCAACAGTGTGATACTGGTTGTACTGGGCAGCTCCAAGTGGTCAACAGTTTCAGACTGTGGTTGTACTGGGCAGCGCCTAGTGGTCAACAGTGTCAGACTGGTTGTACTTGGGCGCTCCTAGTGGTCAACAGTGTCAGACTGGTTGTACTGGGCAGCTCCTAGTGGTCAACAGTGTCAGACTGGTTGTACTGGGCAGCTCCTAGTGGTCAACAGTGTCAGACTGTTTATACTGGGCAGCTCCTAGTGGTCAACATTGTCAGACTGGTTGTAGTGGGCAGCTCCTAGTGGTCAACAGTGTCAGACTGTGGTTGTACTGGGCAGCTCCTAGTGGTCAACAGTGTGTGACTGTGGTTGTACTGGGCAACTCCTAGAGGTCAACAAGTTCAGACTGTGGTTGTACTGAGCAGCTCCTAGTGGTCAAGAGTGTGAGACTGGTCGTACTCGGCAGCTCCTAGTGGTCAACAGTGTCAGATTGGTTGTACTGGGCAGCTCCTAGTGGTCAACAGTATCAGACTGTGGTTGTACTGGGCAGCTCCTAGTGGTCAACAGTGTCAGACTGGTTGTACTGGGCAGCTCCTAGTGGTCAACCGTGTTGGACTGTGGTTGTACTGGGCAGCTCCTAGTGGTCAACAGTGTCAGACTGTGGTTGTACTGGGCAGCTCCTAGTGGTCAACAGTGTCAGACTGGTTGTACTGGGCAGCTCCTAGTGGTCAACAGTGTCAGACTGTGGTTGTACTGAGCATCTCCTAATGGTCAACAGTGTCAGACTGGTTTTACTAGGCAGCTCCTAGTGGTCAACATAGTCAGACTGGTTGTACTGGGCAGCTCCTAGTGGTCAACAGTGTCAGACTGTGGTTGTACTGGTCAGCTCCTAGTGGTCAACAGTGTCAGACTGGTTGTACTGGGCAGATCCTAGTGGTCAACAGTGTCAGACTGTGGTTGTACTGGGCAGCTCCTAGTGGTCAACAGTGTCAGACTGGTTGTACTGGGTAGCTCCTAGTGGTCAACAGTGTCAGACTGTGGTTGTACTGGGCAGCTCTTAGTGGTCAACAGTGTCAGACTGGTTGTACTGGGCAGCTCCTAGTGGTCAACAGTGTCAGACTGGTTGTACTGGGCAGCTCCTAGTGGTCAACAGTGTCAGACTGGTTGTACTGGGCAGCTCCTAGTGGTCAACAGTGTCAGACTGGTTATACTGGGCAGCTCCTAGTGGTCAACAGTGTCAGACTGGTTGTACTGGGCAGCTCCTAGTGGTCAACAGTGTCAGACTGGTTATACTGGGCAGCTCCTAGTGGTCAACAGTGTCAGATTGGTTGTACTGGGCAGCTCCTAGTGGTCAACAGTGTGTGACTGTGGTTGTACTGGGCAGCTCCTAGAGGTCAACAAGTTCAGACTGTGGTTGTACTGAGCAGCTCCTAGTGGTCAACAGTGTGAGACTGGTCGTACTCGGCAGCTCCTAGTGGTCAACAGTGTCAGATTGGTTGTACTGGGCAGCTCCTAGTGGTCAACAGTGTGTGACTGTGGTTGTACTGGGCAGCTCCTAGAGGTCAACAAGTTCAGACTGTGGTTGTACTGAGCAGCTCCTAGTGGTCAACAGTGTGAGACTGGTCGTACTTGGCAGCTCCTAGTGGTCAACAGTGTCAGATTGGTTGTACTGGGCAGCTCCTAGTGGTCAACAGTGTCAGACTGTGGTTGTACTGGGCAGCTCCTAGTGGTCAACAGTGTCAGACTGGTTGTACTGGGCAGCTCCTAGTGGTCAACCGTGTTGGACTGTGGTTGTACTGGGCAGCTCCTAGTGGTCAACAGTGTCAGACTGTGGTTGTACTGGGCAGATCCTAGTGGTCAACAGTGTCAGACTGGTTATACTGGGCAGCTCCTAGTGGTCAACAGTGTCAGACTGGTTGTAGTGGGCAGCTCCTAGTGGTCAACAGTGTCAAACTGTGGTTGTACTGGGCAGCTCCTAGTGGTCAACAGTGTGAGACTGGTCGTACTCAGCAGCTCCTAGTGGTCAACAGTGTCAGATTGGTTGTACTGGGCAGTTCCTAGTGGTCAACAGTGTGTGACTGTGGTTGTACTGGGCAACTCCTAGAGGTCAACAAGTTCAGACTGTGGTTGTACTGAGCAGCTCCTAGTGGTCAAGAGTGTGAGACTGGTCGTACTCGGCAGCTCCTAGTGGTCAACAGTGTCAGATTGGTTGTACTGGGCAGCTCCTAGTGGTCAACAGTGTCAGACTGTGGTTGTACTGGGCAGCTCCTAGTGGTCAACAGTGTCAGACTGGTTGTACTGGGCAGCTCCTAGTGGTCAACCGTGTTGGACTGTGGTTGTACTGGGCAGCTCCTAGTGGTCAACAGTGTCAGACTGTGGTTGTACTGGGCAGCTCCTAGTGGTCAACAGTGTCAGACTGGTTGTACTGGGCAGCTCCTAGTGGTCAACAGTGTCAGACTGTGGTTGTACTGGGCATCTCCTAATGGTCAACAGTGTCAGACTGGTTTTACTAGGCAGCTCCTAGTGGTCAACATAGTCAGACTGGTTGTACTGGGCAGCTCCTAGTGGTCAACAGTGTCAGACTGTGGTTGTACTGGTCAGCTCCTAGTGGTCAACAGTGTCAGACTGGTTGTACTGGGCAGATCCTAGTGGTCAACAGTGTCAGACTGTGGTTGTACTGGGCAGCTCCTAGTGGTCAACAGTGTCAGACTGGTTGTACTGGGTAGCTCCTAGTGGTCAACAGTGTCAGACTGTGGTTGTACTGGGCAGCTCTTAGTGGTCAACAGTGTCAGACTGGTTGTACTGGGCAGCTCCTAGTGGTCAACAGTGTCAGACTGGTTGTACTGGGCAGCTCCTAGTGGTCAACAGTGTCAGACTGGTTGTACTGGGCAGCTCCTAGTGGTCAACAGTGTCAGACTGGTTATACTGGGCAGCTCCTAGTGGTCAACAGTGTCAGACTGGTTGTACTGGGCAGCTCCTAGTGGTCAACAGTGTCAGACTGGTTATACTGGGCAGCTCCTAGTGGTCAACAGTGTCAGACTGTGGTTGTACTGGGCAGCTCCTAGTGGTCAACAGTGTGAGACTGGTCGTACTCGGCAGCTCCTAGTGGTCAACAGTGTCAGATTGGTTGTACTGGGCAGCTCCTAGTGGTCAACAGTGTGTGACTGTGGTTGTACTGGGCAGCTCCTAGAGGTCAACAAGTTCAGACTGTGGTTGTACTGAGCAGCTCCTAGTGGTCAACAGTGTGAGACTGGTCGTACTTGGCAGCTCCTAGTGGTCAACAGTGTCAGATTGGTTGTACTGGGCAGCTCCTAGTGGTCAACAGTGTCAGACTGTGGTTGTACTGGGCAGCTCCTAGTGGTCAACAGTGTCAGACTGGTTGTACTGGGCAGCTCCTAGTGGTCAACCGTGTTGGACTGTGGTTGTACTGGGCAGCTCCTAGTGGTCAACAGTGTCAGACTGTGGTTGTACTGGGCAGATCCTAGTGGTCAACAGTGTCAGACTGGTTGTACTGGGCAGCTCCTAGTGGTCAACAGTGTCAGACTGTGGTTGTACTGGGCATCTCCTAATGGTCAACAGTGTCAGACTGGTTTTACTAGGCAGCTCCTAGTGGTCAACATAGTCAGACTGGTTGTACTGGGCAGCTCCTAGTGGTCAACAGTGTCAGACTGTGGTTGTACTGGTCAGCTCCTAGTGGTCAACATTGTCAGACTGGTTGTAGTGGGCAGCTCCTAGTGGTCAACAGTGTCAGACTGGTTGTACTGGGCAGATCCTAGTGGTCAACAGTGTCAGACTGTGGTTGTACTGGGCAGCTCCTAGTGGTCAACAGTGTCAGACTGGTTGTACTGGGCAGCTCCTAGTGGTCAACAGTGTCAGACTGTGGTTGTACTGGGCAGCTCCTAGTGGTCAACAGTGTCAGACTGGTTGTACTGGGCAGCTCCTAGTGGTCAACAGTGTCAGACTGTGGTTGTACTGGGCAGCTCCTAGTGGTCAACAGTGTCAGACTGGTTGTACTGGGCAGCTCCTAGTGGTCAACAGTGTCAGACTGGTTGTACTGGGAAGCTCCTAGTTGTCAACAGTGTCAGACTGTGGTTGTACTGGGCCGCTCCTAGTGGTCAACTGTGTCAGACTGTGGTTGTACTAGGCAGCTCCTAGTGGTCAACAGTGTCAGACTGGTTGTACTGGGCAGCTCCTAGTGGTCAACAGTGTCAGACTGTGGTTGTACTGGGCAGCTCCTAGTGGTCAACAGTGTCAGACTGGTTGTACTGGGCAGCTCCTAGTGGTCAACAGTGTCAGACTGGTTGTAGTGGGCAGCTCCTAGTGGTCAACAGTGTCAGACTGTGGTTGTACTGGGCAGATCCTAGTGGTCAACAAGTTCAGACTGTGGTTGTGCTGGGCAGCTCCTAGTGGTCAACAGTGTCAGACTGTGGTTGTACTAAGCAGTTCCTACTGGTCAACATTGTCAGACTGTGGATGTACTGGGGAGCTCCTAGTGGTCAACAGTGTCAGACTGTGGTTGTACTGGGCAGCTCCTAGTGGTCAACAGTGTGAGACTGGTCGTACTCGGCAGCTCCTAGTGGTCAACAGTGTCAGATTGGTTGTACTGGGCAGTTCCTAGTGGTCAACAGTGTCAGACTGTGGTTGTACTGGGCAGCTCCTAGTGGTCAACAGTGTCAGACTGGTTGTACTGGGCAGCTCCTAGTTGTCAACAGTGTCAGACTGTGGTTGTACTGGGCCGCTCCTAGTGGTCAACTGTGTCAGACTGTGGTTGTACTAGGCAGCTCCTAGTGGTCAACAGTGTCAGACTGGTTGTACTGGGCAGCTCCTAGTGGTCAACAGTGTCAGACTGTGGTTGTACTGGGCAGCTCCTAGTGGTCAACAGTGTCAGACTGGTTGTACTGGGCAGCTCCTAGTGGTCAACAGTGTCAGACTGGTTGTAGTGGGCAGCTCCTAGTGGTCAACAGTGTCAGACTGTGGTTGTACTGGGCAGATCCTAGTGGTCAACAAGTTCAGACTGTGGTTGTGCTGGGCAGCTCCTAGTGGTCAACAGTGTCAGACTGTGGTTGTACTAAGCAGTTCCTACTGGTCAACATTGTCAGACTGTGGATGTACTGGGGAGCTCCTAGTGGTCAACAGTGTCAGACTGTGGTTGTACTGGGCAGCTCCTAGTGGTCAACAGTGTGAGACTGGTCGTACTCGGCAGCTCCTAGTGGTCAACAGTGTCAGATTGGTTGTACTGGGCAGTTCCTAGTGGTCAACAGTGTCAGACTGTGGTTGTACTGGGCAGCTCCTAGTGGTCAACAGTGTCAGACTGGTTGTACTGGGCAGCTCCTAGTGGTCAACACTGTCAGACTGGTTGTACTGGGAAGCTCCTAGTTGTCAACAGTGTCAGACTGTGGTTGTACTGGGCAGTTCCTAGTGGTCAACAGTGTCAGACTGGTTGTACTGGACAGATCATAGTGGTCAACAGTGTCAGACTATGGTTGTACTGGGCAGCTCCTAGTGGTCAACAGTGTCAGACTGGTTGTACTGGGCAGCTCCTAGTGGTCAACAGTGTCAGACTGTTGTTGTACTGGGCAGCTCCTACTGGTCAACAGTGTCAGACTGGTTATACTGGGCAGCTCCTAGTGGTCAACAGTGTCAGACTGGTTGTAGTGGGCAGCTCCTAGTTGTCAACAGTGTCAGACTGTGGTTGTACTGGGCAGCTGCTAGTGGTCAACAGTGTCAGACTGTGGTTGTACTGGGCAGTTCCTACTGGTCAACAGTGTCAGACTGTGGTTGTACTGGCAGCTCCTATTGGTCAACAGTGTCAGACTGTGGCTTTACTGGGCAGCTCCTAGTGGTCAACAGTGTCAGACTGGTTGTACTGGGCAGCTCCTAGTGGTCAACAGTGTCAGACTGGTTGTACTGGGCAGCTCCTAGTGGTCAACAGTGTCAGACTGGTTGTACTGGGCAGCTACTAGTGGTCAACAGTGTCAGACTGGTTGTACTGGTTAGCTCCTAGTGGTAAACAGTGTCAGACTGTGGTTGTACTGGGCAGCTCCTAGTGGTCAACAGTGTCAGACTGTGGTTGTACTGGGCAGCTCCTAGTGTTCAACAGTGTGATACTGGTTGTACTGGGCAGCTCCAAGTGGTCAACAGTTTCAGACTGTGGTTGTACTGGGCAGCGCCTAGTGGTCAACAGTGTCAGACTGGTTGTACTTGGGCGCTCCTAGTGGTCAACAGTGTCAGACTGGTTGTACTGGGCAGCTCCTAGTGGTCAACAGTGTCAGACTGGTTGTACTGGGCAGCTCCTAGTGGTCAACAGTGTCAGACTGGTTATACTGGGCAGCTCCTAGTGGTCAACATTGTCAGACTGGTTGTAGTGGGCAGCTCCTAGTGGTCAACAGTGTCAGACTGTGGTTGTACTGGGCAGCTCCTAGTGGTCAACAGTGTGTGACTGTGGTTGTACTGGGCAACTCCTAGAGGTCAACAAGTTCAGACTGTGGTTGTACTGAGCAGCTCCTAGTGGTCAAGAGTGTGAGACTGGTCGTACTCGGCAGCTCCTAGTGGTCAACAGTGTCAGATTGGTTGTACTGGGCAGCTCCTAGTGGTCAACAGTGTCAGACTGTGGTTGTACTGGGCAGCTCCTAGTGGTCAACAGTGTCAGACTGGTTGTACTGGGCAGCTCCTAGTGGTCAACCGTGTTGGACTGTGGTTGTACTGGGCAGCTCCTAGTGGTCAACAGTGTCAGACTGTGGTTGTACTGGGCAGCTCCTAGTGGTCAACAGTGTCAGACTGGTTGTACTGGGCAGCTCCTAGTGGTCAACAGTGTCAGACTGTGGTTGTACTGAGCATCTCCTAATGGTCAACAGTGTCAGACTGGTTTTACTAGGCAGCTCCTAGTGGTCAACATAGTCAGACTGGTTGTACTGGGCAGCTCCTAGTGGTCAACAGTGTCAGACTGTGGTTGTACTGGTCAGCTCCTAGTGGTCAACAGTGTCAGACTGGTTGTACTGGGCAGATCCTAGTGGTCAACAGTGTCAGACTGTGGTTGTACTGGGCAGCTCCTAGTGGTCAACAGTGTCAGACTGGTTGTACTGGGTAGCTCCTAGTGGTCAACAGTGTCAGACTGTGGTTGTACTGGGCAGCTCTTAGTGGTCAACAGTGTCAGACTGGTTGTACTGGGCAGCTCCTAGTGGTCAACAGTGTCAGACTGGTTGTACTGGGCAGCTCCTAGTGGTCAACAGTGTCAGACTGGTTGTACTGGGCAGCTCCTAGTGGTCAACAGTGTCAGACTGGTTATACTGGGCAGCTCCTAGTGGTCAACAGTGTCAGACTGGTTGTACTGGGCAGCTCCTAGTGGTCAACAGTGTCAGACTGGTTATACTGGGCAGCTCCTAGTGGTCAACAGTGTCAGATTGGTTGTACTGGGCAGCTCCTAGTGGTCAACAGTGTGTGACTGTGGTTGTACTGGGCAGCTCCTAGAGGTCAACAAGTTCAGACTGTGGTTGTACTGAGCAGCTCCTAGTGGTCAACAGTGTGAGACTGGTCGTACTCGGCAGCTCCTAGTGGTCAACAGTGTCAGATTGGTTGTACTGGGCAGCTCCTAGTGGTCAACAGTGTGTGACTGTGGTTGTACTGGGCAGCTCCTAGAGGTCAACAAGTTCAGACTGTGGTTGTACTGAGCAGCTCCTAGTGGTCAACAGTGTGAGACTGGTCGTACTTGGCAGCTCCTAGTGGTCAACAGTGTCAGATTGGTTGTACTGGGCAGCTCCTAGTGGTCAACAGTGTCAGACTGTGGTTGTACTGGGCAGCTCCTAGTGGTCAACAGTGTCAGACTGGTTGTACTGGGCAGCTCCTAGTGGTCAACCGTGTTGGACTGTGGTTGTACTGGGCAGCTCCTAGTGGTCAACAGTGTCAGACTGTGGTTGTACTGAGCAGATCCTAGTGGTCAACAGTGTCAGACTGGTTATACTGGGCAGCTCCTAGTGGTCAACAGTGTCAGACTGGTTGTAGTGGGCAGCTCCTAGTGGTCAACAGTGTCAAACTGTGGTTGTACTGGGCAGCTCCTAGTGGTCAACAGTGTGAGACTGGTCGTACTCAGCAGCTCCTAGTGGTCAACAGTGTCAGATTGGTTGTACTGGGCAGTTCCTAGTGGTCAACAGTGTGTGACTGTGGTTGTACTGGGCAACTCCTAGAGGTCAACAAGTTCAGACTGTGGTTGTACTGAGCAGCTCCTAGTGGTCAAGAGTGTGAGACTGGTCGTACTCGGCAGCTCCTAGTGGTCAACAGTGTCAGATTGGTTGTACTGGGCAGCTCCTAGTGGTCAACAGTGTCAGACTGTGGTTGTACTGGGCAGCTCCTAGTGGTCAACAGTGTCAGACTGGTTGTACTGGGCAGCTCCTAGTGGTCAACCGTGTTGGACTGTGGTTGTACTGGGCAGCTCCTAGTGGTCAACAGTGTCAGACTGTGGTTGTACTGGGCAGCTCCTAGTGGTCAACAGTGTCAGACTGGTTGTACTGGGCAGCTCCTAGTGGTCAACAGTGTCAGACTGTGGTTGTACTGGGCATCTCCTAATGGTCAACAGTGTCAGACTGGTTTTACTAGGCAGCTCCTAGTGGTCAACATAGTCAGACTGGTTGTACTGGGCAGCTCCTAGTGGTCAACAGTGTCAGACTGTGGTTGTACTGGTCAGCTCCTAGTGGTCAACAGTGTCAGACTGGTTGTACTGGGCAGATCCTAGTGGTCAACAGTGTCAGACTGTGGTTGTACTGGGCAGCTCCTAGTGGTCAACAGTGTCAGACTGGTTGTACTGGGTAGCTCCTAGTGGTCAACAGTGTCAGACTGTGGTTGTACTGGGCAGCTCTTAGTGGTCAACAGTGTCAGACTGGTTGTACTGGGCAGCTCCTAGTGGTCAACAGTGTCAGACTGGTTGTACTGGGCAGCTCCTAGTGGTCAACAGTGTCAGACTGGTTGTACTGGGCAGCTCCTAGTGGTCAACAGTGTCAGACTGGTTATACTGGGCAGCTCCTAGTGGTCAACAGTGTCAGACTGGTTGTACTGGGCAGCTCCTAGTGGTCAACAGTGTCAGACTGGTTATACTGGGCAGCTCCTAGTGGTCAACAGTGTCAGACTGTGGTTGTACTGGGCAGCTCCTAGTGGTCAACAGTGTGAGACTGGTCGTACTCGGCAGCTCCTAGTGGTCAACAGTGTCAGATTGGTTGTACTGGGCAGCTCCTAGTGGTCAACAGTGTGTGACTGTGGTTGTACTGGGCAGCTCCTAGAGGTCAACAAGTTCAGACTGTGGTTGTACTGAGCAGCTCCTAGTGGTCAACAGTGTGAGACTGGTCGTACTTGGCAGCTCCTAGTGGTCAACAGTGTCAGATTGGTTGTACTGGGCAGCTCCTAGTGGTCAACAGTGTCAGACTGTGGTTGTACTGGGCAGCTCCTAGTGGTCAACAGTGTCAGACTGGTTGTACTGGGCAGCTCCTAGTGGTCAACCGTGTTGGACTGTGGTTGTACTGGGCAGCTCCTAGTGGTCAACAGTGTCAGACTGTGGTTGTACTGGGCAGATCCTAGTGGTCAACAGTGTCAGACTGGTTGTACTGGGCAGCTCCTAGTGGTCAACAGTGTCAGACTGTGGTTGTACTGGGCATCTCCTAATGGTCAACAGTGTCAGACTGGTTTTACTAGGCAGCTCCTAGTGGTCAACATAGTCAGACTGGTTGTACTGGGCAGCTCCTAGTGGTCAACAGTGTCAGACTGTGGTTGTACTGGTCAGCTCCTAGTGGTCAACATTGTCAGACTGGTTGTAGTGGGCAGCTCCTAGTGGTCAACAGTGTCAGACTGGTTGTACTGGGCAGATCCTAGTGGTCAACAGTGTCAGACTGTGGTTGTACTGGGCAGCTCCTAGTGGTCAACAGTGTCAGACTGGTTGTACTGGGCAGCTCCTAGTGGTCAACAGTGTCAGACTGTGGTTGTACTGGGCAGCTCCTAGTGGTCAACAGTGTCAGACTGGTTGTACTGGGCAGCTCCTAGTGGTCAACAGTGTCAGACTGTGGTTGTACTGGGCAGCTCCTAGTGGTCAACAGTGTCAGACTGGTTGTACTGGGCAGCTCCTAGTGGTCAACAGTGTCAGACTGGTTGTACTGGGAAGCTCCTAGTTGTCAACAGTGTCAGACTGTGGTTGTACTGGGCCGCTCCTAGTGGTCAACTGTGTCAGACTGTGGTTGTACTAGGCAGCTCCTAGTGGTCAACAGTGTCAGACTGGTTGTACTGGGCAGCTCCTAGTGGTCAACAGTGTCAGACTGTGGTTGTACTGGGCAGCTCCTAGTGGTCAACAGTGTCAGACTGGTTGTACTGGGCAGCTCCTACTGGTCAACAGTGTCAGACTGTGGTTGTACTGGGCAGCTCTTAGTGGTCAACAGTTTCAGACTGGTTGTACTGGGCAGCTCCTAGTGGTCAACAGTGTCAGACTGGTTGTACTGGGCAGCTCCTAGTGGTCAACAGTGTCAGACTGGTTGTACTGGGCAGCTCCTAGTGGTCAACAGTGTCAGACTGGTTGTAGTGGGCAGCTCCTAGTGGTCAACAGTGTCAGACTGTGGTTGTACTGGGCAGATCCTAGTGGTCAACAAGTTCAGACTGTGGTTGTGCTGGGCAGCTCCTAGTGGTCAACAGTGTCAGACTGTGGTTGTACTGGGCAGCTCCTAGTTGTCAACAGTGTCAGACTGTGGCTTTACTGGGCAGCTCCTAGTGGTCAACAGTGTCAGACTGGTTGTACTGGGCAGCTACTAGTGGTCAACAGTGTCAGACTGGTTGTACTGGTTAGCTCCTAGTGGTAAACAGTGTCAGACTGTGGTTGTACTGGGCAGCTCCTAGTGGTCAACAGTGTCAGACTGTGGTTGTACTGGGCAGCTCCTAGTGGTCAACAGTGTCAGACTGTGGTTGTACTGGGCAGCTCCTAGTGTTCAACAGTGTGATACTGGTTGTACTGGGCAGCTCCAAGTGGTCAACAGTGTCAGACTGTGGTTGTACTGGGCAGCGCCTAGTGGTCAACAGTGTCAGACTGGTTGTACTTGGGCGCTCCTAGTGGTCAACAGTGTCAGACTGGTTGTACTGGGCAGCTCCTAGTGGTCAACAGTGTCAGACTGGTTGTACTGGGCAGATCCTAGTGGTCAACAGTGTCAGACTGTGGTTGTACTGGGCAGCTCCTAGTGGTCAACAGTGTCAGACTGGTTGTACTGGGTAGCTCCTAGTGGTCAACAGTGTCAGACTGTGGTTGTACTGGGCAGCTCTTAGTGGTCAACAGTGTCAGACTGGTTGTACTGGGCAGCTCCTAGTGGTCAACAGTGTCAGACTGGTTGTACTGGGCAGCTCCTAGTGGTCAACAGTGTCAGACTGGTTGTACTGGGCAGCTCCTAGTGGTCAACAGTGTCAGACTGGTTATACTGGGCAGCTCCTAGTGGTCAACAGTGTCAGACTGGTTGTACTGGGCAGCTCCTAGTGGTCAACAGTGTCAGACTGGTTATACTGGGCAGCTCCTAGTGGTCAACAGTGTCAGATTGGTTGTACTGGGCAGCTCCTAGTGGTCAACAGTGTGTGACTGTGGTTGTACTGGGCAGCTCCTAGAGGTCAACAAGTTCAGACTGTGGTTGTACTGAGCAGCTCCTAGTGGTCAACAGTGTGAGACTGGTCGTACTCGGCAGCTCCTAGTGGTCAACAGTGTCAGATTGGTTGTACTGGGCAGCTCCTAGTGGTCAACAGTGTGTGACTGTGGTTGTACTGGGCAGCTCCTAGAGGTCAACAAGTTCAGACTGTGGTTGTACTGGGCAGCTCTTAGTGGTCAACAGTGTCAGACTGGTTGTACTGGGCAGCTCCTAGTGGTCAACAGTGTCAGACTGGTTGTACTGGGCAGCTCCTAGTGGTCAACAGTGTCAGACTGGTTGTACTGGGCAGCTCCTAGTGGTCAACAGTGTCAGACTGGTTATACTGGGCAGCTCCTAGTGGTCAACAGTGTCAGACTGGTTGTACTGGGCAGCTCCTAGTGATCAACAGTGTCAGACTGGTTATACTGGGCAGCTCCTAGTGGTCAACAGTGTCAGATTGGTTGTACTGGGCAGCTCCTAGTGGTCAACAGTGTGTGACTGTGGTTGTACTGGGCAGCTCCTAGAGGTCAACAAGTTCAGACTGTGGTTGTACTGAGCAGCTCCTAGTGGTCAACAGTGTGAGACTGGTCGTACTCGGCAGCTCCTAGTGGTCAACAGTGTCAGATTGGTTGTACTGGGCAGCTCCTAGTGGTCAACAGTGTGTGACTGTGGTTGTACTGGGCAGCTCCTAGAGGTCAACAAGTTCAGACTGTGGTTGTACTGAGCAGCTCCTAGTGGTCAACAGTGTGAGACTGGTCGTACTTGGCAGCTCCTAGTGGTCAACAGTGTCAGATTGGTTGTACTGGGCAGCTCCTAGTGGTCAACAGTGTCAGACTGTGGTTGTACTGGACAGCTCCTAGTGGTCAACAGTGTCAGACTGGTTGTACTGGGCAGCTCCTAGTGGTCAACCGTGTTGGACTGTGGTTGTACTGGGCAGCTCCTAGTGGTCAACAGTGTCAGACTGTGGTTGTACTGAGCAGATCCTAGTGGTCAACAGTGTCAGACTGGTTATACTGGGCAGCTCCTAGTGGTCAACAGTGTCAGACTGGTTGTAGTGGGCAGCTCCTAGTGGTCAACAGTGTCAAACTGTGGTTGTACTGGGCAGCTCCTAGTGGTCAACAGTGTGAGACTGGTCGTACTCAGCAGCTCCTAGTGGTCAACAGTGTCAGATTGGTTGTACTGGGCAGTTCCTAGTGGTCAACAGTGTGTGACTGTGGTTGTACTGGGCAACTCCTAGAGGTCAACAAGTTCAGACTGTGGTTGTACTGAGCAGCTCCTAGTGGTCAAGAGTGTGAGACTGGTCGTACTCGGCAGCTCCTAGTGGTCAACAGTGTCAGATTGGTTGTACTGGGCAGCTCCTAGTGGTCAACAGTGTCAGACTGTGGTTGTACTGGGCAGCTCCTAGTGGTCAACAGTGTCAGACTGGTTGTACTGGGCAGCTCCTAGTGGTCAACCGTGTTGGACTGTGGTTGTACTGGGCAGCTCCTAGTGGTCAACAGTGTCAGACTGTGGTTGTACTGGGCAGCTCCTAGTGGTCAACAGTGTCAGACTGGTTGTACTGGGCAGCTCCTAGTGGTCAACAGTGTCAGACTGTGGTTGTACTGGGCATCTCCTAATGGTCAACAGTGTCAGACTGGTTTTACTAGGCAGCTCCTAGTGGTCAACATAGTCAGACTGGTTGTACTGGGCAGCTCCTAGTGGTCAACAGTGTCAGACTGTGGTTGTACTGGTCAGCTCCTAGTGGTCAACAGTGTCAGACTGGTTGTACTGGGCAGATCCTAGTGGTCAACAGTGTCAGACTGTGGTTGTACTGGGCAGCTCCTAGTGGTCAACAGTGTCAGACTGGTTGTACTGGGTAGCTCCTAGTGGTCAACAGTGTCAGACTGTGGTTGTACTGGGCAGCTCTTAGTGGTCAACAGTGTCAGACTGGTTGTACTGGGCAGCTCCTAGTGGTCAACAGTGTCAGACTGGTTGTACTGGGCAGCTCCTAGTGGTCAACAGTGTCAGACTGGTTGTACTGGGCAGCTCCTAGTGGTCAACAGTGTCAGACTGGTTATACTGGGCAGCTCCTAGTGGTCAACAGTGTCAGACTGGTTGTACTGGGCAGCTCCTAGTGGTCAACAGTGTCAGACTGGTTATACTGGGCAGCTCCTAGTGGTCAACAGTGTCAGACTGTGGTTGTACTGGGCAGCTCCTAGTGGTCAACAGTGTGAGACTGGTCGTACTCGGCAGCTCCTAGTGGTCAACAGTGTCAGATTGGTTGTACTGGGCAGCTCCTAGTGGTCAACAGTGTCAGACTGGTTGTACTGGGCAGCTCCTAGTGGTCAACAGTGTCAGACTGTGGTTGTACTGGGCATCTCCTAATGGTCAACAGTGTCAGACTGGTTTTACTAGGCAGCTCCTAGTGGTCAACATAGTCAGACTGGTTGTACTGGGCAGCTCCTAGTGGTCAACAGTGTCAGACTGTGGTTGTACTGGTCAGCTCCTAGTGGTCAACAGTGTCAGACTGGTTGTACTGGGCAGATCCTAGTGGTCAACAGTGTCAGACTGTGGTTGTACTGGGCAGCTCCTAGTGGTCAACAGTGTCAGACTGGTTGTACTGGGTAGCTCCTAGTGGTCAACAGTGTCAGACTGTGGTTGTACTGGGCAGCTCTTAGTGGTCAACAGTGTCAGACTGGTTGTACTGGGCAGCTCCTAGTGGTCAACAGTGTCAGACTGGTTGTACTGGGCAGCTCCTAGTGGTCAACAGTGTCAGACTGGTTGTACTGGGCAGCTCCTAGTGGTCAACAGTGTCAGACTGGTTATACTGGGCAGCTCCTAGTGGTCAACAGTGTCAGACTGGTTGTACTGGGCAGCTCCTAGTGGTCAACAGTGTCAGACTGGTTATACTGGGCAGCTCCTAGTGGTCAACAGTGTCAGACTGTGGTTGTACTGGGCAGCTCCTAGTGGTCAACAGTGTGAGACTGGTCGTACTCGGCAGCTCCTAGTGGTCAACAGTGTCAGATTGGTTGTACTGGGCAGCTCCTAGTGGTCAACAGTGTGTGACTGTGGTTGTACTGGGCAGCTCCTAGAGGTCAACAAGTTCAGACTGTGGTTGTACTGAGCAGCTCCTAGTGGTCAACAGTGTGAGACTGGTCGTACTTGGCAGCTCCTAGTGGTCAACAGTGTCAGATTGGTTGTACTGGGCAGCTCCTAGTGGTCAACAGTGTCAGACTGTGGTTGTACTGGGCAGCTCCTAGTGGTCAACAGTGTCAGACTGGTTGTACTGGGCAGCTCCTAGTGGTCAACCGTGTTGGACTGTGGTTGTACTGGGCAGCTCCTAGTGGTCAACAGTGTCAGACTGTGGTTGTACTGGGCAGATCCTAGTGGTCAACAGTGTCAGACTGGTTGTACTGGGCAGCTCCTAGTGGTCAACAGTGTCAGACTGTGGTTGTACTGGGCATCTCCTAATGGTCAACAGTGTCAGACTGGTTTTACTAGGCAGCTCCTAGTGGTCAACATAGTCAGACTGGTTGTACTGGGCAGCTCCTAGTGGTCAACAGTGTCAGACTGTGGTTGTACTGGTCAGCTCCTAGTGGTCAACATTGTCAGACTGGTTGTAGTGGGCAGCTCCTAGTGGTCAACAGTGTCAGACTGGTTGTACTGGGCAGATCCTAGTGGTCAACAGTGTCAGACTGTGGTTGTACTGGGCAGCTCCTAGTGGTCAACAGTGTCAGACTGGTTGTACTGGGCAGCTCCTAGTGGTCAACAGTGTCAGACTGTGGTTGTACTGGGCAGCTCCTAGTGGTCAACAGTGTCAGACTGGTTGTACTGGGCAGCTCCTAGTGGTCAACAGTGTCAGACTGTGGTTGTACTGGGCAGCTCCTAGTGGTCAACAGTGTCAGACTGGTTGTACTGGGCAGCTCCTAGTGGTCAACAGTGTCAGACTGGTTGTACTGGGAAGCTCCTAGTTGTCAACAGTGTCAGACTGTGGTTGTACTGGGCCGCTCCTAGTGGTCAACTGTGTCAGACTGTGGTTGTACTAGGCAGCTCCTAGTGGTCAACAGTGTCAGACTGGTTGTACTGGGCAGCTCCTAGTGGTCAACAGTGTCAGACTGTGGTTGTACTGGGCAGCTCCTAGTGGTCAACAGTGTCAGACTGGTTGTACTGGGCAGCTCCTACTGGTCAACAGTGTCAGACTGTGGTTGTACTGGGCAGCTCTTAGTGGTCAACAGTTTCAGACTGGTTGTACTGGGCAGCTCCTAGTGGTCAACAGTGTCAGACTGGTTGTACTGGGCAGCTCCTAGTGGTCAACAGTGTCAGACTGGTTGTACTGGGCAGCTCCTAGTGGTCAACAGTGTCAGACTGGTTGTAGTGGGCAGCTCCTAGTGGTCAACAGTGTCAGACTGTGGTTGTACTGGGCAGATCCTAGTGGTCAACAAGTTCAGACTGTGGTTGTGCTGGGCAGCTCCTAGTGGTCAACAGTGTCAGACTGTGGTTGTACTGGGCAGCTCCTAGTGGTCAACAGTGTCAGACTGTGGCTTTACTGGGCAGCTCCTAGTGGTCAACAGTGTCAGACTGGTTGTACTGGGCAGCTACTAGTGGTCAACAGTGTCAGACTGGTTGTACTGGTTAGCTCCTAGTGGTAAACAGTGTCAGACTGTGGTTGTACTGGGCAGCTCCTAGTGGTCAACAGTGTCAGACTGTGGTTGTACTGGGCAGCTCCTAGTGGTCAACAGTGTCAGACTGTGGTTGTACTGGGCAGCTCCTAGTGTTCAACAGTGTGATACTGGTTGTACTGGGCAGCTCCAAGTGGTCAACAGTGTCAGACTGTGGTTGTACTGGGCAGCGCCTAGTGGTCAACAGTGTCAGACTGGTTGTACTTGGGCGCTCCTAGTGGTCAACAGTGTCAGACTGGTTGTACTGGGCAGCTCCTAGTGGTCAACAGTGTCAGACTGGTTGTACTGGGCAGTTCCTAGTGGTCAACAGTGTCAGACTGGTTATACTGGGCAGCTCCTAGTGGTCAACAGTGTCAGACTGGTTGTAGTGGGCAGCTCCTAGTGGTCAACAGTGTCAGACTGTGGTTGTACTGGCAGCTCCTAGTGGTCAACAGTGTGAGACTGGTCGTACTCGGCAGCTCCTAGTGGTCAACAGTGTCAGATTGGTTGTACTGGGCAGTTCCTAGTGGTCAACAGTGTGTGACTGTGGTTGTACTGGGCAACTCCTAGAGGTCAACAAGTTCAGACTGTGGTTGTACTGAGCAGCTCCTAGTGGTCAAGAATGTGAGACTGGTCGTACTCGGCAGCTCCTAGTGGTCAACAGTGTCAGATTGGTTGTACTGGGCAGCTCCTAGTGGTCAACAGTGTCAGACTGTGGTTGTACTGGGCAGCTCCTAGTGGTCAACAGTGTCAGACTGGTTGTACTGGGCAGCTCCTAGTGGTCAACCGTGTTGGACTGTGGTTGTACTGGGCAGCTCCTAGTGGTCAACAGTGTCAGACTGTGGTTGTACTGGGCAGCTCCTAGTGGTCAACAGTGTCAGACTGGTTGTACTGGGCAGCTCCTAGTGGTCAACAGTGTCAGACTGTGGTTGTACTGGGCATCTCCTAATGGTCAACAGTGTCAGACTGGTTTTACTAGGCAGCTCCTAGTGGTCAACATAGTCAGATTGGTTGTACTGGGCAGCTCCTAGTGGTCAACAGTGTCAGACTGTGGTTGTACTGGTCAGCTCCTAGTGGTCAACAGTGTCAGACTGGTTGTAGTGGGCAGCTCCTAGTGGTCAACAGTGTCAGAATGGTTGTACTGGGCAGATCCTAGTGGTCAACAGTGTCAGACTGTGGTTGTACTGGGCAGCTCCTAGTGGTCAACAGTGTCAGACTGGTTGTACTGGGTAGCTCCTAGTGGTCAACAGTGTCAGACTGTGGTTGTACTGGGCAGCTCCTACTGGTCAACAGTGTCAGACTGGTTATACTGGGCAGCTCCTAGTGGTCAACAGTGTCAGACTGGTTGTAGTGGGCAGCTCCTAGTGGTCAACAGTGTCAGACTGGTTGTACTGGGCAGCTCCTAGTGGTCAACAGTGTCAGACTGTGGTTGTACTGGGCCGCTCCTAGTGGTCAACTGTGTCAGACTGTGGTTGTACTAGGCAGCTCCTAGTGGTCAACAGTGTCAGACTGGTTGTACTGGGCAGCTCCTACTGGTCAACAGTGTCAGACTGTGGTTGTACTGGGCAGCTCCTAGTGGTCAACAGTGTCAGACTGGTTGTACTGGGCAGCTCCTACTGGTCAACAGTGTCAGACTGTGGTTGTACTGGGCAGCTCTTAGTGGTCAACAGTTTCAGACTGGTTGTACTGGGCAGCTCCTAGTGGTCAACAGTGTCAGACTGTGGTTGTACTGGGCAGCTCCTAGTGTTCAACAGTGTCAGACTGTGGTTGTACTGGGCAGCTCCTAGTGGTCAACAGTGTCAGACTGGTTGTACTGGGCAGTTCCTAGTGGTCAACAGTGTCAGACTGGTTATACTGGGCAGCTCCTAGTGGTCAACCGTGTCAGACTGGTTGTAGTGGGCAGCTCCTAGTGGTCAACAGTGTCAGACTGTGGTTGTACTGAGCAGCTCCTAGTGGTCAACAGTGTGAGACTGGTCGTACTCGGCAGCTCCTAGTGGTCAACAGTGTCAGATTGGTTGTACTGGGCAGTTCCTAGTGGTCAACAGTGTGTGACTGTGGTTGTACTGGGCAACTCCTAGAGGTCAACAAGTTCAGACTGTGGTTGTACTGAGCAGCTCCTAGTGGTCAAGAATGTGAGACTGGTCGTACTCGGCAGCTCCTAGTGGTCAACAGTGTCAGATTGGTTGTACTGGGCAGCTCCTAGTGGTCAACAGTGTCAGACTGTGGTTGTACTGGGCAGCTCCTAGTGGTCAACAGTGTCAGACTGGTTGTACTGGGCAGCTCCTAGTGGTCAACCGTGTTGGACTGTGGTTGTACTGGGCAGCTCCTAGTGGTCAACAGTGTCAGACTGTGGTTGTACTGGGCAGCTCCTAGTGGTCAACAGTGTCAGACTGGTTGTACTGGGCAGCTCCTAGTGGTCAACAGTGTCAGACTGTGGTTGTACTGGGCATCTCCTAATGGTCAACAGTGTCAGACTGGTTTTACTAGGCAGCTCCTAGTGGTCAACATAGTCAGATTGGTTGTACTGGGCAGCTCCTAGTGGTCAACAGTGTCAGACTGGTTGTACTGGGCAGTTCCTAGTGGTCAACAGTGTCAGACTGGTTATACTGGGCAGCTCCTAGTGGTCAACAGTGTCAGACTGGTTGTACTGGGCAGCTCCTAGTGGTCAACAGTGTCAGACTGGTTGTACTGGGCAGTTCCTAGTGGTCAACAGTGTCAGACTGGTTGTACTGGGCAGTTCCTAGTGGTCAACAGTGTCAGACTGGTTATACTGGGCAGCTCCTAGTGGTCAACAGTGTCAGACTGGTTGTACTGGGCAGCTCCTAGTGGTCAACAGTGTCAGACTGGTTGTACTGGGCAGTTCCTAGTGGTCAACAGTGTCAGACTGGTTATACTGGGCAGCTCCTAGTGGTCAACAGTGTCAGACTGGTTGTACTGGGCAGCTCCTAGTGGTCAACAGTGTCAGACTGGTTGTACTGGGCAGTTCCTAGTGGTCAACAGTGTCAGACTGGTTGTACTGGGCAGTTCCTAGTGGTCAACAGTGTCAGACTGGTTATACTGGGCAGCTCCTAGTGGTCAACAGTGTCAGACTGGTTGTACTGGGCAGCTCCTAGTGGTCAACAGTGTCAGACTGGTTGTACTGGGCAGTTCCTAGTGGTCAACAGTGTCAGACTGGTTATACTGGGCAGCTCCTAGTGGTCAACAGTGTCAGACTGGTTGTACTGGGCAGCTCCTAGTGGTCAACAGTGTCAGACTGGTTGTACTGGGCAGTTCCTAGTGGTCAACAGTGTCAGACTGGTTATACTGGGCAGCTCCTAGTGGTCAACAGTGTCAGACTGGTTGTACTGGGCAGCTCCTAGTGGTCAACAGTGTCAGACTGGTTGTACTGGGCAGTTCCTAGTGGTCAACAGTGTCAGACTGGTTATACTGGGCAGCTCCTAGTGGTCAACAGTGTCAGACTGGTTGTACTGGGCAGTTCCTAGTGGTCAACAGTGTCAGACTGGTTATACTGGGCAGCTCCTAGTGGTCAACAGTGTCAGACTGGTTGTACTGGGCAGCTCCTAGTGGTCAACAGTGTCAGACTGGTTGTACTGGGCAGTTCCTAGTGGTCAACAGTGTCAGACTGGTTATACTGGGCAGCTCCTAGTGGTCAACAGTGTCAGACTGGTTGTACTGGGCAGCTCCTAGTGGTCAACAGTGTCAGACTGGTTGTACTGGGCAGTTCCTAGTGGTCAACAGTGTCAGACTGGTTGTACTGGGCAGTTCCTAGTGGTCAACAGTGTCAGACTGGTTATACTGGGCAGCTCCTAGTGGTCAACAGTGTCAGACTGGTTGTACTGGGCAGCTCCTAGTGGTCAACAGTGTCAGACTGGTTGTACTGGGCAGTTCCTAGTGGTCAACAGTGTCAGACTGGTTATACTGGGCAGCTCCTAGTGGTCAACAGTGTCAGACTGGTTGTACTGGGCAGCTCCTAGTGGTCAACAGTGTCAGACTGGTTGTACTGGGCAGTTCCTAGTGGTCAACAGTGTCAGACTGGTTGTACTGGGCAGTTCCTAGTGGTCAACAGTGTCAGACTGGTTATACTGGGCAGCTCCTAGTGGTCAACAGTGTCAGACTGGTTGTACTGGGCAGCTCCTAGTGGTCAACAGTGTCAGACTGGTTGTACTGGGCAGTTCCTAGTGGTCAACAGTGTCAGACTGGTTATACTGGGCAGCTCCTAGTGGTCAACAGTGTCAGACTGGTTGTACTGGGCAGCTCCTAGTGGTCAACAGTGTCAGACTGGTTGTACTGGGCAGTTCCTAGTGGTCAACAGTGTCAGATTGGTTGTACTGGGCAGCTCCTAGGGTCAACAGTGTCAGACTGTGGTTGTACTGGGCAGCTCCTAGTGGTCAACAGTGTCGGACTGTGGTTGTACTGGGCAGCTCCTAGTGGTCAACGGTGTCAGACTGTGGTTGTACTGGGCAGCTCCTTGTGGTCAACAGTGTCAGACTGTGGTTGTACTGGGCAGCTCCTAGTGGTCAACAGTGTCAGACTGGTTGTACTGGGCAGCTACTAGTGGTCAACAGTGTCAGACTGGTTGTACTGGTTAGCTCCTAGTGGTAAACAGTGTCAGATTGGTTGTACTGGGCAGCTCCTAGTGGTCAACATTGTCAGAATAGTTGTACTGGGCAGCTCTTGTGGTCAACAGTGTCAGACTGGTTGTACTGGGTAGCTCCTAGTGGTCAACAGTGTCAGACTGGTCATACTGGGCAGCTCCTAGTGGTCAACAGTGTCAGACTGTGGTTGTACTGGACAGCTCCTAGTGGTCAACAGTGTCAGACTGGTTGTACTGGGTAGCTCCTAATGGTCAACAACATTGTCAGACTGGTTGTACTAGGCAGCTCCTAGTGGTCACCAGTGTCAGACTGGTTGTACTGGGCAGCTCCTAGTGGTCAACAGTGTCAGAATGTGGTTGTACTGGGCAGCTCCTAGTGGTCAACAGTGTCGGACTGTGGTTGTACTGGGCAGCTCCTAGTGGTCAACAGTGTCAGACTGTGGTTGTACTGGGCAGCTCCTAGTGGTCAACAGTGTCAGACTGGTTGTACTGGGCAGCTCCTAGTGGTCAACATTGTCAGACTGTGGTTGTACTGGGCATCTCCTAATGGTCAACAGTGTCCGACTGGTTTTACTAGGCAGCTCCTAGTGGTCAACAGTGTCAGACTGGTCATACTGGGCAGCTCCTAGTGGTCAACAGTGTCAGACTGTGGTTGTACTGGACAGCTCCTAGTGGTCAACAGTGTCAGACTGGTTGTACTGGGTAGCTCCTAATGGTCAACAACATTGTCAGACTGGTTGTACTAAGCAGCTCCTAGTGGTCACCAGTGTCGGACTGTGGTTGTACTGGGCAGCTCCTAGTGGTCAACAGTGTCAGACTGTGGTTGTACTGGGCAGCTCCTAGTGGTCAACAGTGTCAGACTGGTTGTACTGGGCAGCTCCTAGTGGTCAACAGTGTCAGACTGGTTGTACTGGGCAGCTACTAGTGGTCAACAGTGTCAGACTGGTTGTACTGGTTAGCTCCTAGTGGTAAACAGTGTCAGATTGGTTGTACTGGGCAGCTCCTAGTGGTCAACATTGTCAGAATAGTTGTACTGGGCAGCTCTTGTGGTCAACAGTGTCAGACTGGTTGTACTGGGTAGCTCCTAGTGGTCAACAGTGTCAGACTGGTCATACTGGGCAGCTCCTAGTGGTCAACAGTGTCAGACTGTGGTTGTACTGGACAGCTCCTAGTGGTCAAGAGTGTCAGACTGGTTGTACTGGGTAGCTCCTAATGGTCAACAACATTGTCAGACTGGTTGTACTAGGCAGCTCCTAGTGGTCACCAGTGTCAGACTGGTTGTACTGGGCAGCTCCTAGTGGTCAACAGTGTCAGACTGTGGTTGTACTGGGCAGCTCCTAGTGGTCAACAGTGTGAGACTGGTCGTACTCGGCAGCTCCTAGTGGTCAACAGTGTCAGATTGGTTGTACTGGGCAGCTCCTAGTGGTCAACAGTGTCAGACTGGTTATACTGGGCAGCTCCTAGTGGTCAACAGTGTCAGACTGGTTGTACTGGGCAGCTCCTAGTGGTCAACAGTGTCAGACTGGTTGTACTGGGCAGTTCCTAGTGGTCAACAGTGTCAGACTGGTTGTACTGGGCAGTTCCTAGTGGTCAACAGTGTCAGACTGGTTATACTGGGCAGCTCCTAGTGGTCAACAGTGTCAGACTGGTTGTACTGGGCAGCTCCTAGTGGTCAACAGTGTCAGACTGGTTGTACTGGGCAGTTCCTAGTGGTCAACAGTGTCAGACTGGTTATACTGGGCAGCTCCTAGTGGTCAACAGTGTCAGACTGGTTGTACTGGGCAGCTCCTAGTGGTCAACAGTGTCAGACTGGTTGTACTGGGCAGTTCCTAGTGGTCAACAGTGTCAGACTGGTTGTACTGGGCAGTTCCTAGTGGTCAACAGTGTCAGACTGGTTATACTGGGCAGCTCCTAGTGGTCAACAGTGTCAGACTGGTTGTACTGGGCAGCTCCTAGTGGTCAACAGTGTCAGACTGGTTGTACTGGGCAGTTCCTAGTGGTCAACAGTGTCAGACTGGTTATACTGGGCAGCTCCTAGTGGTCAACAGTGTCAGACTGGTTGTACTGGGCAGCTCCTAGTGGTCAACAGTGTCAGACTGGTTGTACTGGGCAGTTCCTAGTGGTCAACAGTGTCAGATTGGTTGTACTGGGCAGCTCCTAGGGTCAACAGTGTCAGACTGTGGTTGTACTGGGCAGCTCCTAGTGGTCAACAGTGTCGGACTGTGGTTGTACTGGGAAGCTCCTAGTGGTCAACGGTGTCAGACTGTGGTTGTACTGGGCAGCTCCTTGTGGTCAACAGTGTCAGACTGTGGTTGTACTGGGCAGCTCCTAGTGGTCAACAGTGTCAGACTGGTTGTACTGGGCAGCTACTAGTGGTCAACAGTGTCAGACTGGTTGTACTGGTTAGCTCCTAGTGGTAAACAGTGTCAGATTGGTTGTACTGGGCAGCTCCTAGTGGTCAACATTGTCAGAATAGTTGTACTGGGCAGCTCTTGTGGTCAACAGTGTCAGACTGGTTGTACTGGGTAGCTCCTAGTGGTCAACAGTGTCAGACTGGTCATACTGGGCAGCTCCTAGTGGTCAACAGTGTCAGACTGTGGTTGTACTGGACAGCTCCTAGTGGTCAACAGTGTCAGACTGGTTGTACTGGGTAGCTCCTAATGGTCAACAACATTGTCAGACTGGTTGTACTAGGCAGCTCCTAGTGGTCACCAGTGTCAGACTGGTTGTACTGGGCAGCTCCTAGTGGTCAACAGTGTCAGAATGTGGTTGTACTGGGCAGCTCCTAGTGGTCAACAGTGTCGGACTGTGGTTGTACTGGGCAGCTCCTAGTGGTCAACAGTGTCAGACTGTGGTTGTACTGGGCAGCTCCTAGTGGTCAACAGTGTCAGACTGGTTGTACTGGGCAGCTCCTAGTGGTCAACATTGTCAGACTGTGGTTGTACTGGGCATCTCCTAATGGTCAACAGTGTCCGACTGGTTTTACTAGGCAGCTCCTAGTGGTCAACAGTGTCAGACTGGTCATACTGGGCAGCTCCTAGTGGTCAACAGTGTCAGACTGTGGTTGTACTGGACAGCTCCTAGTGGTCAACAGTGTCAGACTGGTTGTACTGGGTAGCTCCTAATGGTCAACAACATTGTCAGACTGGTTGTACTAGGCAGCTCCTAGTGGTCACCAGTGTCGGACTGTGGTTGTACTGGGCAGCTCCTAGTGGTCAACAGTGTCAGACTGTGGTTGTACTGGGCAGCTCCTAGTGGTCAACAGTGTCAGACTGGTTGTACTGGGCAGCTCCTAGTGGTCAACAGTGTCAGACTGGTTGTACTGGGCAGCTACTAGTGGTCAACAGTGTCAGACTGGTTGTACTGGTTAGCTCCTAGTGGTAAACAGTGTCAGATTGGTTGTACTGGGCAGCTCCTAGTGGTCAACATTGTCAGAATAGTTGTACTGGGCAGCTCTTGTGGTCAACAGTGTCAGACTGGTTGTACTGGGTAGCTCCTAGTGGTCAACAGTGTCAGACTGGTCATACTGGGCAGCTCCTAGTGGTCAACAGTGTCAGACTGTGGTTGTACTGGACAGCTCCTAGTGGTCAACAGTGTCAGACTGGTTGTACTGGGTAGCTCCTAATGGTCAACAACATTGTCAGACTGGTTGTACTAGGCAGCTCCTAGTGGTCACCAGTGTCAGACTGGTTGTACTGGGCAGCTCCTAGTGGTCAACAGTGTCAGACTGTGGTTGTACTGGGCAGCTCCTAGTGGTCAACAGTGTGAGACTGGTCGTACTCGGCAGCTCCTAGTGGTCAACAGTGTCAGATTGGTTGTACTGGGCAGCTCCTAGTGGTCAACAGTGTCAGACTGGTTATACTGGGCAGCTCCTAGTGGTCAACAGTGTCAGACTGGTTGTACTGGGCAGCTCCTAGTGGTCAACAGTGTCAGACTGGTTGTACTGGGCAGTTCCTAGTGGTCAACAGTGTCAGACTGGTTATACTGGGCAGCTCCTAGTGGTCAACAGTGTCAGACTGGTTGTACTGGGCAGCTCCTAGTGGTCAACAGTGTCAGACTGGTTGTACTGGGCAGTTCCTAGTGGTCAACAGTGTCAGACTGGTTGTACTGGGCAGTTCCTAGTGGTCAACAGTGTCAGACTGGTTATACTGGGCAGCTCCTAGTGGTCAACAGTGTCAGACTGGTTGTACTGGGCAGCTCCTAGTGGTCAACAGTGTCAGACTGGTTGTACTGGGCAGTTCCTAGTGGTCAACAGTGTCAGACTGGTTATACTGGGCAGCTCCTAGTGGTCAACAGTGTCAGACTGGTTGTACTGGGCAGCTCCTAGTGGTCAACAGTGTCAGACTGGTTGTACTGGGCAGTTCCTAGTGGTCAACAGTGTCAGACTGGTTATACTGGGCAGCTCCTAGTGGTCAACAGTGTCAGACTGGTTGTACTGGGCAGCTCCTAGTGGTCAACAGTGTCAGACTGGTTGTACTGGGCAGTTCCTAGTGGTCAACAATGTCAGACTGGTTATACTGGGCAGCTCCTAGTGGTCAACAGTGTCAGACTGGTTGTACTGGGCAGCTCCTAGTGGTCAACAGTGTCAGACTGGTTGTACTGGGCAGTTCCTAGTGGTCAACAGTGTCAGACTGGTTGTACTGGGCAGTTCCTAGTGGTCAACAGTGTCAGACTGGTTATACTGGGCAGCTCCTAGTGGTCAACAGTGTCAGACTGGTTGTACTGGGCAGCTCCTAGTGGTCAACAGTGTCAGACTGGTTGTACTGGGCAGTTCCTAGTGGTCAACAGTGTCAGACTGGTTATACTGGGCAGCTCCTAGTGGTCAACAGTGTCAGACTGGTTGTACTGGGCAGCTCCTAGTGGTCAACAGTGTCAGACTGGTTGTACTGGGCAGTTCCTAGTGGTCAACAGTGTCAGACTGGTTGTACTGGGCAGTTCCTAGTGGTCAACAGTGTCAGACTGGTTATACTGGGCAGCTCCTAGTGGTCAACAGTGTCAGACTGGTTGTACTGGGCAGCTCCTAGTGGTCAACAGTGTCAGACTGGTTGTACTGGGCAGTTCCTAGTGGTCAACAGTGTCAGACTGGTTATACTGGGCAGCTCCTAGTGGTCAACAGTGTCAGACTGGTTGTACTGGGCAGCTCCTAGTGGTCAACAGTGTCAGACTGGTTGTACTGGGCAGTTCCTAGTGGTCAACAGTGTCAGACTGGTTGTACTGGGCAGTTCCTAGTGGTCAACAGTGTCAGACTGGTTATACTGGACAGCTCCTAGTGGTCAACAGTGTCAGACTGGTTGTACTGGGCAGCTCCTAGTGGTCAACAGTGTCAGACTGGTTGTACTGGGCAGTTCCTAGTGGTCAACAGTGTCAGACTGGTTATACTGGGCAGCTCCTAGTGGTCAACAGTGTCAGACTGGTTGTACTGGGCAGCTCCTAGTGGTCAACAGTGTCAGACTGGTTGTACTGGGCAGTTCCTAGTGGTCAACAGTGTCAGATTGGTTGTACTGGGCAGCTCCTAGGGTCAACAGTGTCAGACTGTGGTTGTACTGGGCAGCTCCTAGTGGTCAACAGTGTCGGACTGTGGTTGTACTGGGCAGCTCCTAGTGGTCAACGGTGTCAGACTGTGGTTGTACTGGGCAGCTCCTTGTGGTCAACAGTGTCAGACTGTGGTTGTACTGGGCAGCTCCTAGTGGTCAACAGTGTCAGACTGGTTGTACTGGGCAGCTACTAGTGGTCAACAGTGTCAGACTGGTTGTACTGGTTAGCTCCTAGTGGTAAACAGTGTCAGATTGGTTGTACTGGGCAGCTCCTAGTGGTCAACATTGTCAGAATAGTTGTACTGGGCAGCTCTTGTGGTCAACAGTGTCAGACTGGTTGTACTGGGTAGCTCCTAGTGGTCAACAGTGTCAGACTGGTCATACTGGGCAGCTCCTAGTGGTCAACAGTGTCAGACTGTGGTTGTACTGGACAGCTCCTAGTGGTCAACAGTGTCAGACTGGTTGTACTGGGTAGCTCCTAATGGTCAACAACATTGTCAGACTGGTTGTACTAGGCAGCTCCTAGTGGTCACCAGTGTCAGACTGGTTGTACTGGGCAGCTCCTAGTGGTCAACAGTGTCAGAATGTGGTTGTACTGGGCAGCTCCTAGTGGTCAACAGTGTCGGACTGTGGTTGTACTGGGCAGCTCCTAGTGGTCAACAGTGTCAGACTGTGGTTGTACTGGGCAGCTCCTAGTGGTCAACAGTGTCAGACTGGTTGTACTGGGCAGCTCCTAGTGGTCAACAGTGTCAGACTGTGGTTGTACTGGGCATCTCCTAATGGTCAACAGTGTCCGACTGGTTTTACTAGGCAGCTCCTAGTGGTCAACAGTGTCAGACTGGTCATACTGGGCAGCTCCTAGTGGTCAACAGTGTCAGACTGTGGTTGTACTGGACAGCTCCTAGTGGTCAACAGTGTCAGACTGGTTGTACTGGGTAGCTCCTAATGGTCAACAACATTGTCAGACTGGTTGTACTAGGCAGCTCCTAGTGGTCACCAGTGTCGGACTGTGGTTGTACTGGGCAGCTCCTAGTGGTCAACAGTGTCAGACTGTGGTTGTACTGGGCAGCTCCTAGTGGTCAACAGTGTCAGACTGGTTGTACTGGGCAGCTCCTAGTGGTCAACAGTGTCAGACTGGTTGTACTGGGCAGCTACTAGTGGTCAACAGTGTCAGACTGGTTGTACTGGTTAGCTCCTAGTGGTAAACAGTGTCAGATTGGTTGTACTGGGCAGCTCCTAGTGGTCAACATTGTCAGAATAGTTGTACTGGGCAGCTCTTGTGGTCAACAGTGTCAGACTGGTTGTACTGGGTAGCTCCTAGTGGTCAACAGTGTCAGACTGGTCATACTGGGCAGCTCCTAGTGGTCAACAGTGTCAGACTGTGGTTGTACTGGACAGCTCCTAGTGGTCAACAGTGTCAGACTGGTTGTACTGGGTAGCTCCTAATGGTCAACAACATTGTCAGACTGGTTGTACTAGGCAGCTCCTAGTGGTCCCCAGTGTCAGACTGGTTGTACTGGGCAGCTCCTAGTGGTCAACAGTGTCAGACTGTGGTTGTACTGGGCAGCTCCTAGTGGTCAACAGTGTGAGACTGGTCGTACTCGGCAGCTCCTAGTGGTCAACAGTGTCAGATTGGTTGTACTGGGCAGCTCCTAGTGGTCAACAGTGTGTGACTGTGGTTGTACTGGGCAGCTCCTAGAGGTCAACAAGTTCAGACTGTGGTTGTACTGAGCAGCTCCTAGTGGTCAACAGTGTGAGACTGGTCGTACTTGGCAGCTCCTAGTGGTCAACAGTGTCAGATTGGTTGTACTGGGCAGCTCCTAGTGGTCAACAGTGTCAGACTGTGGTTGTACTGGGCAGCTCCTAGTGGTCAACAGTGTCAGACTGGTTGTACTGGGCAGCTCCTAGTGGTCAACCGTGTTGGACTGTGGTTGTACTGGGCAGCTCCTAGTGGTCAACAGTGTCAGACTGTGGTTGTACTGGGCAGATCCTAGTGGTCAACAGTGTCAGACTGGTTGTACTGGGCAGCTCCTAGTGGTCAACAGTGTCAGACTGTGGTTGTACTGGGCATCTCCTAATGGTCAACAGTGTCAGACTGGTTTTACTAGGCAGCTCCTAGTGGTCAACATAGTCAGACTGGTTGTACTGGGCAGCTCCTAGTGGTCAACAGTGTCAGACTGTGGTTGTACTGGTCAGCTCCTAGTGGTCAACATTGTCAGACTGGTTGTAGTGGGCAGCTCCTAGTGGTCAACAGTGTCAGACTGGTTGTACTGGGCAGATCCTAGTGGTCAACAGTGTCAGACTGTGGTTGTACTGGGCAGCTCCTAGTGGTCAACAGTGTCAGACTGGTTGTACTGGGCAGCTCCTAGTGGTCAACCGTGTTGGACTGTGGTTGTACTGGGCAGCTCCTTGTGGTCAACAGTGTCAGACTGTGGTTGTACTGGGCAGATCCTAGTGGTCAACAGTGTCAGACTGGTTGTACTGGGCAGCTCCTAGTGGTCAACAGTGTCAGACTGGTTGTACTGGGCAGCTCCTAGTGGTCAACAGTGTCAGACTGGTTGTACTGGGCAGTTCCTAGTGGTCAACAGTGTCAGACTGGTTATACTGGGCAGCTCCTAGTGGTCAACAGTGTCAGACTGGTTGTACTGGGCAGCTCCTAGTGGTCAACAGTGTCAGACTGGTTGTACTGGGCAGTTCCTAGTGGTCAACAGTGTCAGACTGGTTATACTGGGCAGCTCCTAGTGGTCAACAGTGTCAGACTGGTTGTACTGGGCAGCTCCTAGTGGTCAACAGTGTCAGACTGGTTGTACTGGGCAGTTCCTAGTGGTCAACAGTGTCAGACTGGTTATACTGGGCAGCTCCTAGTGGTCAACAGTGTCAGACTGGTTGTACTGGGCAGCTCCTAGTGGTCAACAGTGTCAGACTGGTTGTACTGGGCAGTTCCTAGTGGTCAACAGTGTCAGACTGGTTGTACTGGGCAGTTCCTAGTGGTCAACAGTGTCAGACTGGTTATACTGGGCAGCTCCTAGTGGTCAACAGTGTCAGACTGGTTGTACTGGGCAGCTCCTAGTGGTCAACAGTGTCAGACTGGTTGTACTGGGCAGTTCCTAGTGGTCAACAGTGTCAGACTGGTTATACTGGGCAGCTCCTAGTGGTCAACAGTGTCAGACTGGTTGTACTGGGCAGCTCCTAGTGGTCAACAGTGTCAGACTGGTTGTACTGGGCAGTTCCTAGTGGTCAACAGTGTCAGACTGGTTATACTGGGCAGCTCCTAGTGGTCAACAGTGTCAGACTGGTTGTACTGGGCAGCTCCTAGTGGTCAACAGTGTCAGACTGGTTGTACTGGGCAGTTCCTAGTGGTCAACAGTGTCAGACTGGTTGTACTGGGCAGTTCCTAGTGGTCAACAGTGTCAGACTGGTTATACTGGGCAGCTCCTAGTGTTCAACAGTGTCAGACTGGTTGTACTGGGCAGCTCCTAGTGGTCAACAGTGTCAGACTGGTTGTACTGGGCAGTTCCTAGTGGTCAACAGTGTCAGACTGGTTATACTGGGCAGCTCCTAGTGGTCAACAGTGTCAGACTGGTTGTACTGGGCAGCTCCTAGTGGTCAACAGTGTCAGACTGGTTGTACTGGGCAGTTCCTAGTGGTCAACAGTGTCAGATTGGTTGTACTGGGCAGCTCCTAGGGTCAACAGTGTCAGACTGTGGTTGTACTGGGCAGCTCCTAGTGGTCAACAGTGTCGGACTGTGGTTGTACTGGGCAGCTCCTAGTGGTCAACGGTGTCAGACTGTGGTTGTACTGGGCAGCTCCTTGTGGTCAACAGTGTCAGACTGTGGTTGTACTGGGCAGCTCCTAGTGGTCAACAGTGTCAGACTGGTTGTGCTGGGCAGCTACTAGTGGTCAACAGTGTCAGACTGGTTGTACTGGTTAGCTCCTAGTGGTAAACAGTGTCAGATTGGTTGTACTGGGCAGCTCCTAGTGGTCAACATTGTCAGAATAGTTGTACTGGGCAGCTCTTGTGGTCAACAGTGTCAGACTGGTTGTACTGGGTAGATCCTAGTGGTCAACAGTGTCAGACTGGTCATACTGGGCAGCTCCTAGTGGTCAACAGTGTCAGACTGTGGTTGTACTGGACAGCTCCTAGTGGTCAACAGTGTCAGACTGGTTGTACTGGGTAGCTCCTAATGGTCAACAACATTGTCAGACTGGTTGTACTAGGCAGCTCCTAGTGGTCACCAGTGTCAGACTGGTTGTACTGGGCAGCTCCTAGTGGTCAACAGTGTCAGAATGTGGTTGTACTGGGCAGCTCCTAGTGGTCAACAGTGTCGGACTGTGGTTGTACTGGGCAGCTCCTAGTGGTCAACAGTGTCAGACTGTGGTTGTACTGGGCAGCTCCTAGTGGTCAACAGTGTCAGACTGGTTGTACTGGGCAGCTCCTAGTGGTCAACAGTGTCAGACTGTGGTTGTACTGGGCATCTCCTAATGGTCAACAGTGTCCGACTGGTTTTACTAGGCAGCTCCTAGTGGTCAACAGTGTCAGACTGGTCATACTGGGCAGCTCCTAGTGGTCAACAGTGTCAGACTGTGGTTGTACTGGACAGCTCCTAGTGGACAACAGTGTCAGACTGGTTGTACTGGGTAGCTCCTAATGGTCAACAACATTGTCAGACTGGTTGTACTAGGCAGCTCCTAGTGGTCACCAGTGTCGGACTGTGGTTGTACTGGGCAGCTCCTAGTGGTCAACAGTGTCAGACTGTGGTTGTACTGGGCAGCTCCTAGTGGTCAACAGTGTCAGACTGGTTGTACTGGGCAGATCCTAGTGGTCAACAGTGTCAGATTGGTTGTACTGGGCAGCTACTAGTGGTCAACAGTGTCAGACTGGTTGTACTGGTTAGCTCCTAGTGGTAAACAGTGTCAGATTGGTTGTACTGGGCAGCTCCTAGTGGTCAACATTGTCAGAATAGTTGTACTGGGCAGCTCTTGTGGTCAACAGTGTCAGACTGGTTGTACTGGGTAGCTCCTAGTGGTCAACAGTGTCAGACTGGTCATACTGGGCAGCTCCTAGTGGTCAACAGTGTCAGACTATGGTTGTACTGGACAGCTCCTAGTGGTCAACAGTGTCAGACTGGTTGTACTGGGTAGCTCCTAATGGTCAACAACATTGTCAGACTGGTTGTACTAGGCAGCTCCTAGTGGTCACCAGTGTCAGACTGGTTGTACTGGGCAGCTCCTAGTGGTCAACAGTGTCAGACTGTGGTTGTACTGGGCAGCTCCTAGTGGTCAACAGTGTGAGACTGGTCGTACTCGGCAGCTCCTAGTGGTCAACAGTGTCAGATTGGTTGTACTGGGCAGCTCCTAGTAGTCAACATAGTCAGACTGGTTGTACTGGGCAGCTCCTAGTGGTCAACAGTGTCAGACTGTGGTTGTACTGGGCAGCTCCTAGTGGTCAACAGTGTCAGACTGGTTGTACTGGGCAGCTCCTAGTGGTCAACCGTGTTGGACTGTGGTTGTACTGGGCAGCTCCTAGTGGTCAACAGTGTCAGACTGTGGTTGTACTGGGCAGATCCTAGTGGTCAACAGTGTCAGACTGGTTGTACTGGGCAGCTCCTAGTGGTCAACAGTGTCAGACTGTGGTTGTACTGGGCATCTCCTAATGGTCAACAGTGTCAGACTGGTTTTACTAGGCAGCTCCTAGTGGTCAACATAGTCAGACTGGTTGTACTGGGCAGCTCCTAGTGGTCAACAGTGTCAGACTGTGGTTGTACTGGTCAGCTCCTAGTGGTCAACATTGTCAGACTGATTGTAGTGGGCAGCTCCTAGTGGTCAACAGTGTCAGACTGGTTGTACTGGGCAGATCCTAGTGGTCAACAGTGTCAGACTGTGGTTGTACTGGGCAGCTCCTAGTGGTCAACAGTGTCAGACTGGTTGTACTGGGCAGCTCCTAGTGGTCAACCGTGTTGGACTGTGGTTGTACTGGGCAGCTCCTTGTGGTCAACAGTGTCAGACTGTGGTTGTACTGGGCAGATCCTAGTGGTCAACAGTGTCAGACTGGTTGTACTGGGCAGCTCCTAGTGGTCAACAGTGTCAGACTGGTTGTACTGGGCAGCTCCTAGTGGTCAACAGTGTCAGACTGGTTGTACTGGGCAGTTCCTAGTGGTCAACAGTGTCAGACTGGTTATACTGGGCAGCTCCTAGTGGTCAACAGTGTCAGACTGGTTGTACTGGGCAGCTCCTAGTGGTCAACAGTGTCAGACTGGTTGTACTGGGCAGTTCCTAGTGGTCAACAGTGTCAGACTGGTTATACTGGGCAGCTCCTAGTGGTCAACAGTGTCAGACTGGTTGTACTGGGCAGCTCCTAGTGGTCAACAGTGTCAGACTGGTTGTACTGGGCAGTTCCTAGTGGTCAACAGTGTCAGACTGGTTATACTGGGCAGCTCCTAGTGGTCAACAGTGTCAGACTGGTTGTACTGGGCAGCTCCTAGTGGTCAACAGTGTCAGACTGGTTGTACTGGGCAGTTCCTAGTGGTCAACAGTGTCAGACTGGTTGTACTGGGCAGTTCCTAGTGGTCAACAGTGTCAGACTGGTTATACTGGGCAGCTCCTAGTGGTCAACAGTGTCAGACTGGTTGTACTGGGCAGCTCCTAGTGGTCAACAGTGTCAGACTGGTTGTACTATCAGTTCCTAGTGGTCAACAGTGTCAGACTGGTTATACTGGGCAGCTCCTAGTGGTCAACAGTGTCAGACTGGTTGTACTGGGCAGCTCCTAGTGGTCAACAGTGTCAGACTGGTTGTACTGGGCAGTTCCTAGTGGTCAACAGTGTCAGACTGGTTATACTGGGCAGCTCCTAGTGGTCAACAGTGTCAGACTGGTTGTACTGGGCAGCTCCTAGTGGTCAACAGTGTCAGACTGGTTGTACTGGGCAGTTCCTAGTGGTCAACAGTGTCAGACTGGTTGTACTGGGCAGTTCCTAGTGGTCAACAGTGTCAGACTGGTTATACTGGGCAGCTCCTAGTGTTCAACAGTGTCAGACTGGTTGTACTGGGCAGCTCCTAGTGGTCAACAGTGTCAGACTGGTTGTACTGGGCAGTTCCTAGTGGTCAACAGTGTCAGACTGGTTATACTGGGCAGCTCCTAGTGGTCAACAGTGTCAGACTGGTTGTACTGGGCAGCTCCTAGTGGTCAACAGTGTCAGACTGGTTGTACTGGGCAGTTCCTAGTGGTCAACAGTGTCAGATTGGTTGTACTGGGCAGCTCCTAGGGTCAACAGTGTCAGACTGTGGTTGTACTGGGCAGCTCCTAGTGGTCAACAGTGTCGGACTGTGGTTGTACTGGGCAGCTCCTAGTGGTCAACGGTGTCAGACTGTGGTTGTACTGGGCAGCTCCTTGTGGTCAACAGTGTCAGACTGTGGTTGTACTGGGCAGCTCCTAGTGGTCAACAGTGTCAGACTGGTTGTGCTGGGCAGCTACTAGTGGTCAACAGTGTCAGACTGGTTGTACTGGTTAGCTCCTAGTGGTAAACAGTGTCAGATTGGTTGTACTGGGCAGCTCCTAGTGGTCAACATTGTCAGAATAGTTGTACTGGGCAGCTCTTGTGGTCAACAGTGTCAGACTGGTTGTACTGGGTAGATCCTAGTGGTCAACAGTGTCAGACTGGTCATACTGGGCAGCTCCTAGTGGTCAACAGTGTCAGACTGTGGTTGTACTGGACAGCTCCTAGTGGTCAACAGTGTCAGACTGGTTGTACTGGGTAGCTCCTAATGGTCAACAACATTGTCAGACTGGTTGTACTAGGCAGCTCCTAGTGGTCACCAGTGTCAGACTGGTTGTACTGGGCAGCTCCTAGTGGTCAACAGTGTCAGAATGTGGTTGTACTGGGCAGCTCCTAGTGGTAAACAGTGTCAGATTGGTTGTACTGGGCAGCTCCTAGTGGTCAACATTGTCAGAATAGTTGTACTGGGCAGCTCTTGTGGTCAACAGTGTCAGACTGGTTGTACTGGGTAGCTCCTAGTGGTCAACAGTGTCAGACTGGTCATACTGGGCAGCTCCTAGTGGTCAACAGTGTCAGACTGTGGTTGTACTGGACAGCTCCTAGTGGTCAACAGTGTCAGACTGGTTGTACTGGGTAGCTCCTAATGGTCAACAACATTGTCAGACTGGTTGTACTAGGCAGCTCCTAGTGGTCACCAGTGTCAGACTGGTTGTACTGGGCAGCTCCTAGTGGTCAACAGTGTCAGACTGTGGTTGTACTGGGCAGCTCCTAGTGGTCAACAGTGTGAGACTGGTCGTACTCGGCAGCTCCTAGTGGTCAACAGTGTCAGATTGGTTGTACTGGGCAGCTCCTAGTGGTCAACAGTGTCAGACTGGTTATACTGGGCAGCTCCTAGTGGTCAACAGTGTCAGACTGGTTGTACTGGGCAGCTCCTAGTGGTCAACAGTGTCAGACTGGTTGTACTGGGCAGTTCCTAGTGGTCAACAGTGTCAGACTGGTTATACTGGGCAGCTCCTAGTGGTCAACAGTGTCAGACTGGTTGTACTGGGCAGCTCCTAGTGGTCAACAGTGTCAGACTGGTTGTACTGGGCAGTTCCTAGTGGTCAACAGTGTCAGACTGGTTGTACTGGGCAGTTCCTAGTGGTCAACAGTGTCAGACTGGTTATACTGGGCAGCTCCTAGTGGTCAACAGTGTCAGACTGGTTGTACTGGGCAGCTCCTAGTGGTCAACAGTGTCAGACTGGTTGTACTGGGCAGTTCCTAGTGGTCAACAGTGTCAGACTGGTTATACTGGGCAGCTCCTAGTGGTCAACAGTGTCAGACTGGTTGTACTGGGCAGCTCCTAGTGGTCAACAGTGTCAGACTGGTTGTACTGGGCAGTTCCTAGTGGTCAACAGTGTCAGACTGGTTATACTGGGCAGCTCCTAGTGGTCAACAGTGTCAGACTGGTTGTACTGGGCAGCTCCTAGTGGTCAACAGTGTCAGACTGGTTGTACTGGGCAGTTCCTAGTGGTCAACAATGTCAGACTGGTTATACTGGGCAGCTCCTAGTGGTCAACAGTGTCAGACTGGTTGTACTGGGCAGCTCCTAGTGGTCAACAGTGTCAGACTGGTTGTACTGGGCAGTTCCTAGTGGTCAACAGTGTCAGACTGGTTGTACTGGGCAGTTCCTAGTGGTCAACAGTGTCAGACTGGTTATACTGGGCAGCTCCTAGTGGTCAACAGTGTCAGACTGGTTGTACTGGGCAGCTCCTAGTGGTCAACAGTGTCAGACTGGTTGTACTGGGCAGTTCCTAGTGGTCAACAGTGTCAGACTGGTTATACTGGGCAGCTCCTAGTGGTCAACAGTGTCAGACTGGTTGTACTGGGCAGCTCCTAGTGGTCAACAGTGTCAGACTGGTTGTACTGGGCAGTTCCTAGTGGTCAACAGTGTCAGACTGGTTGTACTGGGCAGTTCCTAGTGGTCAACAGTGTCAGACTGGTTATACTGGGCAGCTCCTAGTGGTCAACAGTGTCAGACTGGTTGTACTGGGCAGCTCCTAGTGGTCAACAGTGTCAGACTGGTTGTACTGGGCAGTTCCTAGTGGTCAACAGTGTCAGACTGGTTATACTGGGCAGCTCCTAGTGGTCAACAGTGTCAGACTGGTTGTACTGGGCAGCTCCTAGTGGTCAACAGTGTCAGACTGGTTGTACTGGGCAGTTCCTAGTGGTCAACAGTGTCAGACTGGTTGTACTGGGCAGTTCCTAGTGGTCAACAGTGTCAGACTGGTTATACTGGACAGCTCCTAGTGGTCAACAGTGTCAGACTGGTTGTACTGGGCAGCTCCTAGTGGTCAACAGTGTCAGACTGGTTGTACTGGGCAGTTCCTAGTGGTCAACAGTGTCAGACTGGTTATACTGGGCAGCTCCTAGTGGTCAACAGTGTCAGACTGGTTGTACTGGGCAGCTCCTAGTGGTCAACAGTGTCAGACTGGTTGTACTGGGCAGTTCCTAGTGGTCAACAGTGTCAGATTGGTTGTACTGGGCAGCTCCTAGGGTCAACAGTGTCAGACTGTGGTTGTACTGGGCAGCTCCTAGTGGTCAACAGTGTCGGACTGTGGTTGTACTGGGCAGCTCCTAGTGGTCAACGGTGTCAGACTGTGGTTGTACTGGGCAGCTCCTTGTGGTCAACAGTGTCAGACTGTGGTTGTACTGGGCAGCTCCTAGTGGTCAACAGTGTCAGACTGGTTGTACTGGGCAGCTACTAGTGGTCAACAGTGTCAGACTGGTTGTACTGGTTAGCTCCTAGTGGTAAACAGTGTCAGATTGGTTGTACTGGGCAGCTCCTAGTGGTCAACATTGTCAGAATAGTTGTACTGGGCAGCTCTTGTGGTCAACAGTGTCAGACTGGTTGTACTGGGTAGCTCCTAGTGGTCAACAGTGTCAGACTGGTCATACTGGGCAGCTCCTAGTGGTCAACAGTGTCAGACTGTGGTTGTACTGGACAGCTCCTAGTGGTCAACAGTGTCAGACTGGTTGTACTGGGTAGCTCCTAATGGTCAACAACATTGTCAGACTGGTTGTACTAGGCAGCTCCTAGTGGTCACCAGTGTCAGACTGGTTGTACTGGGCAGCTCCTAGTGGTCAACAGTGTCAGAATGTGGTTGTACTGGGCAGCTCCTAGTGGTCAACAGTGTCGGACTGTGGTTGTACTGGGCAGCTCCTAGTGGTCAACAGTGTCAGACTGTGGTTGTACTGGGCAGCTCCTAGTGGTCAACAGTGTCAGACTGGTTGTACTGGGCAGCTCCTAGTGGTCAACAGTGTCAGACTGTGGTTGTACTGGGCATCTCCTAATGGTCAACAGTGTCCGACTGGTTTTACTAGGCAGCTCCTAGTGGTCAACAGTGTCAGACTGGTCATACTGGGCAGCTCCTAGTGGTCAACAGTGTCAGACTGTGGTTGTACTGGACAGCTCCTAGTGGTCAACAGTGTCAGACTGGTTGTACTGGGTAGCTCCTAATGGTCAACAACATTGTCAGACTGGTTGTACTAGGCAGCTCCTAGTGGTCACCAGTGTCGGACTGTGGTTGTACTGGGCAGCTCCTAGTGGTCAACAGTGTCAGACTGTGGTTGTACTGGGCAGCTCCTAGTGGTCAACAGTGTCAGACTGGTTGTACTGGGCAGCTCCTAGTGGTCAACAGTGTCAGACTGGTTGTACTGGGCAGCTACTAGTGGTCAACAGTGTCAGACTGGTTGTACTGGTTAGCTCCTAGTGGTAAACAGTGTCAGATTGGTTGTACTGGGCAGCTCCTAGTGGTCAACATTGTCAGAATAGTTGTACTGGGCAGCTCTTGTGGTCAACAGTGTCAGACTGGTTGTACTGGGTAGCTCCTAGTGGTCAACAGTGTCAGACTGGTCATACTGGGCAGCTCCTAGTGGTCAACAGTGTCAGACTGTGGTTGTACTGGACAGCTCCTAGTGGTCAACAGTGTCAGACTGGTTGTACTGGGTAGCTCCTAATGGTCAACAACATTGTCAGACTGGTTGTACTAGGCAGCTCCTAGTGGTCCCCAGTGTCAGACTGGTTGTACTGGGCAGCTCCTAGTGGTCAACAGTGTCAGACTGTGGTTGTACTGGGCAGCTCCTAGTGGTCAACAGTGTGAGACTGGTCGTACTCGGCAGCTCCTAGTGGTCAACAGTGTCAGATTGGTTGTACTGGGCAGCTCCTAGTGGTCAACAGTGTGTGACTGTGGTTGTACTGGGCAGCTCCTAGAGGTCAACAAGTTCAGACTGTGGTTGTACTGAGCAGCTCCTAGTGGTCAACAGTGTGAGACTGGTCGTACTTGGCAGCTCCTAGTGGTCAACAGTGTCAGATTGGTTGTACTGGGCAGCTCCTAGTGGTCAACAGTGTCAGACTGTGGTTGTACTGGGCAGCTCCTAGTGGTCAACAGTGTCAGACTGGTTGTACTGGGCAGCTCCTAGTGGTCAACCGTGTTGGACTGTGGTTGTACTGGGCAGCTCCTAGTGGTCAACAGTGTCAGAATGTGGTTGTACTGGGCAGCTCCTAGTGGTAAACAGTGTCAGATTGGTTGTACTGGGCAGCTCCTAGTGGTCAACATTGTCAGAATAGTTGTACTGGGCAGCTCTTGTGGTCAACAGTGTCAGACTGGTTGTACTGGGTAGCTCCTAGTGGTCAACAGTGTCAGACTGGTCATACTGGGCAGCTCCTAGTGGTCAACAGTGTCAGACTGTGGTTGTACTGGACAGCTCCTAGTGGTCAACAGTGTCAGACTGGTTGTACTGGGTAGCTCCTAATGGTCAACAACATTGTCAGACTGGTTGTACTAGGCAGCTCCTAGTGGTCACCAGTGTCAGACTGGTTGTACTGGGCAGCTCCTAGTGGTCAACAGTGTCAGACTGTGGTTGTACTGGGCAGCTCCTAGTGGTCAACAGTGTGAGACTGGTCGTACTCGGCAGCTCCTAGTGGTCAACAGTGTCAGATTGGTTGTACTGGGCAGCTCCTAGTGGTCAACAGTGTCAGACTGGTTATACTGGGCAGCTCCTAGTGGTCAACAGTGTCAGACTGGTTGTACTGGGCAGCTCCTAGTGGTCAACAGTGTCAGACTGGTTGTACTGGGCAGTTCCTAGTGGTCAACAGTGTCAGACTGGTTATACTGGGCAGCTCCTAGTGGTCAACAGTGTCAGACTGGTTGTACTGGGCAGCTCCTAGTGGTCAACAGTGTCAGACTGGTTGTACTGGGCAGTTCCTAGTGGTCAACAGTGTCAGACTGGTTGTACTGGGCAGTTCCTAGTGGTCAACAGTGTCAGACTGGTTATACTGGGCAGCTCCTAGTGGTCAACAGTGTCAGACTGGTTGTACTGGGCAGCTCCTAGTGGTCAACAGTGTCAGACTGGTTGTACTGGGCAGTTCCTAGTGGTCAACAGTGTCAGACTGGTTATACTGGGCAGCTCCTAGTGGTCAACAGTGTCAGACTGGTTGTACTGGGCAGCTCCTAGTGGTCAACAGTGTCAGACTGGTTGTACTGGGCAGTTCCTAGTGGTCAACAGTGTCAGACTGGTTATACTGGGCAGCTCCTAGTGGTCAACAGTGTCAGACTGGTTGTACTGGGCAGCTCCTAGTGGTCAACAGTGTCAGACTGGTTGTACTGGGCAGTTCCTAGTGGTCAACAATGTCAGACTGGTTATACTGGGCAGCTCCTAGTGGTCAACAGTGTCAGACTGGTTGTACTGGGCAGCTCCTAGTGGTCAACAGTGTCAGACTGGTTGTACTGGGCAGTTCCTAGTGGTCAACAGTGTCAGACTGGTTGTACTGGGCAGTTCCTAGTGGTCAACAGTGTCAGACTGGTTATACTGGGCAGCTCCTAGTGGTCAACAGTGTCAGACTGGTTGTACTGGGCAGCTCCTAGTGGTCAACAGTGTCAGACTGGTTGTACTGGGCAGTTCCTAGTGGTCAACAGTGTCAGACTGGTTATACTGGGCAGCTCCTAGTGGTCAACAGTGTCAGACTGGTTGTACTGGGCAGCTCCTAGTGGTCAACAGTGTCAGACTGGTTGTACTGGGCAGTTCCTAGTGGTCAACAGTGTCAGACTGGTTGTACTGGGCAGTTCCTAGTGGTCAACAGTGTCAGACTGGTTATACTGGGCAGCTCCTAGTGGTCAACAGTGTCAGACTGGTTGTACTGGGCAGCTCCTAGTGGTCAACAGTGTCAGACTGGTTGTACTGGGCAGTTCCTAGTGGTCAACAGTGTCAGACTGGTTATACTGGGCAGCTCCTAGTGGTCAACAGTGTCAGACTGGTTGTACTGGGCAGCTCCTAGTGGTCAACAGTGTCAGACTGGTTGTACTGGGCAGTTCCTAGTGGTCAACAGTGTCAGACTGGTTGTACTGGGCAGTTCCTAGTGGTCAACAGTGTCAGACTGGTTATACTGGACAGCTCCTAGTGGTCAACAGTGTCAGACTGGTTGTACTGGGCAGCTCCTAGTGGTCAACAGTGTCAGACTGGTTGTACTGGGCAGTTCCTAGTGGTCAACAGTGTCAGACTGGTTATACTGGGCAGCTCCTAGTGGTCAACAGTGTCAGACTGGTTGTACTGGGCAGCTCCTAGTGGTCAACAGTGTCAGACTGGTTGTACTGGGCAGTTCCTAGTGGTCAACAGTGTCAGATTGGTTGTACTGGGCAGCTCCTAGGGTCAACAGTGTCAGACTGTGGTTGTACTGGGCAGCTCCTAGTGGTCAACAGTGTCGGACTGTGGTTGTACTGGGCAGCTCCTAGTGGTCAACGGTGTCAGACTGTGGTTGTACTGGGCAGCTCCTTGTGGTCAACAGTGTCAGACTGTGGTTGTACTGGGCAGCTCCTAGTGGTCAACAGTGTCAGACTGGTTGTACTGGGCAGCTACTAGTGGTCAACAGTGTCAGACTGGTTGTACTGGTTAGCTCCTAGTGGTAAACAGTGTCAGATTGGTTGTACTGGGCAGCTCCTAGTGGTCAACATTGTCAGAATAGTTGTACTGGGCAGCTCTTGTGGTCAACAGTGTCAGACTGGTTGTACTGGGTAGCTCCTAGTGGTCAACAGTGTCAGACTGGTCATACTGGGCAGCTCCTAGTGGTCAACAGTGTCAGACTGTGGTTGTACTGGACAGCTCCTAGTGGTCAACAGTGTCAGACTGGTTGTACTGGGTAGCTCCTAATGGTCAACAACATTGTCAGACTGGTTGTACTAGGCAGCTCCTAGTGGTCACCAGTGTCAGACTGGTTGTACTGGGCAGCTCCTAGTGGTCAACAGTGTCAGAATGTGGTTGTACTGGGCAGCTCCTAGTGGTCAACAGTGTCGGACTGTGGTTGTACTGGGCAGCTCCTAGTGGTCAACAGTGTCAGACTGTGGTTGTACTGGGCAGCTCCTAGTGGTCAACAGTGTCAGACTGGTTGTACTGGGCAGCTCCTAGTGGTCAACAGTGTCAGACTGTGGTTGTACTGGGCATCTCCTAATGGTCAACAGTGTCCGACTGGTTTTACTAGGCAGCTCCTAGTGGTCAACAGTGTCAGACTGGTCATACTGGGCAGCTCCTAGTGGTCAACAGTGTCAGACTGTGGTTGTACTGGACAGCTCCTAGTGGTCAACAGTGTCAGACTGGTTGTACTGGGTAGCTCCTAATGGTCAACAACATTGTCAGACTGGTTGTACTAGGCAGCTCCTAGTGGTCACCAGTGTCGGACTGTGGTTGTACTGGGCAGCTCCTAGTGGTCAACAGTGTCAGACTGTGGTTGTACTGGGCAGCTCCTAGTGGTCAACAGTGTCAGACTGGTTGTACTGGGCAGCTCCTAGTGGTCAACAGTGTCAGACTGGTTGTACTGGGCAGCTACTAGTGGTCAACAGTGTCAGACTGGTTGTACTGGTTAGCTCCTAGTGGTAAACAGTGTCAGATTGGTTGTACTGGGCAGCTCCTAGTGGTCAACATTGTCAGAATAGTTGTACTGGGCAGCTCTTGTGGTCAACAGTGTCAGACTGGTTGTACTGGGTAGCTCCTAGTGGTCAACAGTGTCAGACTGGTCATACTGGGCAGCTCCTAGTGGTCAACAGTGTCAGACTGTGGTTGTACTGGACAGCTCCTAGTGGTCAACAGTGTCAGACTGGTTGTACTGGGTAGCTCCTAATGGTCAACAACATTGTCAGACTGGTTGTACTAGGCAGCTCCTAGTGGTCCCCAGTGTCAGACTGGTTGTACTGGGCAGCTCCTAGTGGTCAACAGTGTCAGACTGTGGTTGTACTGGGCAGCTCCTAGTGGTCAACAGTGTGAGACTGGTCGTACTCGGCAGCTCCTAGTGGTCAACAGTGTCAGATTGGTTGTACTGGGCAGCTCCTAGTGGTCAACAGTGTGTGACTGTGGTTGTACTGGGCAGCTCCTAGAGGTCAACAAGTTCAGACTGTGGTTGTACTGAGCAGCTCCTAGTGGTCAACAGTGTGAGACTGGTCGTACTTGGCAGCTCCTAGTGGTCAACAGTGTCAGATTGGTTGTACTGGGCAGCTCCTAGTGGTCAACAGTGTCAGACTGTGGTTGTACTGGGCAGCTCCTAGTGGTCAACAGTGTCAGACTGGTTGTACTGGGCAGCTCCTAGTGGTCAACCGTGTTGGACTGTGGTTGTACTGGGCAGCTCCTAGTGGTCAACAGTGTCAGACTGTGGTTGTACTGGGCAGATCCTAGTGGTCAACAGTGTCAGACTGGTTGTACTGGGCAGCTCCTAGTGGTCAACAGTGTCAGACTGTGGTTGTACTGGGCATCTCCTAATGGTCAACAGTGTCAGACTGGTTTTACTAGGCAGCTCCTAGTGGTCAACATAGTCAGACTGGTTGTACTGGGCAGCTCCTAGTGGTCAACAGTGTCAGACTGTGGTTGTACTGGTCAGCTCCTAGTGGTCAACATTGTCAGACTGGTTGTAGTGGGCAGCTCCTAGTGGTCAACAGTGTCAGACTGGTTGTACTGGGCAGATCCTAGTGGTCAACAGTGTCAGACTGTGGTTGTACTGGGCAGCTCCTAGTGGTCAACAGTGTCAGACTGGTTGTACTGGGCAGCTCCTAGTGGTCAACCGTGTTGGACTGTGGTTGTACTGGGCAGCTCCTTGTGGTCAACAGTGTCAGACTGTGGTTGTACTGGGCAGATCCTAGTGGTCAACAGTGTCAGACTGGTTGTACTGGGCAGCTCCTAGTGGTCAACAGTGTCAGACTGGTTGTACTGGGCAGCTCCTAGTGGTCAACAGTGTCAGACTGGTTGTACTGGGCAGTTCCTAGTGGTCAACAGTGTCAGACTGGTTATACTGGGCAGCTCCTAGTGGTCAACAGTGTCAGACTGGTTGTACTGGGCAGCTCCTAGTGGTCAACAGTGTCAGACTGGTTGTACTGGGCAGTTCCTAGTGGTCAACAGTGTCAGACTGGTTATACTGGGCAGCTCCTAGTGGTCAACAGTGTCAGACTGGTTGTACTGGGCAGCTCCTAGTGGTCAACAGTGTCAGACTGGTTGTACTGGGCAGTTCCTAGTGGTCAACAGTGTCAGACTGGTTATACTGGGCAGCTCCTAGTGGTCAACAGTGTCAGACTGGTTGTACTGGGCAGCTCCTAGTGGTCAACAGTGTCAGACTGGTTGTACTGGGCAGTTCCTAGTGGTCAACAGTGTCAGACTGGTTGTACTGGGCAGTTCCTAGTGGTCAACAGTGTCAGACTGGTTATACTGGGCAGCTCCTAGTGGTCAACAGTGTCAGACTGGTTGTACTGGGCAGCTCCTAGTGGTCAACAGTGTCAGACTGGTTGTACTGGGCAGTTCCTAGTGGTCAACAGTGTCAGACTGGTTATACTGGGCAGCTCCTAGTGGTCAACAGTGTCAGACTGGTTGTACTGGGCAGCTCCTAGTGGTCAACAGTGTCAGACTGGTTGTACTGGGCAGTTCCTAGTGGTCAACAGTGTCAGACTGGTTATACTGGGCAGCTCCTAGTGGTCAACAGTGTCAGACTGGTTGTACTGGGCAGCTCCTAGTGGTCAACAGTGTCAGACTGGTTGTACTGGGCAGTTCCTAGTGGTCAACAGTGTCAGACTGGTTGTACTGGGCAGTTCCTAGTGGTCAACAGTGTCAGACTGGTTATACTGGGCAGCTCCTAGTGTTCAACAGTGTCAGACTGGTTGTACTGGGCAGCTCCTAGTGGTCAACAGTGTCAGACTGGTTGTACTGGGCAGTTCCTAGTGGTCAACAGTGTCAGACTGGTTATACTGGGCAGCTCCTAGTGGTCAACAGTGTCAGACTGGTTGTACTGGGCAGCTCCTAGTGGTCAACAGTGTCAGACTGGTTGTACTGGGCAGTTCCTAGTGGTCAACAGTGTCAGATTGGTTGTACTGGGCAGCTCCTAGGGTCAACAGTGTCAGACTGTGGTTGTACTGGGCAGCTCCTAGTGGTCAACAGTGTCGGACTGTGGTTGTACTGGGCAGCTCCTAGTGGTCAACGGTGTCAGACTGTGGTTGTACTGGGCAGCTCCTTGTGGTCAACAGTGTCAGACTGTGGTTGTACTGGGCAGCTCCTAGTGGTCAACAGTGTCAGACTGGTTGTGCTGGGCAGCTACTAGTGGTCAACAGTGTCAGACTGGTTGTACTGGTTAGCTCCTAGTGGTAAACAGTGTCAGATTGGTTGTACTGGGCAGCTCCTAGTGGTCAACATTGTCAGAATAGTTGTACTGGGCAGCTCTTGTGGTCAACAGTGTCAGACTGGTTGTACTGGGTAGATCCTAGTGGTCAACAGTGTCAGACTGGTCATACTGGGCAGCTCCTAGTGGTCAACAGTGTCAGACTGTGGTTGTACTGGACAGCTCCTAGTGGTCAACAGTGTCAGACTGGTTGTACTGGGTAGCTCCTAATGGTCAACAACATTGTCAGACTGGTTGTACTAGGCAGCTCCTAGTGGTCACCAGTGTCAGACTGGTTGTACTGGGCAGCTCCTAGTGGTCAACAGTGTCAGAATGTGGTTGTACTGGGCAGCTCCTAGTGGTCAACAGTGTCGGACTGTGGTTGTACTGGGCAGCTCCTAGTGGTCAACAGTGTCAGACTGTGGTTGTACTGGGCAGCTCCTAGTGGTCAACAGTGTCAGACTGGTTGTACTGGGCAGCTCCTAGTGGTCAACAGTGTCAGACTGTGGTTGTACTGGGCATCTCCTAATGGTCAACAGTGTCCGACTGGTTTTACTAGGCAGCTCCTAGTGGTCAACAGTGTCAGACTGGTCATACTGGGCAGCTCCTAGTGGTCAACAGTGTCAGACTGTGGTTGTACTGGACAGCTCCTAGTGGACAACAGTGTCAGACTGGTTGTACTGGGTAGCTCCTAATGGTCAACAACATTGTCAGACTGGTTGTACTAGGCAGCTCCTAGTGGTCACCAGTGTCGGACTGTGGTTGTACTGGGCAGCTCCTAGTGGTCAACAGTGTCAGACTGTGGTTGTACTGGGCAGCTCCTAGTGGTCAACAGTGTCAGACTGGTTGTACTGGGCAGATCCTAGTGGTCAACAGTGTCAGATTGGTTGTACTGGGCAGCTACTAGTGGTCAACAGTGTCAGACTGGTTGTACTGGTTAGCTCCTAGTGGTAAACAGTGTCAGATTGGTTGTACTGGGCAGCTCCTAGTGGTCAACATTGTCAGAATAGTTGTACTGGGCAGCTCTTGTGGTCAACAGTGTCAGACTGGTTGTACTGGGTAGCTCCTAGTGGTCAACAGTGTCAGACTGGTCATACTGGGCAGCTCCTAGTGGTCAACAGTGTCAGACTATGGTTGTACTGGACAGCTCCTAGTGGTCAACAGTGTCAGACTGGTTGTACTGGGTAGCTCCTAATGGTCAACAACATTGTCAGACTGGTTGTACTAGGCAGCTCCTAGTGGTCACCAGTGTCAGACTGGTTGTACTGGGCAGCTCCTAGTGGTCAACAGTGTCAGACTGTGGTTGTACTGGGCAGCTCCTAGTGGTCAACAGTGTGAGACTGGTCGTACTCGGCAGCTCCTAGTGGTCAACAGTGTCAGATTGGTTGTACTGGGCAGCTCCTAGTAGTCAACATAGTCAGACTGGTTGTACTGGGCAGCTCCTAGTGGTCAACAGTGTCAGACTGTGGTTGTACTGGGCAGCTCCTAGTGGTCAACAGTGTCAGACTGGTTGTACTGGGCAGCTCCTAGTGGTCAACCGTGTTGGACTGTGGTTGTACTGGGCAGCTCCTAGTGGTCAACAGTGTCAGACTGTGGTTGTACTGGGCAGATCCTAGTGGTCAACAGTGTCAGACTGGTTGTACTGGGCAGCTCCTAGTGGTCAACAGTGTCAGACTGTGGTTGTACTGGGCATCTCCTAATGGTCAACAGTGTCAGACTGGTTTTACTAGGCAGCTCCTAGTGGTCAACATAGTCAGACTGGTTGTACTGGGCAGCTCCTAGTGGTCAACAGTGTCAGACTGTGGTTGTACTGGTCAGCTCCTAGTGGTCAACATTGTCAGACTGGTTGTAGTGGGCAGCTCCTAGTGGTCAACAGTGTCAGACTGGTTGTACTGGGCAGATCCTAGTGGTCAACAGTGTCAGACTGTGGTTGTACTGGGCAGCTCCTAGTGGTCAACAGTGTCAGACTGGTTGTACTGGGCAGCTCCTAGTGGTCAACCGTGTTGGACTGTGGTTGTACTGGGCAGCTCCTTGTGGTCAACAGTGTCAGACTGTGGTTGTACTGGGCAGATCCTAGTGGTCAACAGTGTCAGACTGGTTGTACTGGGCAGCTCCTAGTGGTCAACAGTGTCAGACTGGTTGTACTGGGCAGCTCCTAGTGGTCAACAGTGTCAGACTGGTTGTACTGGGCAGTTCCTAGTGGTCAACAGTGTCAGACTGGTTATACTGGGCAGCTCCTAGTGGTCAACAGTGTCAGACTGGTTGTACTGGGCAGCTCCTAGTGGTCAACAGTGTCAGACTGGTTGTACTGGGCAGTTCCTAGTGGTCAACAGTGTCAGACTGGTTATACTGGGCAGCTCCTAGTGGTCAACAGTGTCAGACTGGTTGTACTGGGCAGCTCCTAGTGGTCAACAGTGTCAGACTGGTTGTACTGGGCAGTTCCTAGTGGTCAACAGTGTCAGACTGGTTATACTGGGCAGCTCCTAGTGGTCAACAGTGTCAGACTGGTTGTACTGGGCAGCTCCTAGTGGTCAACAGTGTCAGACTGGTTGTACTGGGCAGTTCCTAGTGGTCAACAGTGTCAGACTGGTTGTACTGGGCAGTTCCTAGTGGTCAACAGTGTCAGACTGGTTATACTGGGCAGCTCCTAGTGGTCAACAGTGTCAGACTGGTTGTACTGGGCAGCTCCTAGTGGTCAACAGTGTCAGACTGGTTGTACTATCAGTTCCTAGTGGTCAACAGTGTCAGACTGGTTATACTGGGCAGCTCCTAGTGGTCAACAGTGTCAGACTGGTTGTACTGGGCAGCTCCTAGTGGTCAACAGTGTCAGACTGGTTGTACTGGGCAGTTCCTAGTGGTCAACAGTGTCAGACTGGTTATACTGGGCAGCTCCTAGTGGTCAACAGTGTCAGACTGGTTGTACTGGGCAGCTCCTAGTGGTCAACAGTGTCAGACTGGTTGTACTGGGCAGTTCCTAGTGGTCAACAGTGTCAGACTGGTTGTACTGGGCAGTTCCTAGTGGTCAACAGTGTCAGACTGGTTATACTGGGCAGCTCCTAGTGTTCAACAGTGTCAGACTGGTTGTACTGGGCAGCTCCTAGTGGTCAACAGTGTCAGACTGGTTGTACTGGGCAGTTCCTAGTGGTCAACAGTGTCAGACTGGTTATACTGGGCAGCTCCTAGTGGTCAACAGTGTCAGACTGGTTGTACTGGGCAGCTCCTAGTGGTCAACAGTGTCAGACTGGTTGTACTGGGCAGTTCCTAGTGGTCAACAGTGTCAGATTGGTTGTACTGGGCAGCTCCTAGGGTCAACAGTGTCAGACTGTGGTTGTACTGGGCAGCTCCTAGTGGTCAACAGTGTCGGACTGTGGTTGTACTGGGCAGCTCCTAGTGGTCAACGGTGTCAGACTGTGGTTGTACTGGGCAGCTCCTTGTGGTCAACAGTGTCAGACTGTGGTTGTACTGGGCAGCTCCTAGTGGTCAACAGTGTCAGACTGGTTGTGCTGGGCAGCTACTAGTGGTCAACAGTGTCAGACTGGTTGTACTGGTTAGCTCCTAGTGGTAAACAGTGTCAGATTGGTTGTACTGGGCAGCTCCTAGTGGTCAACATTGTCAGAATAGTTGTACTGGGCAGCTCTTGTGGTCAACAGTGTCAGACTGGTTGTACTGGGTAGATCCTAGTGGTCAACAGTGTCAGACTGGTCATACTGGGCAGCTCCTAGTGGTCAACAGTGTCAGACTGTGGTTGTACTGGACAGCTCCTAGTGGTCAACAGTGTCAGACTGGTTGTACTGGGTAGCTCCTAATGGTCAACAACATTGTCAGACTGGTTGTACTAGGCAGCTCCTAGTGGTCACCAGTGTCAGACTGGTTGTACTGGGCAGCTCCTAGTGGTCAACAGTGTCAGAATGTGGTTGTACTGGGCAGCTCCTAGTGGTCAACAGTGTCGGACTGTGGTTGTACTGGGCAGCTCCTAGTGGTCAACAGTGTCAGACTGTGGTTGTACTGGGCAGCTCCTAGTGGTCAACAGTGTCAGACTGTGGTTGTACTGGGCAGCTCCTAGTGGTCAACAGTGTCAGACTGTGGTTGTACTGGGCAGCTCCTAGTGGTCAACAGTGTCAGACTGGTTGTACTGGGCAGCTCCTAGTGGTCAACATTGTCAGACTGTGGTTGTACTGGGCATCTCCTAATGGTCAACAGTGTCCGACTGGTTTTACTAGGCAGCTCCTAGTGGTCAACAGTGTCAGACTGGTCATACTGGGCAGCTCCTAGTGGTCAACAGTGTCAGACTGTGGTTGTACTGGACAGCTCCTAGTGGTCAACAGTGTCAGACTGGTTGTACTGGGTAGCTCCTAATGGTCAACAACATTGTCAGACTGGTTGTACTAGGCAGCTCCTAGTGGTCACCAGTGTCGGACTGTGGTTGTACTGGGCAGCTCCTAGTGGTCAACAGTGTCAGACTGTGGTTGTACTGGGCAGCTCCTAGTGGTCAACAGTGTCAGACTGGTTGTACTGGGCAGCTCCTAGTGGTCAACAGTGTCAGACTGGTTGTACTGGGCAGCTACTAGTGGTCAACAGTGTCAGACTGGTTGTACTGGTTAGCTCCTAGTGGTAAACAGTGTCAGATTGGTTGTACTGGGCAGCTCCTAGTGGTCAACATTGTCAGAATAGTTGTACTGGGCAGCTCTTGTGGTCAACAGTGTCAGACTGGTTGTACTGGGTAGCTCCTAGTGGTCAACAGTGTCAGACTGGTCATACTGGGCAGCTCCTAGTGGTCAACAGTGTCAGACTGTGGTTGTACTGGACAGCTCCTAGTGGTCAACAGTGTCAGACTGGTTGTACTGGGTAGCTCCTAATGGTCAACAACATTGTCAGACTGGTTGTACTAGGCAGCTCCTAGTGGTCACCAGTGTCAGACTGGTTGTACTGGGCAGCTCCTAGTGGTCAACAGTGTCAGACTGTGGTTGTACTGGGCAGCTCCTAGTGGTCAACAGTGTGAGACTGGTCGTACTCGGCAGCTCCTAGTGGTCAACAGTGTCAGATTGGTTGTACTGGGCAGCTCCTAGTGGTCAACAGTGTCAGACTGGTTATACTGGGCAGCTCCTAGTGGTCAACAGTGTCAGACTGGTTGTACTGGGCAGCTCCTAGTGGTCAACAGTGTCAGACTGGTTGTACTGGGCAGTTCCTAGTGGTCAACAGTGTCAGACTGGTTATACTGGGCAGCTCCTAGTGGTCAACAGTGTCAGACTGGTTGTACTGGGCAGCTCCTAGTGGTCAACAGTGTCAGACTGGTTGTACTGGGCAGTTCCTAGTGGTCAACAGTGTCAGACTGGTTGTACTGGGCAGTTCCTAGTGGTCAACAGTGTCAGACTGGTTATACTGGGCAGCTCCTAGTGGTCAACAGTGTCAGACTGGTTGTACTGGGCAGCTCCTAGTGGTCAACAGTGTCAGACTGTGGTTGTACTGGGCAGCTCCTAGTGGTCAACAGTGTCAGACTGGTTGTACTGGGCAGCTCCTAGTGGTCAACAGTGTCAGACTGGTTGTACTGGGCAGCTACTAGTGGTCAACAGTGTCAGACTGGTTGTACTGGTTAGCTCCTAGTGGTAAACAGTGTCAGATTGGTTGTACTGGGCAGCTCCTAGTGGTCAACATTGTCAGAATAGTTGTACTGGGCAGCTCTTGTGGTCAACAGTGTCAGACTGGTTGTACTGGGTAGCTCCTAGTGGTCAACAGTGTCAGACTGGTCATACTGGGCAGCTCCTAGTGGTCAACAGTGTCAGACTGTGGTTGTACTGGACAGCTCCTAGTGGTCAACAGTGTCAGACTGGTTGTACTGGGTAGCTCCTAATGGTCAACAACATTGTCAGACTGGTTGTACTAGGCAGCTCCTAGTGGTCACCAGTGTCAGACTGGTTGTACTGGGCAGCTCCTAGTGGTCAACAGTGTCAGACTGTGGTTGTACTGGGCAGCTCCTAGTGGTCAACAGTGTGAGACTGGTCGTACTCGGCAGCTCCTAGTGGTCAACAGTGTCAGATTGGTTGTACTGGGCAGCTCCTAGTGGTCAACAGTGTCAGACTGGTTATACTGGGCAGCTCCTAGTGGTCAACAGTGTCAGACTGGTTGTACTGGGCAGCTCCTAGTGGTCAACAGTGTCAGACTGGTTGTACTGGGCAGTTCCTAGTGGTCAACAGTGTCAGACTGGTTATACTGGGCAGCTCCTAGTGGTCAACAGTGTCAGACTGGTTGTACTGGGCAGCTCCTAGTGGTCAACAGTGTCAGACTGGTTGTACTGGGCAGTTCCTAGTGGTCAACAGTGTCAGACTGGTTGTACTGGGCAGTTCCTAGTGGTCAACAGTGTCAGACTGGTTATACTGGGCAGCTCCTAGTGGTCAACAGTGTCAGACTGGTTGTACTGGGCAGCTCCTAGTGGTCAACAGTGTCAGACTGGTTGTACTGGGCAGTTCCTAGTGGTCAACAGTGTCAGACTGGTTATACTGGGCAGCTCCTAGTGGTCAACAGTGTCAGACTGGTTGTACTGGGCAGCTCCTAGTGGTCAACAGTGTCAGACTGGTTGTACTGGGCAGTTCCTAGTGGTCAACAGTGTCAGACTGGTTATACTGGGCAGCTCCTAGTGGTCAACAGTGTCAGACTGGTTGTACTGGGCAGCTCCTAGTGGTCAACAGTGTCAGACTGGTTGTACTGGGCAGTTCCTAGTGGTCAACAATGTCAGACTGGTTATACTGGGCAGCTCCTAGTGGTCAACAGTGTCAGACTGGTTGTACTGGGCAGCTCCTAGTGGTCAACAGTGTCAGACTGGTTGTACTGGGCAGTTCCTAGTGGTCAACAGTGTCAGACTGGTTGTACTGGGCAGTTCCTAGTGGTCAACAGTGTCAGACTGGTTATACTGGGCAGCTCCTAGTGGTCAACAGTGTCAGACTGGTTGTACTGGGCAGCTCCTAGTGGTCAACAGTGTCAGACTGGTTGTACTGGGCAGTTCCTAGTGGTCAACAGTGTCAGACTGGTTATACTGGGCAGCTCCTAGTGGTCAACAGTGTCAGACTGGTTGTACTGGGCAGCTCCTAGTGGTCAACAGTGTCAGACTGGTTGTACTGGGCAGTTCCTAGTGGTCAACAGTGTCAGACTGGTTGTACTGGGCAGTTCCTAGTGGTCAACAGTGTCAGACTGGTTATACTGGGCAGCTCCTAGTGGTCAACAGTGTCAGACTGGTTGTACTGGGCAGCTCCTAGTGGTCAACAGTGTCAGACTGGTTGTACTGGGCAGTTCCTAGTGGTCAACAGTGTCAGACTGGTTATACTGGGCAGCTCCTAGTGGTCAACAGTGTCAGACTGGTTGTACTGGGCAGCTCCTAGTGGTCAACAGTGTCAGACTGGTTGTACTGGGCAGTTCCTAGTGGTCAACAGTGTCAGACTGGTTGTACTGGGCAGTTCCTAGTGGTCAACAGTGTCAGACTGGTTATACTGGACAGCTCCTAGTGGTCAACAGTGTCAGACTGGTTGTACTGGGCAGCTCCTAGTGGTCAACAGTGTCAGACTGGTTGTACTGGGCAGTTCCTAGTGGTCAACAGTGTCAGACTGGTTATACTGGGCAGCTCCTAGTGGTCAACAGTGTCAGACTGGTTGTACTGGGCAGCTCCTAGTGGTCAACAGTGTCAGACTGGTTGTACTGGGCAGTTCCTAGTGGTCAACAGTGTCAGATTGGTTGTACTGGGCAGCTCCTAGGGTCAACAGTGTCAGACTGTGGTTGTACTGGGCAGCTCCTAGTGGTCAACAGTGTCGGACTGTGGTTGTACTGGGCAGCTCCTAGTGGTCAACGGTGTCAGACTGTGGTTGTACTGGGCAGCTCCTTGTGGTCAACAGTGTCAGACTGTGGTTGTACTGGGCAGCTCCTAGTGGTCAACAGTGTCAGACTGGTTGTACTGGGCAGCTACTAGTGGTCAACAGTGTCAGACTGGTTGTACTGGGCAGCTCCTAGTGGTCAACAGTGTCAGACTGGTTGTACTGGGCAGTTCCTAGTGGTCAACAGTGTCAGACTGGTTGTACTGGGCAGTTCCTAGTGGTCAACAGTGTCAGACTGGTTATACTGGGCAGCTCCTAGTGGTCAACAGTGTCAGACTGGTTGTACTGGGCAGCTCCTAGTGGTCAACAGTGTCAGACTGGTTGTACTGGGCAGTTCCTAGTGGTCAACAGTGTCAGACTGGTTATACTGGGCAGCTCCTAGTGGTCAACAGTGTCAGACTGGTTGTACTGGGCAGCTCCTAGTGGTCAACAGTGTCAGACTGGTTGTACTGGGCAGTTCCTAGTGGTCAACAGTGTCAGACTGGTTGTACTGGGCAGTTCCTAGTGGTCAACAGTGTCAGACTGGTTATACTGGGCAGCTCCTAGTGGTCAACAGTGTCAGACTGGTTGTACTGGGCAGCTCCTAGTGGTCAACAGTGTCAGACTGGTTGTACTGGGCAGTTCCTAGTGGTCAACAGTGTCAGACTGGTTATACTGGGCAGCTCCTAGTGGTCAACAGTGTCAGACTGGTTGTACTGGGCAGCTCCTAGTGGTCAACAGTGTCAGACTGGTTGTACTGGGCAGTTCCTAGTGGTCAACAGTGTCAGACTGGTTGTACTGGGCAGTTCCTAGTGGTCAACAGTGTCAGACTGGTTATACTGGACAGCTCCTAGTGGTCAACAGTGTCAGACTGGTTGTACTGGGCAGCTCCTAGTGGTCAACAGTGTCAGACTGGTTGTACTGGGCAGTTCCTAGTGGTCAACAGTGTCAGACTGGTTATACTGGGCAGCTCCTAGTGGTCAACAGTGTCAGACTGGTTGTACTGGGCAGCTCCTAGTGGTCAACAGTGTCAGACTGGTTGTACTGGGCAGTTCCTAGTGGTCAACAGTGTCAGATTGGTTGTACTGGGCAGCTCCTAGGGTCAACAGTGTCAGACTGTGGTTGTACTGGGCAGCTCCTAGTGGTCAACAGTGTCGGACTGTGGTTGTACTGGGCAGCTCCTAGTGGTCAACGGTGTCAGACTGTGGTTGTACTGGGCAGCTCCTTGTGGTCAACAGTGTCAGACTGTGGTTGTACTGGGCAGCTCCTAGTGGTCAACAGTGTCAGACTGGTTGTACTGGGCAGCTACTAGTGGTCAACAGTGTCAGACTGGTTGTACTGGTTAGCTCCTAGTGGTAAACAGTGTCAGATTGGTTGTACTGGGCAGCTCCTAGTGGTCAACATTGTCAGAATAGTTGTACTGGGCAGCTCTTGTGGTCAACAGTGTCAGACTGGTTGTACTGGGTAGCTCCTAGTGGTCAACAGTGTCAGACTGGTCATACTGGGCAGCTCCTAGTGGTCAACAGTGTCAGACTGTGGTTGTACTGGACAGCTCCTAGTGGTCAACAGTGTCAGACTGGTTGTACTGGGTAGCTCCTAATGGTCAACAACATTGTCAGACTGGTTGTACTAGGCAGCTCCTAGTGGTCACCAGTGTCAGACTGGTTGTACTGGGCAGCTCCTAGTGGTCAACAGTGTCAGAATGTGGTTGTACTGGGCAGCTCCTAGTGGTCAACAGTGTCGGACTGTGGTTGTACTGGGCAGCTCCTAGTGGTCAACAGTGTCAGACTGTGGTTGTACTGGGCAGCTCCTAGTGGTCAACAGTGTCAGACTGGTTGTACTGGGCAGCTCCTAGTGGTCAACAGTGTCAGACTGTGGTTGTACTGGGCATCTCCTAATGGTCAACAGTGTCCGACTGGTTTTACTAGGCAGCTCCTAGTGGTCAACAGTGTCAGACTGGTCATACTGGGCAGCTCCTAGTGGTCAACAGTGTCAGACTGTGGTTGTACTGGACAGCTCCTAGTGGTCAACAGTGTCAGACTGGTTGTACTGGGTAGCTCCTAATGGTCAACAACATTGTCAGACTGGTTGTACTAGGCAGCTCCTAGTGGTCACCAGTGTCGGACTGTGGTTGTACTGGGCAGCTCCTAGTGGTCAACAGTGTCAGACTGTGGTTGTACTGGGCAGCTCCTAGTGGTCAACAGTGTCAGACTGGTTGTACTGGGCAGCTCCTAGTGGTCAACAGTGTCAGACTGGTTGTACTGGGCAGCTACTAATGGTCAACAGTGTCAGACTGGTTGTACTGGTTAGCTCCTAGTGGTAAACAGTGTCAGATTGGTTGTACTGGGCAGCTCCTAGTGGTCAACATTGTCAGAATAGTTGTACTGGGCAGCTCTTGTGGTCAACAGTGTCAGACTGGTTGTACTGGGTAGCTCCTAGTGGTCAACAGTGTCAGACTGGTCATACTGGGCAGCTCCTAGTGGTCAACAGTGTCAGACTGTGGTTGTACTGGACAGCTCCTAGTGGTCAACAGTGTCAGACTGGTTGTACTGGGTAGCTCCTAATGGTCAACAACATTGTCAGACTGGTTGTACTAGGCAGCTCCTAGTGGTCCCCAGTGTCAGACTGGTTGTACTGGGCAGCTCCTAGTGGTCAACAGTGTCAGACTGTGGTTGTACTGGGCAGCTCCTAGTGGTCAACAGTGTGAGACTGGTCGTACTCGGCAGCTCCTAGTGGTCAACAGTGTCAGATTGGTTGTACTGGGCAGCTCCTAGTGGTCAACAGTGTGTGACTGTGGTTGTACTGGGCAGCTCCTAGAGGTCAACAAGTTCAGACTGTGGTTGTACTGAGCAGCTCCTAGTGGTCAACAGTGTGAGACTGGTCGTACTTGGCAGCTCCTAGTGGTCAACAGTGTCAGATTGGTTGTACTGGGCAGCTCCTAGTGGTCAACAGTGTCAGACTGTGGTTGTACTGGGCAGCTCCTAGTGGTCAACAGTGTCAGACTGGTTGTACTGGGCAGCTCCTAGTGGTCAACCGTGTTGGACTGTGGTTGTACTGGGCAGCTCCTAGTGGTCAACAGTGTCAGACTGTGGTTGTACTGGGCAGATCCTAGTGGTCAACAGTGTCAGACTGGTTGTACTGGGCAGCTCCTAGTGGTCAACAGTGTCAGACTGTGGTTGTACTGGGCATCTCCTAATGGTCAACAGTGTCAGACTGGTTTTACTAGGCAGCTCCTAGTGGTCAACATAGTCAGACTGGTTGTACTGGGCAGCTCCTAGTGGTCAACAGTGTCAGACTGTGGTTGTACTGGTCAGCTCCTAGTGGTCAACATTGTCAGACTGGTTGTAGTGGGCAGCTCCTAGTGGTCAACAGTGTCAGACTGGTTGTACTGGGCAGATCCTAGTGGTCAACAGTGTCAGACTGTGGTTGTACTGGGCAGCTCCTAGTGGTCAACAGTGTCAGACTGGTTGTACTGGGCAGCTCCTAGTGGTCAACCGTGTTGGACTGTGGTTGTACTGGGCAGCTCCTTGTGGTCAACAGTGTCAGACTGTGGTTGTACTGGGCAGATCCTAGTGGTCAACAGTGTCAGACTGGTTGTACTGGGCAGCTCCTAGTGGTCAACAGTGTCAGACTGGTTGTACTGGGCAGCTCCTAGTGGTCAACAGTGTCAGACTGGTTGTACTGGGCAGTTCCTAGTGGTCAACAGTGTCAGACTGGTTATACTGGGCAGCTCCTAGTGGTCAACAGTGTCAGACTGGTTGTACTGGGCAGCTCCTAGTGGTCAACAGTGTCAGACTGGTTGTACTGGGCAGTTCCTAGTGGTCAACAGTGTCAGACTGGTTATACTGGGCAGCTCCTAGTGGTCAACAGTGTCAGACTGGTTGTACTGGGCAGCTCCTAGTGGTCAACAGTGTCAGACTGGTTGTACTGGGCAGTTCCTAGTGGTCAACAGTGTCAGACTGGTTATACTGGGCAGCTCCTAGTGGTCAACAGTGTCAGACTGGTTGTACTGGGCAGCTCCTAGTGGTCAACAGTGTCAGACTGGTTGTACTGGGCAGTTCCTAGTGGTCAACAGTGTCAGACTGGTTGTACTGGGCAGTTCCTAGTGGTCAACAGTGTCAGACTGGTTATACTGGGCAGCTCCTAGTGGTCAACAGTGTCAGACTGGTTGTACTGGGCAGCTCCTAGTGGTCAACAGTGTCAGACTGGTTGTACTGGGCAGTTCCTAGTGGTCAACAGTGTCAGACTGGTTATACTGGGCAGCTCCTAGTGGTCAACAGTGTCAGACTGGTTGTACTGGGCAGCTCCTAGTGGTCAACAGTGTCAGACTGGTTGTACTGGGCAGTTCCTAGTGGTCAACAGTGTCAGACTGGTTATACTGGGCAGCTCCTAGTGGTCAACAGTGTCAGACTGGTTGTACTGGGCAGCTCCTAGTGGTCAACAGTGTCAGACTGGTTGTACTGGGCAGTTCCTAGTGGTCAACAGTGTCAGACTGGTTGTACTGGGCAGTTCCTAGTGGTCAACAGTGTCAGACTGGTTATACTGGGCAGCTCCTAGTGTTCAACAGTGTCAGACTGGTTGTACTGGGCAGCTCCTAGTGGTCAACAGTGTCAGACTGGTTGTACTGGGCAGTTCCTAGTGGTCAACAGTGTCAGACTGGTTATACTGGGCAGCTCCTAGTGGTCAACAGTGTCAGACTGGTTGTACTGGGCAGCTCCTAGTGGTCAACAGTGTCAGACTGGTTGTACTGGGCAGTTCCTAGTGGTCAACAGTGTCAGATTGGTTGTACTGGGCAGCTCCTAGGGTCAACAGTGTCAGACTGTGGTTGTACTGGGCAGCTCCTAGTGGTCAACAGTGTCGGACTGTGGTTGTACTGGGCAGCTCCTAGTGGTCAACGGTGTCAGACTGTGGTTGTACTGGGCAGCTCCTTGTGGTCAACAGTGTCAGACTGTGGTTGTACTGGGCAGCTCCTAGTGGTCAACAGTGTCAGACTGGTTGTGCTGGGCAGCTACTAGTGGTCAACAGTGTCAGACTGGTTGTACTGGTTAGCTCCTAGTGGTAAACAGTGTCAGATTGGTTGTACTGGGCAGCTCCTAGTGGTCAACATTGTCAGAATAGTTGTACTGGGCAGCTCTTGTGGTCAACAGTGTCAGACTGGTTGTACTGGGTAGATCCTAGTGGTCAACAGTGTCAGACTGGTCATACTGGGCAGCTCCTAGTGGTCAACAGTGTCAGACTGTGGTTGTACTGGACAGCTCCTAGTGGTCAACAGTGTCAGACTGGTTGTACTGGGTAGCTCCTAATGGTCAACAACATTGTCAGACTGGTTGTACTAGGCAGCTCCTAGTGGTCACCAGTGTCAGACTGGTTGTACTGGGCAGCTCCTAGTGGTCAACAGTGTCAGAATGTGGTTGTACTGGGCAGCTCCTAGTGGTCAACAGTGTCGGACTGTGGTTGTACTGGGCAGCTCCTAGTGGTCAACAGTGTCAGACTGTGGTTGTACTGGGCAGCTCCTAGTGGTCAACAGTGTCAGACTGGTTGTACTGGGCAGCTCCTAGTGGTCAACAGTGTCAGACTGTGGTTGTACTGGGCATCTCCTAATGGTCAACAGTGTCCGACTGGTTTTACTAGGCAGCTCCTAGTGGTCAACAGTGTCAGACTGGTCATACTGGGCAGCTCCTAGTGGTCAACAGTGTCAGACTGTGGTTGTACTGGACAGCTCCTAGTGGACAACAGTGTCAGACTGGTTGTACTGGGTAGCTCCTAATGGTCAACAACATTGTCAGACTGGTTGTACTAGGCAGCTCCTAGTGGTCACCAGTGTCGGACTGTGGTTGTACTGGGCAGCTCCTAGTGGTCAACAGTGTCAGACTGTGGTTGTACTGGGCAGCTCCTAGTGGTCAACAGTGTCAGACTGGTTGTACTGGGCAGATCCTAGTGGTCAACAGTGTCAGATTGGTTGTACTGGGCAGCTACTAGTGGTCAACAGTGTCAGACTGGTTGTACTGGTTAGCTCCTAGTGGTAAACAGTGTCAGATTGGTTGTACTGGGCAGCTCCTAGTGGTCAACATTGTCAGAATAGTTGTACTGGGCAGCTCTTGTGGTCAACAGTGTCAGACTGGTTGTACTGGGTAGCTCCTAGTGGTCAACAGTGTCAGACTGGTCATACTGGGCAGCTCCTAGTGGTCAACAGTGTCAGACTATGGTTGTACTGGACAGCTCCTAGTGGTCAACAGTGTCAGACTGGTTGTACTGGGTAGCTCCTAATGGTCAACAACATTGTCAGACTGGTTGTACTAGGCAGCTCCTAGTGGTCACCAGTGTCAGACTGGTTGTACTGGGCAGCTCCTAGTGGTCAACAGTGTCAGACTGTGGTTGTACTGGGCAGCTCCTAGTGGTCAACAGTGTGAGACTGGTCGTACTCGGCAGCTCCTAGTGGTCAACAGTGTCAGATTGGTTGTACTGGGCAGCTCCTAGTAGTCAACATAGTCAGACTGGTTGTACTGGGCAGCTCCTAGTGGTCAACAGTGTCAGACTGTGGTTGTACTGGGCAGCTCCTAGTGGTCAACAGTGTCAGACTGGTTGTACTGGGCAGCTCCTAGTGGTCAACCGTGTTGGACTGTGGTTGTACTGGGCAGCTCCTAGTGGTCAACAGTGTCAGACTGTGGTTGTACTGGGCAGATCCTAGTGGTCAACAGTGTCAGACTGGTTGTACTGGGCAGCTCCTAGTGGTCAACAGTGTCAGACTGTGGTTGTACTGGGCATCTCCTAATGGTCAACAGTGTCAGACTGGTTTTACTAGGCAGCTCCTAGTGGTCAACATAGTCAGACTGGTTGTACTGGGCAGCTCCTAGTGGTCAACAGTGTCAGACTGTGGTTGTACTGGTCAGCTCCTAGTGGTCAACATTGTCAGACTGGTTGTAGTGGGCAGCTCCTAGTGGTCAACAGTGTCAGACTGGTTGTACTGGGCAGATCCTAGTGGTCAACAGTGTCAGACTGTGGTTGTACTGGGCAGCTCCTAGTGGTCAACAGTGTCAGACTGGTTGTACTGGGCAGCTCCTAGTGGTCAACCGTGTTGGACTGTGGTTGTACTGGGCAGCTCCTTGTGGTCAACAGTGTCAGACTGTGGTTGTACTGGGCAGATCCTAGTGGTCAACAGTGTCAGACTGGTTGTACTGGGCAGCTCCTAGTGGTCAACAGTGTCAGACTGGTTGTACTGGGCAGCTCCTAGTGGTCAACAGTGTCAGACTGGTTGTACTGGGCAGTTCCTAGTGGTCAACAGTGTCAGACTGGTTATACTGGGCAGCTCCTAGTGGTCAACAGTGTCAGACTGGTTGTACTGGGCAGCTCCTAGTGGTCAACAGTGTCAGACTGGTTGTACTGGGCAGTTCCTAGTGGTCAACAGTGTCAGACTGGTTATACTGGGCAGCTCCTAGTGGTCAACAGTGTCAGACTGGTTGTACTGGGCAGCTCCTAGTGGTCAACAGTGTCAGACTGGTTGTACTGGGCAGTTCCTAGTGGTCAACAGTGTCAGACTGGTTATACTGGGCAGCTCCTAGTGGTCAACAGTGTCAGACTGGTTGTACTGGGCAGCTCCTAGTGGTCAACAGTGTCAGACTGGTTGTACTGGGCAGTTCCTAGTGGTCAACAGTGTCAGACTGGTTGTACTGGGCAGTTCCTAGTGGTCAACAGTGTCAGACTGGTTATACTGGGCAGCTCCTAGTGGTCAACAGTGTCAGACTGGTTGTACTGGGCAGCTCCTAGTGGTCAACAGTGTCAGACTGGTTGTACTATCAGTTCCTAGTGGTCAACAGTGTCAGACTGGTTATACTGGGCAGCTCCTAGTGGTCAACAGTGTCAGACTGGTTGTACTGGGCAGCTCCTAGTGGTCAACAGTGTCAGACTGGTTGTACTGGGCAGTTCCTAGTGGTCAACAGTGTCAGACTGGTTATACTGGGCAGCTCCTAGTGGTCAACAGTGTCAGACTGGTTGTACTGGGCAGCTCCTAGTGGTCAACAGTGTCAGACTGGTTGTACTGGGCAGTTCCTAGTGGTCAACAGTGTCAGACTGGTTGTACTGGGCAGTTCCTAGTGGTCAACAGTGTCAGACTGGTTATACTGGGCAGCTCCTAGTGTTCAACAGTGTCAGACTGGTTGTACTGGGCAGCTCCTAGTGGTCAACAGTGTCAGACTGGTTGTACTGGGCAGTTCCTAGTGGTCAACAGTGTCAGACTGGTTATACTGGGCAGCTCCTAGTGGTCAACAGTGTCAGACTGGTTGTACTGGGCAGCTCCTAGTGGTCAACAGTGTCAGACTGGTTGTACTGGGCAGTTCCTAGTGGTCAACAGTGTCAGATTGGTTGTACTGGGCAGCTCCTAGGGTCAACAGTGTCAGACTGTGGTTGTACTGGGCAGCTCCTAGTGGTCAACAGTGTCGGACTGTGGTTGTACTGGGCAGCTCCTAGTGGTCAACGGTGTCAGACTGTGGTTGTACTGGGCAGCTCCTTGTGGTCAACAGTGTCAGACTGTGGTTGTACTGGGCAGCTCCTAGTGGTCAACAGTGTCAGACTGGTTGTGCTGGGCAGCTACTAGTGGTCAACAGTGTCAGACTGGTTGTACTGGTTAGCTCCTAGTGGTAAACAGTGTCAGATTGGTTGTACTGGGCAGCTCCTAGTGGTCAACATTGTCAGAATAGTTGTACTGGGCAGCTCTTGTGGTCAACAGTGTCAGACTGGTTGTACTGGGTAGATCCTAGTGGTCAACAGTGTCAGACTGGTCATACTGGGCAGCTCCTAGTGGTCAACAGTGTCAGACTGTGGTTGTACTGGACAGCTCCTAGTGGTCAACAGTGTCAGACTGGTTGTACTGGGTAGCTCCTAATGGTCAACAACATTGTCAGACTGGTTGTACTAGGCAGCTCCTAGTGGTCACCAGTGTCAGACTGGTTGTACTGGGCAGCTCCTAGTGGTCAACAGTGTCAGAATGTGGTTGTACTGGGCAGCTCCTAGTGGTCAACAGTGTCGGACTGTGGTTGTACTGGGCAGCTCCTAGTGGTCAACAGTGTCAGACTGTGGTTGTACTGGGCAGCTCCTAGTGGTCAACAGTGTCAGACTGGTTGTACTGGGCAGCTCCTAGTGGTCAACAGTGTCAGACTGTGGTTGTACTGGGCATCTCCTAATGGTCAACAGTGTCCGACTGGTTTTACTAGGCAGCTCCTAGTGGTCAACAGTGTCAGACTGGTCATACTGGGCAGCTCCTAGTGGTCAACAGTGTCAGACTGTGGTTGTACTGGACAGCTCCTAGTGGACAACAGTGTCAGACTGGTTGTACTGGGTAGCTCCTAATGGTCAACAACATTGTCAGACTGGTTGTACTAGGCAGCTCCTAGTGGTCACCAGTGTCGGACTGTGGTTGTACTGGGCAGCTCCTAGTGGTCAACAGTGTCAGACTGTGGTTGTACTGGGCAGCTCCTAGTGGTCAACAGTGTCAGACTGGTTGTACTGGGCAGCTCCTAGTGGTCAACAGTGTCAGATTGGTTGTACTGGGCAGCTACTAGTGGTCAACAGTGTCAGACTGGTTGTACTGGTTAGCTCCTAGTGGTAAACAGTGTCAGATTGGTTGTACTGGGCAGCTCCTAGTGGTCAACATTGTCAGAATAGTTGTACTGGGCAGCTCTTGTGGTCAACAGTGTCAGACTGGTTGTACTGGGTAGCTCCTAGTGGTCAACAGTGTCAGACTGGTCATACTGGGCAGCTCCTAGTGGTCAACAGTGTCAGACTATGGTTGTACTGGACAGCTCCTAGTGGTCAACAGTGTCAGACTGGTTGTACTGGGTAGCTCCTAATGGTCAACAACATTGTCAGACTGGTTGTACTAGGCAGCTCCTAGTGGTCACCAGTGTCAGACTGGTTGTACTGGGCAGCTCCTAGTGGTCAACAGTGTCAGACTGTGGTTGTACTGGGCAGCTCCTAGTGGTCAACAGTGTGAGACTGGTCGTACTCGGCAGCTCCTAGTGGTCAACAGTGTCAGATTGGTTGTACTGGGCAGCTCCTAGTAGTCAACATAGTCAGACTGGTTGTACTGGGCAGCTCCTAGTGGTCAACAGTGTCAGACTGTGGTTGTACTGGTCAGCTCCTAGTGGTCAACATTGTCAGACTGGTTGTAGTGGGCAGCTCCTAGTGGTCAACAGTGTCAGACTGGTTGTACTGGGCAGATCCTAGTGGTCAACAGTGTCAGACTGTGGTTGTACTGGGCAGCTCCTAGTGGTCAACAGTGTCAGACTGGTTGTACTGGGCAGCTCCTAGTGGTCAACCGTGTTGGACTGTGGTTGTACTGGGCAGCTCCTAGTGGTCAACAGTGTCAGACTGTGGTTGTACTGGGCAGATCCTAGTGGTCAACAGTGTCAGACTGGTTGTACTGGGCAGCTCCTAGTGGTCAACAGTGTCAGACTGGTTGTACTGGGCAGCTCCTAGTGGTCAACAGTGTCAGACTGGTTGTACTGGGCAGTTCCTAGTGGTCAACAGTGTCAGACTGGTTATACTGGGCAGCTCCTAGTGGTCAACAGTGTCAGACTGGTTGTACTGGGCAGCTCCTAGTGGTCAACAGTGTCAGACTGGTTGTACTGGGCAGTTCCTAGTGGTCAACAGTGTCAGACTGGTTATACTGGGCAGCTCCTAGTGGTCAACAGTGTCAGACTGGTTGTACTGGGCAGCTCCTAGTGGTCAACAGTGTCAGACTGGTTGTACTGGGCAGTTCCTAGTGGTCAACAGTGTCAGACTGGTTATACTGGGCAGCTCCTAGTGGTCAACAGTGTCAGACTGGTTGTACTGGGCAGCTCCTAGTGGTCAACAGTGTGAGACTGGTCGTACTCGGCAGCTCCTAGTGGTCAACAGTGTCAGATTGGTTGTACTGGGCAGCTCCTAGTGGTCAACAGTGTGTGACTGTGGTTGTACTGGGCAGCTCCTAGAGGTCAACAGTGTCAGACTGGTTGTACTGGGCAGCTCCTAGTGGTCAACAGTGTCAGACTGGTTGTACTGGGCAGTTCCTAGTGGTCAACAGTGTCAGACTGGTTATACTGGGCAGCTCCTAGTGGTCAACAGTGTCAGACTGGTTGTACTGGGCAGCTCCTAGTGGTCAACAGTGTCAGACTGGTTGTACTGGGCAGTTCCTAGTGGTCAACAGTGTCAGACTGGTTGTACTGGGCAGTTCCTAGTGGTCAACAGTGTCAGACTGGTTATACTGGGCAGCTCCTAGTGGTCAACAGTGTCAGACTGGTTGTACTGGGCAGCTCCTAGTGGTCAACAGTGTCAGACTGGTTGTACTGGGCAGTTCCTAGTGGTCAACAGTGTCAGACTGGTTATACTGGGCAGCTCCTAGTGGTCAACAGTGTCAGACTGGTTGTACTGGGCAGCTCCTAGTGGTCAACAGTGTCAGACTGGTTGTACTGGGCAGTTCCTAGTGGTCAACAGTGTCAGACTGGTTGTACTGGGCAGTTCCTAGTGGTCAACAGTGTCAGACTGGTTATACTGGGCAGCTCCTAGTGGTCAACAGTGTCAGACTGGTTGTACTGGGCAGCTCCTAGTGGTCAACAGTGTCAGACTGGTTGTACTGGGCAGTTCCTAGTGGTCAACAGTGTCAGACTGGTTATACTGGGCAGCTCCTAGTGGTCAACAGTGTCAGACTGGTTGTACTGGGCAGCTCCTAGTGGTCAACAGTGTCAGACTGGTTGTACTGGGCAGTTCCTAGTGGTCAACAGTGTCAGATTGGTTGTACTGGGCAGCTCCTAGGGTCAACAGTGTCAGACTGTGGTTGTACTGGGCAGCTCCTAGTGGTCAACAGTGTCGGACTGTGGTTGTACTGGGCAGCTCCTAGTGGTCAACGGTGTCAGACTGTGGTTGTACTGGGCAGCTCCTTGTGGTCAACAGTGTCAGACTGTGGTTGTACTGGGCAGCTCCTAGTGGTCAACAGTGTCAGACTGGTTGTACTGGGCAGCTACTAGTGGTCAACAGTGTCAGACTGGTTGTACTGGTTAGCTCCTAGTGGTAAACAGTGTCAGATTGGTTGTACTGGGCAGCTCCTAGTGGTCAACATTGTCAGAATAGTTGTACTGGGCAGCTCTTGTGGTCAACAGTGTCAGACTGGTTGTACTGGGTAGCTCCTAGTGGTCAACAGTGTCAGACTGGTCATACTGGGCAGCTCCTAGTGGTCAACAGTGTCAGACTGTGGTTGTACTGGACAGCTCCTAGTGGTCAACAGTGTCAGACTGGTTGTACTGGGTAGCTCCTAATGGTCAACAACATTGTCAGACTGGTTGTACTAGGCAGCTCCTAGTGGTCACCAGTGTCAGACTGGTTGTACTGGGCAGCTCCTAGTGGTCAACAGTGTCAGAATGTGGTTGTACTGGGCAGCTCCTAGTGGTCAACAGTGTCGGACTGTGGTTGTACTGGGCAGCTCCTAGTGGTCAACAGTGTCAGACTGTGGTTGTACTGGGCAGCTCCTAGTGGTCAACAGTGTCAGACTGGTTGTACTGGGCAGCTCCTAGTGGTCAACAGTGTCAGACTGTGGTTGTACTGGGCATCTCCTAATGGTCAACAGTGTCCGACTGGTTTTACTAGGCAGCTCCTAGTGGTCAACAGTGTCAGACTGGTCATACTGGGCAGCTCCTAGTGGTCAACAGTGTCAGACTGTGGTTGTACTGGACAGCTCCTAGTGGTCAACAGTGTCAGACTGGTTGTACTGGGTAGCTCCTAATGGTCAACAACATTGTCAGACTGGTTGTACTAGGCAGCTCCTAGTGGTCACCAGTGTCGGACTGTGGTTGTACTGGGCAGCTCCTAGTGGTCAACAGTGTCAGACTGTGGTTGTACTGGGCAGCTCCTAGTGGTCAACAGTGTCAGACTGGTTGTACTGGGCAGCTCCTTGTGGTCAACAGTGTCAGACTGTGGTTGTACTGGGCAGCTCCTAGTGGTCAACAGTGTCAGACTGGTTGTACTGGGCAGCTACTAGTGGTCAACAGTGTCAGACTGGTTGTACTGGTTAGCTCCTAGTGGTAAACAGTGTCAGATTGGTTGTACTGGGCAGCTCCTAGTGGTCAACATTGTCAGAATAGTTGTACTGGGCAGCTCTTGTGGTCAACAGTGTCAGACTGGTTGTACTGGGTAGCTCCTAGTGGTCAACAGTGTCAGACTGGTCATACTGGGCAGCTCCTAGTGGTCAACAGTGTCAGACTGTGGTTGTACTGGACAGCTCCTAGTGGTCAACAGTGTCAGACTGGTTGTACTGGGTAGCTCCTAATGGTCAACAACATTGTCAGACTGGTTGTACTAGGCAGCTCCTAGTGGTCACCAGTGTCAGACTGGTTGTACTGGGCAGCTCCTAGTGGTCAACAGTGTCAGAATGTGGTTGTACTGGGCAGCTCCTAGTGGTCAACAGTGTCGGACTGTGGTTGTACTGGGCAGCTCCTAGTGGTCAACAGTGTCAGACTGTGGTTGTACTGGGCAGCTCCTAGTGGTCAACAGTGTCAGACTGGTTGTACTGGGCAGCTCCTAGTGGTCAACAGTGTCAGACTGTGGTTGTACTGGGCATCTCCTAATGGTCAACAGTGTCCGACTGGTTTTACTAGGCAGCTCCTAGTGGTCAACAGTGTCAGACTGGTCATACTGGGCAGCTCCTAGTGGTCAACAGTGTCAGACTGTGGTTGTACTGGACAGCTCCTAGTGGTCAACAGTGTCAGACTGGTTGTACTGGGTAGCTCCTAATGGTCAACAACATTGTCAGACTGGTTGTACTAGGCAGCTCCTAGTGGTCACCAGTGTCGGACTGTGGTTGTACTGGGCAGCTCCTAGTGGTCAACAGTGTCAGACTGTGGTTGTACTGGGCAGCTCCTAGTGGTCAACAGTGTCAGACTGGTTGTACTGGGCAGCTCCTAGTGGTCAACAGTGTCAGACTGGTTGTACTGGGCAGCTACTAGTGGTCAACAGTGTCAGACTGGTTGTACTGGTTAGCTCCTAGTGGTAAACAGTGTCAGATTGGTTGTACTGGGCAGCTCCTAGTGGTCAACATTGTCAGAATAGTTGTACTGGGCAGCTCTTGTGGTCAACAGTGTCAGACTGGTTGTACTGGGTAGCTCCTAGTGGTCAACAGTGTCAGACTGGTCATACTGGGCAGCTCCTAGTGGTCAACAGTGTCAGACTATGGTTGTACTGGACAGCTCCTAGTGGTCAACAGTGTCAGACTGGTTGTACTGGGTAGCTCCTAATGGTCAACAACATTGTCAGACTGGTTGTACTAGGCAGCTCCTAGTGGTCACCAGTGTCAGACTGGTTGTACTGGGCAGCTCCTAGTGGTCAACAGTGTCAGACTGTGGTTGTACTGGGCAGCTCCTAGTGGTCAACAGTGTGAGACTGGTCGTACTCGGCAGCTCCTAGTGGTCAACAGTGTCAGATTGGTTGTACTGGGCAGCTCCTAGTAGTCAACATAGTCAGACTGGTTGTACTGGGCAGCTCCTAGTGGTCAACAGTGTCAGACTGTGGTTGTACTGGTCAGCTCCTAGTGGTCAACATTGTCAGACTGGTTGTAGTGGGCAGCTCCTAGTGGTCAACAGTGTCAGACTGGTTGTACTGGGCAGATCCTAGTGGTCAACAGTGTCAGACTGTGGTTGTACTGGGCAGCTCCTAGTGGTCAACAGTGTCAGACTGGTTGTACTGGGCAGCTCCTAGTGGTCAACCGTGTTGGACTGTGGTTGTACTGGGCAGCTCCTAGTGGTCAACAGTGTCAGACTGTGGTTGTACTGGGCAGATCCTAGTGGTCAACAGTGTCAGACTGGTTGTACTGGGCAGCTCCTAGTGGTCAACAGTGTCAGACTGGTTGTACTGGGCAGCTCCTAGTGGTCAACAGTGTCAGACTGGTTGTACTGGGCAGTTCCTAGTGGTCAACAGTGTCAGACTGGTTATACTGGGCAGCTCCTAGTGGTCAACAGTGTCAGACTGGTTGTACTGGGCAGCTCCTAGTGGTCAACAGTGTCAGACTGGTTGTACTGGGCAGTTCCTAGTGGTCAACAGTGTCAGACTGGTTATACTGGGCAGCTCCTAGTGGTCAACAGTGTCAGACTGGTTGTACTGGGCAGCTCCTAGTGGTCAACAGTGTCAGACTGGTTGTACTGGGCAGTTCCTAGTGGTCAACAGTGTCAGACTGGTTATACTGGGCAGCTCCTAGTGGTCAACAGTGTCAGACTGGTTGTACTGGGCAGCTCCTAGTGGTCAACAGTGTGAGACTGGTCGTACTCGGCAGCTCCTAGTGGTCAACAGTGTCAGATTGGTTGTACTGGGCAGCTCCTAGTGGTCAACAGTGTGTGACTGTGGTTGTACTGGGCAGCTCCTAGAGGTCAACAGTGTCAGACTGGTTGTACTGGGCAGCTCCTAGTGGTCAACAGTGTCAGACTGGTTGTACTGGGCAGTTCCTAGTGGTCAACAGTGTCAGACTGGTTATACTGGGCAGCTCCTAGTGGTCAACAGTGTCAGACTGGTTGTACTGGGCAGCTCCTAGTGGTCAACAGTGTCAGACTGGTTGTACTGGGCAGTTCCTAGTGGTCAACAGTGTCAGACTGGTTGTACTGGGCAGTTCCTAGTGGTCAACAGTGTCAGACTGGTTATACTGGGCAGCTCCTAGTGGTCAACAGTGTCAGACTGGTTGTACTGGGCAGCTCCTAGTGGTCAACAGTGTCAGACTGGTTGTACTGGGCAGTTCCTAGTGGTCAACAGTGTCAGACTGGTTATACTGGGCAGCTCCTAGTGGTCAACAGTGTCAGACTGGTTGTACTGGGCAGCTCCTAGTGGTCAACAGTGTCAGACTGGTTGTACTGGGCAGTTCCTAGTGGTCAACAGTGTCAGACTGGTTGTACTGGGCAGTTCCTAGTGGTCAACAGTGTCAGACTGGTTATACTGGGCAGCTCCTAGTGGTCAACAGTGTCAGACTGGTTGTACTGGGCAGCTCCTAGTGGTCAACAGTGTCAGACTGGTTGTACTGGGCAGTTCCTAGTGGTCAACAGTGTCAGACTGGTTATACTGGGCAGCTCCTAGTGGTCAACAGTGTCAGACTGGTTGTACTGGGCAGCTCCTAGTGGTCAACAGTGTCAGACTGGTTGTACTGGGCAGTTCCTAGTGGTCAACAGTGTCAGATTGGTTGTACTGGGCAGCTCCTAGGGTCAACAGTGTCAGACTGTGGTTGTACTGGGCAGCTCCTAGTGGTCAACAGTGTCGGACTGTGGTTGTACTGGGCAGCTCCTAGTGGTCAACGGTGTCAGACTGTGGTTGTACTGGGCAGCTCCTTGTGGTCAACAGTGTCAGACTGTGGTTGTACTGGGCAGCTCCTAGTGGTCAACAGTGTCAGACTGGTTGTACTGGGCAGCTACTAGTGGTCAACAGTGTCAGACTGGTTGTACTGGTTAGCTCCTAGTGGTAAACAGTGTCAGATTGGTTGTACTGGGCAGCTCCTAGTGGTCAACATTGTCAGAATAGTTGTACTGGGCAGCTCTTGTGGTCAACAGTGTCAGACTGGTTGTACTGGGTAGCTCCTAGTGGTCAACAGTGTCAGACTGGTCATACTGGGCAGCTCCTAGTGGTCAACAGTGTCAGACTGTGGTTGTACTGGACAGCTCCTAGTGGTCAACAGTGTCAGACTGGTTGTACTGGGTAGCTCCTAATGGTCAACAACATTGTCAGACTGGTTGTACTAGGCAGCTCCTAGTGGTCACCAGTGTCAGACTGGTTGTACTGGGCAGCTCCTAGTGGTCAACAGTGTCAGAATGTGGTTGTACTGGGCAGCTCCTAGTGGTCAACAGTGTCGGACTGTGGTTGTACTGGGCAGCTCCTAGTGGTCAACAGTGTCAGACTGTGGTTGTACTGGGCAGCTCCTAGTGGTCAACAGTGTCAGACTGGTTGTACTGGGCAGCTCCTAGTGGTCAACAGTGTCAGACTGTGGTTGTACTGGGCATCTCCTAATGGTCAACAGTGTCCGACTGGTTTTACTAGGCAGCTCCTAGTGGTCAACAGTGTCAGACTGGTCATACTGGGCAGCTCCTAGTGGTCAACAGTGTCAGACTGTGGTTGTACTGGACAGCTCCTAGTGGTCAACAGTGTCAGACTGGTTGTACTGGGTAGCTCCTAATGGTCAACAACATTGTCAGACTGGTTGTACTAGGCAGCTCCTAGTGGTCACCAGTGTCGGACTGTGGTTGTACTGGGCAGCTCCTAGTGGTCAACAGTGTCAGACTGTGGTTGTACTGGGCAGCTCCTAGTGGTCAACAGTGTCAGACTGGTTGTACTGGGCAGCTCCTAGTGGTCAACAGTGTCAGACTGGTTGTACTGGGCAGCTACTAGTGGTCAACAGTGTCAGACTGGTTGTACTGGTTAGCTCCTAGTGGTAAACAGTGTCAGATTGGTTGTACTGGGCAGCTCCTAGTGGTCAACATTGTCAGAATAGTTGTACTGGGCAGCTCTTGTGGTCAACAGTGTCAGACTGGTTGTACTGGGTAGCTCCTAGTGGTCAACAGTGTCAGACTGGTCATACTGGGCAGCTCCTAGTGGTCAACAGTGTCAGACTGTGGTTGTACTGGACAGCTCCTAGTGGTCAACAGTGTCAGACTGGTTGTACTGGGTAGCTCCTAATGGTCAACAACATTGTCAGACTGGTTGTACTAGGCAGCTCCTAGTGGTCACCAGTGTCAGACTGGTTGTACTGGGCAGCTCCTAGTGGTCAACAGTGTCAGACTGTGGTTGTACTGGGCAGCTCCTAGTGGTCAACAGTGTGAGACTGGTCGTACTCGGCAGCTCCTAGTGGTCAACAGTGTCAGATTGGTTGTACTGGGCAGCTCCTAGTGGTCAACAGTGTGTGACTGTGGTTGTACTGGGCAGCTCCTAGAGGTCAACAAGTTCAGACTGTGGTTGTACTGAGCAGCTCCTAGTGGTCAACAGTGTGAGACTGGTCGTACTTGGCAGCTCCTAGTGGTCAACAGTGTCAGATTGGTTGTACTGGGCAGCTCCTAGTGGTCAACAGTGTCAGACTGTGGTTGTACTGGGCAGCTCCTAGTGGTCAACAGTGTCAGACTGGTTGTACTGGGCAGCTCCTAGTGGTCAACCGTGTTGGACTGTGGTTGTACTGGGCAGCTCCTAGTGGTCAACAGTGTCAGACTGTGGTTGTACTGGGCAGATCCTAGTGGTCAACAGTGTCAGACTGGTTGTACTGGGCAGCTCCTAGTGGTCAACAGTGTCAGACTGTGGTTGTACTGGGCATCTCCTAATGGTCAACAGTGTCAGACTGGTTTTACTAGGCAGCTCCTAGTGGTCAACATAGTCAGACTGGTTGTACTGGGCAGCTCCTAGTGGTCAACAGTGTCAGACTGTGGTTGTACTGGTCAGCTCCTAGTGGTCAACATTGTCAGACTGGTTGTAGTGGGCAGCTCCTAGTGGTCAACAGTGTCAGACTGGTTGTACTGGGCAGATCCTAGTGGTCAACAGTGTCAGACTGTGGTTGTACTGGGCAGCTCCTAGTGGTCAACAGTGTCAGACTGGTTGTACTGGGCAGCTCCTAGTGGTCAACCGTGTTGGACTGTGGTTGTACTGGGCAGCTCCTAGTGGTCAACAGTGTCAGACTGTGGTTGTACTGGGCAGATCCTAGTGGTCAACAGTGTCAGACTGGTTGTACTGGGCAGCTCCTAGTGGTCAACAGTGTCAGACTGTGGTTGTACTGGGCATCTCCTAATGGTCAACAGTGTCAGACTGGTTTTACTAGGCAGCTCCTAGTGGTCAACATAGTCAGACTGGTTGTACTGGGCAGCTCCTAGTGGTCAACAGTGTCAGACTGTGGTTGTACTGGTCAGCTCCTAGTGGTCAACATTGTCAGACTGGTTGTAGTGGGCAGCTCCTAGTGGTCAACAGTGTCAGACTGGTTGTACTGGGCAGATCCTAGTGGTCAACAGTGTCAGACTGTGGTTGTACTGGGCAGCTCCTAGTGGTCAACATTGTCAGACTGGTTGTACTGGGCAGCTCCTAGTGGTCAACAGTGTCAGACTGTGGTTGTACTGGGCAGCTCCTAGTGGTCAACAGTGTCAGACTGGTTGTACTGGGCAGCTCCTAGTGGTCAACAGTGTCAGACTGTGGTTGTACTGGGCAGCTCCTAGTGGTCAACAGTGTCAGACTGGTTGTACTGGGCAGCTCCTAGTGGTCAACAGTGTCAGACTGGTTGTACTGGGAAGCTCCTAGTTGTCAACAGTGTCAGACTGTGGTTGTACTGGGCCGCTCCTAGTGGTCAACTGTGTCAGACTGTGGTTGTACTAGGCAGCTCCTAGTGGTCAACAGTGTCAGACTGGTTGTACTGGGCAGCTCCTAGTGGTCAACAGTGTCAGACTGTGGTTGTACTGGGCAGCTCCTAGTGGTCAACAGTGTCAGACTGGTTGTACTGGGCAGCTCCTACTGGTCAACAGTGTCAGACTGTGGTTGTACTGGGCAGCTCTTAGTGGTCAACAGTTTCAGACTGGTTGTACTGGGCAGCTCCTAGTGGTCAACAGTGTCAGACTGGTTGTACTGGGCAGCTCCTAGTGGTCAACAGTGTCAGACTGGTTGTACTGGGCAGCTCCTAGTGGTCAACAGTGTCAGACTGGTTGTAGTGGGCAGCTCCTAGTGGTCAACAGTGTCAGACTGTGGTTGTACTGGGCAGATCCTAGTGGTCAACAAGTTCAGACTGTGGTTGTGCTGGGCAGCTCCTAGTGGTCAACAGTGTCAGACTGTGGTTGTACTGGCCAGCTCCTAGTGGTCAACAGTGTCAGACTGTGGCTTTACTGGGCAGCTCCTAGTGGTCAACAGTGTCAGACTGGTTGTACTGGGCAGCTACTAGTGGTCAACAGTGTCAGACTGGTTGTACTGGTTAGCTCCTAGTGGTAAACAGTGTCAGACTGTGGTTGTACTGGGCAGCTCCTAGTGGTCAACAGTGTCAGACTGTGGTTGTACTGGGCAGCTCCTAGTGGTCAACAGTGTCAGACTGTGGTTGTACTGGGCAGCTCCTAGTGTTCAACAGTGTGATACTGGTTGTACTGGGCAGCTCCAAGTGGTCAACAGTGTCAGACTGTGGTTGTACTGGGCAGCGCCTAGTGGTCAACAGTGTCAGACTGGTTGTACTTGGGCGCTCCTAGTGGTCAACAGTGTCAGACTGGTTGTACTGGGCAGCTCCTAGTGGTCAACAGTGTCAGACTGGTTGTACTGGGCAATTCCTAGTGGTCAACAGTGTCAGACTGGTTATACTGGGCAGCTCCTAGTGGTCAACAGTGTCAGACTGGTTGTAGTGGGCAGCTCCTAGTGGTCAACAGTGTCAGACTGTGGTTGTACTGGGCAGCTCCTAGTGGTCAACAGTGTGAGACTGGTCGTACTCGGCAGCTCCTAGTGGTCAACAGTGTCAGATTGGTTGTACTGGGCAGTTCCTAGTGGTCAACAGTGTGTGACTGTGGTTGTACTGGGCAACTCCTAGAGGTCAAAAAGTTCAGACTGTGGTTGTACTGAGCAGCTCCTAGTGGTCAAGAATGTGAGACTGGTCGTACTCGGCAGCTCCTAGTGGTCAACAGTGTCAGATTGGTTGTACTGGGCAGCTCCTAGTGGTCAACAGTGTCAGACTGTGGTTGTACTGGGCAGCTCCTAGTGGTCAACATTGTCAGACTGGTTGTACTGGGCAGCTCCTAGTGGTCAACAGTGTCAGACTGTGGTTGTACTGGGCAGCTCCTAGTGGTCAACAGTGTCAGACTGGTTGTACTGGGCAGCTCCTAGTGGTCAACAGTGTCAGACTGTGGTTGTACTGGGCAGCTCCTAGTGGTCAACAGTGTCAGACTGGTTGTACTGGGCAGCTCCTAGTGGTCAACAGTGTCAGACTGGTTGTACTGGGAAGCTCCTAGTTGTCAACAGTGTCAGACTGTGGTTGTACTGGGCCGCTCCTAGTGGTCAACTGTGTCAGACTGTGGTTGTACTAGGCAGCTCCTAGTGGTCAACAGTGTCAGACTGGTTGTACTGGGCAGCTCCTAGTGGTCAACAGTGTCAGACTGTGGTTGTACTGGGCAGCTCCTAGTGGTCAACAGTGTCAGACTGGTTGTACTGGGCAGCTCCTACTGGTCAACAGTGTCAGACTGTGGTTGTACTGGGCAGCTCTTAGTGGTCAACAGTTTCAGACTGGTTGTACTGGGCAGCTCCTAGTGGTCAACAGTGTCAGACTGGTTGTACTGGGCAGCTCCTAGTGGTCAACAGTGTCAGACTGGTTGTACTGGGCAGCTCCTAGTGGTCAACAGTGTCAGACTGGTTGTAGTGGGCAGCTCCTAGTGGTCAACAGTGTCAGACTGTGGTTGTACTGGGCAGATCCTAGTGGTCAACAAGTTCAGACTGTGGTTGTGCTGGGCAGCTCCTAGTGGTCAACAGTGTCAGACTGTGGTTGTACTGGCCAGCTCCTAGTGGTCAACAGTGTCAGACTGTGGCTTTACTGGGCAGCTCCTAGTGGTCAACAGTGTCAGACTGGTTGTACTGGGCAGCTACTAGTGGTCAACAGTGTCAGACTGGTTGTACTGGTTAGCTCCTAGTGGTAAACAGTGTCAGACTGTGGTTGTACTGGGCAGCTCCTAGTGGTCAACAGTGTCAGACTGTGGTTGTACTGGGCAGCTCCTAGTGGTCAACAGTGTCAGACTGTGGTTGTACTGGGCAGCTCCTAGTGTTCAACAGTGTGATACTGGTTGTACTGGGCAGCTCCAAGTGGTCAACAGTGTCAGACTGTGGTTGTACTGGGCAGCGCCTAGTGGTCAACAGTGTCAGACTGGTTGTACTTGGGCGCTCCTAGTGGTCAACAGTGTCAGACTGGTTGTACTGGGCAGCTCCTAGTGGTCAACAGTGTCAGACTGGTTGTACTGGGCAATTCCTAGTGGTCAACAGTGTCAGACTGGTTATACTGGGCAGCTCCTAGTGGTCAACAGTGTCAGACTGGTTGTAGTGGGCAGCTCCTAGTGGTCAACAGTGTCAGACTGTGGTTGTACTGGGCAGCTCCTAGTGGTCAACAGTGTGAGACTGGTCGTACTCGGCAGCTCCTAGTGGTCAACAGTGTCAGATTGGTTGTACTGGGCAGTTCCTAGTGGTCAACAGTGTGTGACTGTGGTTGTACTGGGCAACTCCTAGAGGTCAAAAAGTTCAGACTGTGGTTGTACTGAGCAGCTCCTAGTGGTCAAGAATGTGAGACTGGTCGTACTCGGCAGCTCCTAGTGGTCAACAGTGTCAGATTGGTTGTACTGGGCAGCTCCTAGTGGTCAACAGTGTCAGACTGTGGTTGTACTGGGCAGCTCCTAGTGGTCAACAGTGTCAGACTGGTTGTACTGGGCAGCTCCTAGTGGTCAACCGTGTTGGACTGTGGTTGTACTGGGCAGCTCCTAGTGGTCAACAGTGTCAGACTGTGGTTGTACTGGGCAGCTCCTAGTGGTCAACAGTGTCAGACTGGTTGTACTGGGCAGCTCCTAGTGGTCAACAGTGTCAGACTGTGGTTGTACTGGGCATCTCCTAATGGTCAACAGTGTCAGACTGGTTTTACTAGGCAGATCCTAGTGGTCAACATAGTCAGATTGGTTGTACTGGGCAGCTCCTAGTGGTCAACAGTGTCAGACTGTGGTTGTACTGGTCAGCTCCTAGTGGTCAACAGTGTCAGACTGGTTGTAGTGGGCAGCTCCTAGTGGTCAACAGTGTCAGACTGGTTGTACTGGGCAGATCCTAGTGGTCAACAGTGTCAGACTGTGGTTGTACTGGGCAGCTCCTAGTGGTCAACAGTGTCAGACTGGTTGTACTGGGTAGCTCCTAGTGGTCAACAGTGTCAGACTGTGGTTGTACTGGGCAACTCCTACTGGTCAACAGTGTCAGACTGGTTATACTGGGCAGCTCCTAGTGGTCAACAGTGTCAGACTGGTTGTAGTGGGCAGCTCCTAGTGGTCAACAGTGTCAGACTGGTTGTACTGGGCAGCTCCTAGTGGTCAACAGTGTCAGACTGTGGTTGTACTGGGCCGCTCCTAGTGGTCAACTGTGTCAGACTGTGGTTGTACTAGGCAGCTCCTAGTGGTCAACAGTGTCAGACTGGTTGTACTGGGCAGCTCCTAGTGGTCAACAGTGTCAGACTGTGGTTGTACTGGGCAGCTCCTAGTGGTCAACAGTGTCAGACTGGTTGTACTGGGCAGCTCCTACTGGTCAACAGTGTCAGACTGTGGTTGTACTGGGCAGCTCTTAGTGGTCAACAGTTTCAGACTGGTTGTACTGGGCAGCTCCTAGTGGTCAACAGTGTCAGACTGTGGTTGTACTGGGCAGCTCCTAGTGTTCAACAGTGTCAGACTGTGGTTGTACTGGGCAGCTCCTAGTGGTCAACAGTGTCAGACTGGTTGTACTGGGCAGTTCCTAGTGGTCAACAGTGTCAGACTGGTTATACTGGGCAGCTCCTAGTGGTCAACCGTGTCAGACTGGTTGTAGTGGGCAGCTCCTAGTGGTCAACAGTGTCAGACTGTGGTTGTACTGAGCAGCTCCTAGTGGTCAACAGTGTGAGACTGGTCGTACTCGGCAGCTCCTAGTGGTCAACAGTGTCAGATTGGTTGTACTGGGCAGTTCCTAGTGGTCAACAGTGTGTGACTGTGGTTGTACTGGGCAACTCCTAGAGGTCAACAAGTTCAGACTGTGGTTGTACTGAGCAGCTCCTAGTGGTCAAGAATGTGAGACTGGTCGTACTCGGCAGCTCCTAGTGGTCAACAGTGTCAGATTGGTTGTACTGGGCAGCTCCTAGTGGTCAACAGTGTCAGACTGTGGTTGTACTGGGCAGCTCCTAGTGGTCAACAGTGTCAGACTGGTTGTACTGGGCAGCTCCTAGTGGTCAACCGTGTTGGACTGTGGTTGTACTGGGCAGCTCCTAGTGGTCAACAGTGTCAGACTGTGGTTGTACTGGGCAGCTCCTAGTGGTCAACAGTGTCAGACTGGTTGTACTGGGCAGCTCCTAGTGGTCAACAGTGTCAGACTGTGGTTGTACTGGGCATCTCCTAATGGTCAACAGTGTCAGACTGGTTTTACTAGGCAGCTCCTAGTGGTCAACATATTCAGATTGGTTGTACTGGGCAGCTCCTAGTGGTCAACAGTGTCAGACTGGTTGTACTGGGCAGTTCCTAGTGGTCAACAGTGTCAGACTGGTTATACTGGGCAGCTCCTAGTGGTCAACAGTGTCAGACTGGTTGTACTGGGCAGCTCCTAGTGGTCAACAGTGTCAGACTGGTTGTACTGGGCAGTTCCTAGTGGTCAACAGTGTCAGACTGGTTGTACTGGGCAGTTCCTAGTGGTCAACAGTGTCAGACTGGTTATACTGGGCAGCTCCTAGTGGTCAACAGTGTCAGACTGGTTGTACTGGGCAGCTCCTAGTGGTCAACAGTGTCAGACTGGTTGTACTGGGCAGTTCCTAGTGGTCAACAGTGTCAGACTGGTTATACTGGGCAGCTCCTAGTGGTCAACAGTGTCAGACTGGTTGTACTGGGCAGCTCCTAGTGGTCAACAGTGTCAGACTGGTTGTACTGGGCAGTTCCTAGTGGTCAACAGTGTCAGACTGGTTGTACTGGGCAGTTCCTAGTGGTCAACAGTGTCATACTGGTTATACTGGGCAGCTCCTAGTGGTCAACAGTGTCAGACTGGTTGTACTGGGCAGCTCCTAGTGGTCAACAGTGTCAGACTGGTTGTACTGGGCAGTTCCTAGTGGTCAACAGTGTCAGACTGGTTATACTGGGCAGCTCCTAGTGGTCAACAGTGTCAGACTGGTTGTACTGGGCAGCTCCTAGTGGTCAACAGTGTCAGACTGGTTGTACTGGGCAGTTCCTAGTGGTCAACAGTGTCAGACTGGTTATACTGGGCAGCTCCTAGTGGTCAACAGTGTCAGACTGGTTGTACTGGGCAGCTCCTAGTGGTCAACAGTGTCAGACTGGTTGTACTGGGCAGTTCCTAGTGGTCAACAGTGTCAGACTGGTTATACTGGGCAGCTCCTAGTGGTCAACAGTGTCAGACTGGTTGTACTGGGCAGCTCCTAGTGGTCAACAGTGTCAGACTGGTTGTACTGGGCAGTTCCTAGTGGTCAACAGTGTCAGACTGGTTGTACTGGGCAGTTCCTAGTGGTCAACAGTGTCAGACTGGTTATACTGGGCAGCTCCTAGTGGTCAACAGTGTCAGACTGGTTGTACTGGGCAGCTCCTAGTGGTCAACAGTGTCAGACTGGTTGTACTGGGCAGTTCCTAGTGGTCAACAGTGTCAGACTGGTTATACTGGGCAGCTCCTAGTGGTCAACAGTGTCAGACTGGTTGTACTGGGCAGCTCCTAGTGGTCAACAGTGTCAGACTGGTTGTACTGGGCAGTTCCTAGTGGTCAACAGTGTCAGACTGGTTGTACTGGGCAGTTCCTAGTGGTCAACAGTGTCAGACTGGTTATACTGGGCAGCTCCTAGTGGTCAACAGTGTCAGACTGGTTGTACTGGGCAGCTCCTAGTGGTCAACAGTGTCAGACTGGTTGTACTGGGCAGTTCCTAGTGGTCAACAGTGTCAGACTGGTTATACTGGGCAGCTCCTAGTGGTCAACAGTGTCAGACTGGTTGTACTGGGCAGCTCCTAGTGGTCAACAGTGTCAGACTGGTTGTACTGGGCAGTTCCTAGTGGTCAACAGTGTCAGACTGGTTGTACTGGGCAGTTCCTAGTGGTCAACAGTGTCAGACTGGTTATACTGGGCAGCTCCTAGTGGTCAACAGTGTCAGACTGGTTGTACTGGGCAGCTCCTAGTGGTCAACAGTGTCAGACTGGTTGTACTGGGCAGTTCCTAGTGGTCAACAGTGTCAGACTGGTTATACTGGGCAGCTCCTAGTGGTCAACAGTGTCAGACTTGTTGTACTGGGCAGCTCCTAGTGGTCAACAGTGTCAGACTGGTTGTACTGGGCAGTTCCTAGTGGTCAACAGTGTCAGATTGGTTGTACTGGGCAGCTCCTAGGGTCAACAGTGTCAGACTGTGGTTGTACTGGGCAGCTCCTAGTGGTCAACAGTGTCGAACTGTGGTTGTACTGGGCAGCTCCTAGTGGTCAACGGTGTCAGACTGTGGTTGTACTGGGCAGCTCCTTGTGGTCAACAGTGTCAGACTGTGGTTGTACTGGGCAGCTCCTAGTGGTCAACAGTGTCAGACTGGTTGTACTGGGCAGCTAATAGTGGTCAACAGTGTCAGACTGGTTGTACTGGTTAGCTCCTAGTGGTAAACAGTGTCAGATTGGTTGTACTGGGCAGCTCCTAGTGGTCAACATTGTCAGAATAGTTGTACTGGGCAGCTCTTGTGGTCAACAGTGTCAGACTGGTTGTACTGGGTAGCTCCTAGTGGTCAACAGTGTCAGACTGGTCATACTGGGCAGCTCCTAGTGGTCAACAGTGTCAGACTGTGGTTGTACTGGACAGCTCCTAGTGGTCAACAGTGTCAGACTGGTTGTACTGGGTAGCTCCTAATGGTCAACAACATTGTCAGACTGGTTGTACTAGGCAGCTCCTAGTGGTCACCAGTGTCAGACTGGTTGTACTGGGCAGCTCCTAGTGGTCAACAGTGTCAGAATGTGGTTGTACTGGGCAGCTCCTAGTGGTCAACAGTGTCGGACTGTGGTTGTACTGGGCAGCTCCTAGTGGTCAACAGTGTCAGACTGTGGTTGTACTGGGCAGCTCCTAGTGGTCAACAGTGTCAGACTGGTTGTACTGGGCAGCTCCTAGTGGTCAACAGTGTCAGACTGTGGTTGTACTGGGCATCTCCTAATGGTCAACAGTGTCCGACTGGTTTTACTAGGCAGCTCCTAGTGGTCAACAGTGTCAGACTGGTCATACTGGGCAGCTCCTAGTGGTCAACAGTGTCAGACTGTGGTTGTACTGGACAGCTCCTAGTGGTCAACAGTGTCAGACTGGTTGTACTGGGTAGCTCCTAATGGTCAACAACATTGTCAGACTGGTTGTACTAGGCAGCTCCTAGTGGTCACCAGTGTCGGACTGTGGTTGTACTGGGCAGCTCCTAGTGGTCAACAGTGTCAGACTGTGGTTGTACTGGGCAGCTCCTAGTGGTCAACAGTGTCAGACTGGTTGTACTGGGCAGCTCCTAGTGGTCAACAGTGTCAGACTGGTTGTACTGGGCAGCTACTAGTGGTCAACAGTGTCAGACTGGTTGTACTGGTTAGCTCCTAGTGGTAAACAGTGTCAGATTGGTTGTACTGGGCAGCTCCTAGTGGTCAACATTGTCAGAATAGTTGTACTGGGCAGCTCTTGTGGTCAACAGTGTCAGACTGGTTGTACTGGGTAGCTCCTAGTGGTCAACAGTGTCAGACTGGTCATACTGGGCAGCTCCTAGTGGTCAACAGTGTCAGACTGTGGTTGTACTGGACAGCTCCTAGTGGTCAACAGTGTCAGACTGGTTGTACTGGGTAGCTCCTAATGGTCAACAACATTGTCAGACTGGTTGTACTAGGCAGCTCCTAGTGGTCACCAGTGTCAGACTGGTTGTACTGGGCAGCTCCTAGTGGTCAACAGTGTCAGAATGTGGTTGTACTGGGCAGCTCCTAGTGGTCAACAGTGTCGGACTGTGGTTGTACTGGGCAGCTCCTAGTGGTCAACAGTGTCAGACTGTGGTTGTACTGGGCAGCTCCTAGTGGTCAACAGTGTCAGACTGGTTGTACTGGGCAGCTCCTAGTGGTCAACAGTGTCAGACTGTGGTTGTACTGGGCATCTCCTAATGGTCAACAGTGTCCGACTGGTTTTACTAGGCAGCTCCTAGTGGTCAACAGTGTCAGACTGGTCATACTGGGCAGCTCCTAGTGGTCAACAGTGTCAGACTGTGGTTGTACTGGACAGCTCCTAGTGGTCAACAGTGTCAGACTGGTTGTACTGGGTAGCTCCTAATGGTCAACAACATTGTCAGACTGGTTGTACTAGGCAGCTCCTAGTGGTCACCAGTGTCAGACTGGTTGTACTGGGCAGCTCCTAGTGGTCAACAGTGTCAGACTGGTTGTACTGGGCAGCTCCTAGTGGTCAACAGTGTCAGACTGGTTGTACTGGGCAGCTCCTAGTGGTCAACAGTGTCGGACTGTGGTTGTACTGGGCAGCTCCTAGTGGTCAACAGTGTCAGACTGTGGTTGTACTGGTCAGCTCCTAATGGTCAACAACAGTGTCAGACTGTGGTTGTACTGGGCAGCTCCTAGTGGTCAACAGTGTCAGACTGGTTGTACTGGGCAGCTCCTAGTGTTGCTCTGGTTGCCGGGGCAGAGCCGACTCGGGCTCGCCAAAGATAAACCGGCTCTGGCCCGGCAATGGTTGCCGTGCCAGAGCCGACTCGGGCTCGCCAAAGATAAACCGGCTCTGGCCCGGCAATGGTTGCCGGGGCAGAGCCGACTCGGGCTCGCCAAAGATAAACCGGCTCTGGCCCGGCAATGGTTGCCGGGGAAGAACCGAAGTTTCAGTCAAGCGACGCCACCCCCACACACAACAGCGGTGTGATTGGCAGAATCGACTGTCAATCAAAATTGTTCCGTTGAGACCACCGCAACAAGTGAATACAGCTGTACTGTACCCACTCTGCAGTCTGTCAATAAAGCTTTCAATCAATCAATCAATCAGACAAATGCATAGAAAAGCCCTTATTATAACCAAATAACAAAAAATTATATTATTGTTTATGAAAATGTTTTAGCCCTATGCTTGCCTATTATTTTAATGGCAACAAATAAAATAATAATAATAAAATTAATAAATAAAATATTAGAGGAGTGGAGGGGGGGGCAGAGCGAGGTGGGTGTTAGAGGAGTGGAGGGGGGGGGCAGGGCCTTATAAAGCTAACATTAGCTGCACTCATAGGAGCCTGCATGTTGATGTAGCCTCATAAAGCTAATATTATAGCTGCACTCATAGGATGTTGATGTAGCCTCATAAAGCTAACATATGCTGCACTCATAGGAGCGTGTTGGTGTAGCCTCATAAAGCTAACAAGAGTATATGTAATACTGTGGTTATGGCCTCTATAGTTAGCAGCTCATAGCTAACATAATACTGTGGTTAAGGCCTGCAGCAGCTCAGTAGCTAACATAACAACACTGTAGTTAAGGCCTTTAACCAGCAGCTCATTAGCTAACATAACAACTGTGGTTAAGGCCTTTAACCGCAGCTCAGTACGCTAACATAACAATACTGGTTACTGATTAATTATTTACATTGAAAAGATACAGAGATAATTTGTTAAAGCTGGACCAGCACACTACACCTAGGTTAGTAAATCCTAGGCCCCATCCACTCCCTCTGCTAAAGCTCCACTCCTGCACTAAAGTCGGGGATTCAGTTGGACTCAGATCTGCTGCGTTCCCCCCTACCGCTGGTGACAGTGTGTACATCTACTCTCATAAAGTAGGGAATCCACCCTGCTACACAAACATAACAAAACACACTGGTCAGACTACTGCTTGACCTTACTCCTAGAACCCACCTCACCCCTGCCCACTTTGACAACCTAGGATGGCTAGTAGACGACAGAGTACAGCAACTTGCAATGGGCCTGGTCTACAATACACTACACAACCAAGGTACCCGGTGTACATGTCAAAATACTTCCCAAAGGTCAGTGAATACCACGACCACAACACAGGGAGCTCCACAAATCATGTTAAACCCAGATTCGGCTAACAGGGGAGCTAACAGGGGAGCTAAAGAGGCTAACAGGGGAGCTAACAGGGGAGCTAACAGCCGCAGCTAAAGAGGCTAACAGGGGAGCTAACAGGGGAGCTAAAGAGGCTAACAGGAGAGCTAACAGGGGAGCTAAAGAGGCTAACAGGGGAGCTAACAGGGGAGCTAACAGCCGCAGCTAAAGAGGCTAACAGGGGAGCTAACAGGGGAGCTAAAGAGGCTAACAGGAGAGCTAACAGGGGAGCTAAAGAGGCTAACAGGGGAGCTAACAGGGGAGCTAACAGCTGCAGTTAAAGAGGCTAACAGGGGAGCTAACAGGGGAGCTAAAGAGGCTAACAGGAGAGCTAACATGGGAGCTAAAGAGGCTAACAGGGGAGCTAACAGGGGAGCTAACAGCCGCAGCTAAAGAGGCTAACAGGGGAGCTAACAGGGGAGCTAAAGAGGCTAACAGGAGAGCTAACAGGGGAGCTAAAGAGGCTAACAGGGGAGCTAACAGGGGAGCTAACAGCCGCAGTTAAAGAGGCTAACAGGGGAGCTAACAGGGGAGCTAAAGAGGCTAACAGGAGAGCTAACAGGGGAGCTAACAACCGCAGCTAAAGAGGCTAACAGGGGAGCTAACAGGGGAGCTAAAGAGGCTAACAGGAGAGCTAACAGGGGAGCTAAAGAGGCTAACAGGGGAGCTAACAGGGGAGTTAACAGGGGAGCTAACATGGGAGCTAAAGAGGCTAACAGGGGAGCTACTAACTAAGTCTCTGTTTCAGAAAGGTTTAGCCCAATATACAGAATTGCTAATTGTACATTACCTTTTACAGTAAAACTGAATATGAAAGTCATGCATCCCATACATGAGTACATCTGAAACACATTAAATTAGAGGCACAACATTTCTGCAGAAAATTATCTGCTTATATAAGTACACATATCATCTAATGAAATATTAAGTGTTTTATAGACAATACAGCTAACTTTATACAGTTTAAAGGAACACGCCAACATTTTGGAAAATTCGCTCAGTCTTAGCACAATGATAGCCTAGCTTAGCACAATGAATGGAAGCGGGCATGACTGGTTAGCCTAGGCATTGTCCAACTAACACCTCTCCCGACGGCTACCCAGTCATGTCCGCTTCCATTCATTGTGCTAGGCTAACATGCAGCTTAGCTAGCCTACAGTCACACGAGTCTCCAAGTCACATGAGTCTCCAAGTCACACAAGTCACACGAGTCTCCAAGTCACACAAATCACACGAGTCTCCAAGTCACACAAGTATCCAAGTCACACAAGTCACACGAGTCTCCAAGTAACACAAGTCTCCAAGTCACACAAGTCACACGAGTCTCCAAGTCACACAAGTCACACGAGTCTCCAAGTCACAAGAGTCTCCAAGTCACACGAGTCTCCAGGTCACACAAGTCTCCAGGTCACACAAGTCTCCAAGTTACACGAGTCTCCAAGTCACACAAGTCTCCAAGTCACACGAGTCTCCAAGTCACACAAGTCTCCAAGTCACACAAGTCACACGAGTCTCCATGTCACACAAGTCTCCAAGTCACACGAGTCTCCAAGTCACACGAGTCTCCAAGTCACACAAGTCTCCAAGTCACACGAGTCTCCAAGTCACACAAGTCACACGAGTCTCCAAGTCACAAGAGTCTTCAAGTCACACGAGTCTCCAGGTCACACAAGTCTCCAAGTCACACAAGTCTCCAAGTCACACAAGTCTCCAAGTCACACAAGTCTCCAAGTCACACAATTTACACAAGTCTCCAAGTCACACAAGTCTCCAAGTCACACAAGTCTCCAAGTCACACAAGTCACACGAGTCTCCAAGTCACACAAGTCTCCAAGTCACACGAGTCTCCAAGTCACACGAGTCTCCAAGTCACACGAGTCTCCAACAATACGTGGTTAATGCCTTTAACCAGCAGCTCACTGCATAGTGCACTTTAAAGATAATTAGATTAGTATCTTTGTGAGGTTACTTTATTATTTACATTGAAAAGATACAGAGATAATTTGTTAAAGCTGGACCAGCGCACTACACCTAGGTTAGTAAATCATAGGCCCCATCCACTCCCTCTGCTAAAGCTCCACTCCTGCACTAAAGTCGGGGATTCAGTTGGATCTACTGCGTTCCCCCCTACCTGGTGACAGTGTACATCTCATAAAGTAGGGATAATCCACCCTGCTACACAAACATCTCAAAACAAACTGGTCAGACTACTGCTTGACCTTACTTCTAGAACCCACCTCGCCCCTGCCCACGTGACAACCTAGGATGGCTTAGAGTAGACGACAGAGTACAGCAACTTGCAATGGGCCTGTCTACAAGATACATACAGGACCAAGGTATATGTGTACATGTCAAAATACTTCCCAAAGGTCAGTGAATACCACGACCACAACACCATGGGAGCTCCACAAATCATGTTAAACCCAGATTCGGCTCAAACAGGGACTAAACACGTTTCGTAATTATGCCACATCAATGTGGAACGCCCTACCCAAAGATGTAAATGAATGTGAATCACTACCCACGTTCAAAACACTCTCAAAGAACACCTACGGGAGACTGCAATTCGAAACTGGCCCCTGTAAATGTCCTAACCCAACCCCCTCCAATGTACAGTAAAGTACCAAACATGGTTTTGTCAATATTCCAATGTACAGTTGTGCTTGTGCAGTTGTACAGTGTCCCCCACCCACCCCTCCTACCCAACCTACCCCCCCCCCCACCTATAATGTACGGTTCTACGTCAAATATATACTCTCTTTTCTAGACTCTTTTTGTATCACAAACAATAGGCCTACTGTATTTGCAAATCTGGTATGTCATAAATGTATAGAAGTGTCTATCTGTATGTCACATGTCATGTTATGATGAATTGAAAATGGGGGTCCCTGATGTAAACAAGACGAACGTCTTTCTCTGGTCTGCATGCCCTTAACAATTGTATGTATTGAGCTGTACTGTATTGTACCCATTCTGCAATCTGTTAACAAAGTTTTCAATCAATCAATCAAAACCATGGTCAGTCTGTGCGGAGAAACAAGGAAGAGCATGGTTGCCAGATCGGATTAACAATATCCGAACCGCCCATTATTATCAAAGGTTTGTCAGATGAAGGCAGACTCTCAAATCTGGCAACACTGATGCGTTGCATTGTGGGGGATCCCGGTTTGAAATTTGAATTGAAGCGCGTTACAGACAGAGCCTGCACCACGTCGTGAGCAACTGTTGCATCTTCTCCTCAGGTAATTGTGCAACACATATATTTTATTATTTATAAGTAATGCGTGCCGCTGATATAAATGAGTGCTGTTTAGTCTGTGTTTTCAGTGACTACTGTAACGTTATTAGCTCGATATTATGAAACTGGCGGGATCTGTAAACTACCGGAGCTGCTAACTGGCTAACGGTATGACTATGAGAGCTAACGTTGGTACCTATACTGTACCTGGAGCTGCTAACTGGCTAACGTTATGACTATGAGAGCTAACGTTGGTACCTACTGTACCCGGAGCTGCTAACTGGCTAACGTTATGACTATGAGAGCTAACGTTGGTACATACTGTACCCGGAGCTGCTAACTGGCTAACGTTATGAGAGCTAACGTTGGGGTACCTACTGTACCCGGAGCTGCTAACTGGCTATCATTCAGGTGGGGCTTATAGTGTGAAAAGTATGCTAACCTTACTGTCATGCACTAATAAACTAACCTACACTGTAACACGCAACACTTTGATGAATATTGTTACTCAGCTGATAGAGTTGTAATAAAATATATAATTTCATTGTTGCAAATACTGTTACAGTGCTGGATCTCATCAATGAGATGAACGCAGAAGACAGCTCAAGAACAACTACTTCAAGTGGTCGTAAGTGATGTATTTTTTTTATTGTGTGTGTGACTGTGTATATATAATATATACTTTTTAATCTGGGACATCATTTCAAAGAGTCATCCTGTAATGCCTTCTCTCTCTCTCTCTCTCTCTCTCTCTCTCTCTCTCTCTCTCTCTCTCTCTCTCTCTCTCTCTCTCTCTCCAAGACAGTCAAGATCTACCGGTACTAAGTGGTCATGCTTGTAAGTGATGTATAAAATGTTTTATTGTGCGTGTGTGACTGTGTATATATATACTTTTTAATATAATATGTGTACTGTCAATCTAACTAACTGTAACTGTCCCCTCCTACTTTTCTCCATCGCCAATCCGTCCTACAGCTCCCACCACACCTAGCGTGGCACCCCGTACCCTGCCCCGGCTAACCAACAAGTGGGATTGCAACGAGTGGGATCGTAAGTGTTTTACAGCAATTACTACTACACAGTAAATCTCATTCAAAGTGTTGCATCTGTATTGAAAAATCCACTGTGGGGCACCGGAGAGGAGGACTGCGCTGCAGCTCGCTACCAATCTACATAAAAATAACGCAACGAACCATTCGGTATTTAATATAACATAATTTTTTATCTTTGGGCATGGGGGAAGCTCAAGTCTTCTCAAGTCAAAAGGCTCAAGTCCAAGTGAAGTCACAAGTCATTGGTGTTAAAGTCAAAGTATTTTTTGATTTGGTCAAGTCCAAAGTCATCAAATGCATGACTCGAGTCTGACTTGAGTCCAAGTCATGTGACTTGAGTCCACACCTCTGCTACACAGTAAATCTCATTCAAAGTGTTGCATCTGGGGGGGTGAGACCTTGACACGAAATAGGGAACCATGACTCAAGACAATGGATATTTGTGTCTCAGTTCAGAACCGTTAGTTTACCACAGTTCTGCACCCAATTTCCCTGTGTAATGGATTTTTGTGACATTTTAGATATGCTTACTTTTGGTTAGGCCTCCAAATTAAGATAATCTGGACAAACCTGTCAGATTTTCTGATTTATATGTAGACCGGTTTGAGTTTATTGTAGTGATGTTACTGTGTTTCCAAATCTCAGATATTAACTTGTTAAGTGTTTGTTTTTTACAGCTATTCTCCGTGAGATTTTAACTACTGTGGCAACGACTAATCAAATGATAAAGGAAATGCACACCTTACTGCAAAAAAATGGTGCAGCAGCAGCAGCACTTGTCCCAGATGGCCTTCCATTTACGATGTTACCACTTTCCACCCTGGATGACCTGAGAACCCTTGATGAGCGCATTGCACAGGAGGATGTTTATAAGCAAAAATTGGTAGGTGAAAATGTATATTTGAGGAATTGACATTTGCTGAGACTTTTGACCTATGGCCCCCTTTTTTTATCTACTTTTTTTCTCCCATTCTATTTATTATTATATATTTGGTTACTTGATCATGATTAGGGCTACTTCTACGCACTAGGCCTTATGCTTTTTCTTCTTTTTTTTGCTATCATGAATATGATCAGTTTCCAATTGTCTACCTATGGTGGTAATGTTCTTATGTTGGTCCACCACTCCTGAATGAAGTGTAGAGGAAACTAAAAAATGTTGTCTTTCAGATCCTTTTCATGAGGTACAGAAGCCAACCTAGACATAACCAAGAAGCAGATGGAGAAATGTCACCACCTTCATTCTCAAAATCGACTTGAGAGCGAAAGAGTCCATTAGTCCAACTGCAGCCCTTCACAGTAGGCAAGACTAGAGGAGGCGGTTACAGGTGTTGCACAATCTGGTTGCAAAGAAGAAAAGATAAGGTCCTACCGTTAGTGTTTGAGCCAGGATGACTTGGGAGGGGTCCGATGACCCCCTTTACATTTTTTAGGGGGACACTGAGATATTTGATGCATTTTCTTTGTCCCTTTCCTCTCCCACCTTCCTCTTCCCTGGGAACAGTTCAATCTATACAAATAAAATGTGTTCATTCATTCAAATGGAGTGTTTATAATATATATATCATTTAGAAGATTTTCATGTTTTTTTCTTAAGGCACAATCACATCCCTGAACTAACTATCTGTCCCCTCCCCCTACTTTTCTCTATCTATCTTTCTATCTATCCAGGAGCGGGAATCAAACCGGGAACCTCCGGATAAAGACGACTGCTCTACCGACCAAACCACTGTCGTATACACATGCAAACACAGTAAATCCCCCAGCCATCCCTAAGTAAAGGATCTGAAAGACAAAATTGTTTAGTTTCCTCTACACTTCATTCAGGAGTGGTGGACCAACATAAGAACATTACCACCATAGGTAGACAACATTTTGAACTGATCATATTCATGCTTACAGTCTTCTCCAGAAAGAGACACGAAGATGTATACCAGTCTCGTATCTGCATTGAGTAGAAATCTATCTGGCTTAGCACAATGAATGGAAGCGGACATGACTGTGTATAGCCTTCGGGAGAGGTGTTAGTTGGACAATGCCAATACCAGTCATGCCCGCTTCCATTCATTGTGCTAAGCTAGGCTAACATGCAGCCAGATAGCTTTCTACTCGACGCACAGAGAGGAGACTGGTATCTATCTTCTTCTCTCTCTCTGGAGAAGACTGTCAGCTAATTTCACAAAATGTTGGGAGTTTTAAGTGAAAGTATGGGTACCGTCTCAAAATTGTACTCAAGTAAAACACACGAGTAAAAGTCTACTAAAGTTTCTACTTTTAAATGTACTTAGTTAAAAGTACACATTTTTTTTCTGACTGTCTATTCTTCTGATAGCAGTGTTTAATCAAAGATCCCCGCCTTCTATAGTCTTGCACAAGGACCAATCCGCAAACCTAATACTAAAGTAAAGTACAAATGTACTTTTGACTAATTGCACTTTGTTCTTCACACCCATGTTGGGTGTATGGACTATTTTATTTTGTTACATGTTTTGTTAATTATCTCAAGGCCTGTTTTATGGTAATAAATGTTTACTAATGTTCACAGAGAGAGAGAGAGAGAGAGAGAGAGAGAGAGAGAGAGAGAGAGAGAGAGAGAGAGAGAGAGAGAGAGAGAGAGAGAGAGAGAGAGAGAGATAGAGAGAGAGAGAGAGAAAATACATTATTCTATATGTATGTTGGTGTAGGTATATTTACATAATGAGCAATAATGGATATTCAAAAAAAAAATCTTTTGAAGGTAATGTAATTACCACCATAGGTAGAAAAATTTGAAACTGATCATTCATGCTTACGGTCATCTCCAGAGAGAGAGGAGGAGATATATACCAGTCTCCTTATGTGCATTTGAGTAATCTATCTGTACTATGATTTATTGTGATGTTGATTTGATTAAACCTCATTTTGGGTGTAATGGCCCAGTAAAGTCATTAATGTGATTAATGTGATATTTCTTTGTTAATAAATGTTTAAATATCTATTCAAGTTGTCATTTTTTACTGGAAAAAGTAGCATTGTTACTTTACTTGATATTTGAGCTTCACTGCAGAATGATGTATATTGTGTACAATGTGCACATACACTGAGAATATATTTCAGTGAGGTAGGAGACAGCATGTAAACTTCTGAATTTTTCAATGAGGGACATGCCAATACTGAATTGGTAAAGGGAAGGGTCCTTAAATATGTGGCATTGTATTACTAATCAACCATTTCCTACTGTATTTCCGGTAATGTACGGTCATAGGCAGATAGTGGAGTAGCTCTGGCAGAATACTGGGTACACAGTAAATTCCGCTGACTCAAACTGAGTACATTTCACTCAAACTGAGTAAAATTTCTTTACTCAGTTTGAGTCAAATGTACTCTGCGGAATTTACTGTGTAGTACCAGTATTGCATTGGCAGTGTCGGCTAGGCTTCGGGCAACCAGACCTGGCCCAGTGTGTTTGGGCCGCATCTGGGCTGCTTTAGGCAACCGGACGTTCACCGCTTCCGGCAACCCCGGACCTGGCCCAGTGTACTCGGGCTGGAATCGGCCAGTCAGTCATTGCCTCCTACTTGGCCGACTCTGGAAACCGGACTTGGGCCGATTAATTTCTTCCGGCCTGCCGGATACAGGCCATTAATGGGCCGGAACTTTTTGGCCACCTGGGTCACCACCCCAACAACAGCCTGTTCATGCTGCTGAGGTCAGGCAGACGCCTGCGAACACCAGCTACTAGGACAGAGAGACTTCGGCTCAGCTTCTTCCCCCAGGCCAACAGAGCCTTGAACACTGAACTCTCCACACACAAGCACACATGAGCACACACACGACACACACACTGTACACGCTCACACACTAGCAGCCACTTTAACATGAGCAAACACACACTCATGCTGCACACGCTCACACTTATGGCCACTTTACAAAAGGAAAGGTCACTTTAAGAATAGTATAGTATAACTTGAGATTGTATAATATAGCATGTACATAAAGACCCAGTGCCTCATCGGTAGCTAACAGTGTATTGCACTACCACAGGACCTAGCATGTCCTACCATGCTCTGTAAATAACTCATGTACATATACCGATATGTACTCTGTTTACTTGTTTTATTGCACAATGTCGTTCTATTGGATTCTATTGTATATTACTATTGTATTATGCACATCGTTGTGGGCAAGACCACCCGCATTTCATTGTATACTCATATGCCATGACAAATAAAACTCTTGACTTGACTTGACTTGAAAGACTGTGGTTGTACTGGGTTAGTGTTAGACTGTCGTGGTACTGGGTTAGTGTTAGACTGTCGTGGTACTGGGTTAGTGTTAGACTGTGGTTGTACTGGGTTAGTGTTAGACTGTCGTGGTACTGGGTTAGTGTTAGACTGTGGTTGTACTGGGCAGCTCTCAGGTGTGAATGTGTAGAACTTATTTAATTTTTTTTTATAACTGGACTTTTTGAAGTCTTTAATGATCATACATTGACACACACACATGCGATGGGCGGCACACACAGGAACACACACATGCAATTTTTCTTTGGGTCACCAATGAAATCGAGTCTCTGCGCTTGACCCATCCCGTCGTCCTTCCCCCCCAAGGGCAGCCGGGAGCAGACAGGGGCGTCGGTGTGGGGCTGCGCCCCGGGGACCAATCCAAGTGCTCCTGTCCATCTTTGTCAGGGAACGAAACAGCGTTAGCGATCTGTTGTGCATGTTTTTCCATTGGGTTTATCTTATCGGGAGGGGAAACCTTTGCAAGCATGAGGAGAACACTTAAACTCCACAGAGAAAGGCCTGGGAGATACCCCACCCAGGAAACCTAAAGTGGGAATCGAACCCTGGACCTTCTAGCTGTGAGGCCGGCGACAGTGTTAACCACTACACCACGTGCCGCTCTACGAACTGTGTGAGTATGAAGCAGGGCATTGCTGAAAATCAGCGAATCTACCCTGGATAAATTAAGTTTTGCTTCTTTTTTTCTCCTTCTAAAAATAAATAAATAAAGGTTAAAAAGAACAACATCAATGTCTCGTCACTTCTGGCAAGACAGGCTCGACCAGTGGACAGCAGATGGCACGACACCTGTGCTGGTTCAGAGAGAGGCGGCAGGATTACAGCCCAAACTGTCAAGGTAAAAGAACGATGTTTTACTACTCTGTAACCGGCTTAAAGTATGGACATGTTTCTGGTGGGTACATGACAAGAGTAGTAGTGTGTTTTAGTTAACCTGGGTTCAGAGGCTTCATTACGTTTACTAAATTAGGATCACAAATAAAAAAAAAATAAAAAAAAGGAAGACCCCCTATTGTTTTCGGCTACTATTCCCCTCAATAAAACAACACACTTATACCATTAGGACTATAGTACAACAGTCACATACTGACCCGACGCACTGCGTCCCACCATGAAGTCTCAACAGAGAGGGAGCCAAACCTTCAACCTGTCAACGGCGATTAAGACCTTCAAGTGCCACGAACACGTCAGCGCATACATGGTTCTGAATGGACAATGGAGGAGAATTTGTTCAATTAGTGTCAATGGCCTCACAATGTCCTCCGATTTCCACTTTAAAGGCCCAAGCAGGATCCAAATGTAAACAAATGGGTAGTCTGACCATCAGAAATACAAAAATATATAGCTTGTTTATTTTATTCTCTCTTTGATTGACTACTAAGCTCTTGATACAAGGGCTAACACTAGACAACGGGTAGGCTAAATTTTTGTATTTGTATGTATTTTATTTCTAGATTAATATTAATTACATTATTATTACTAGGGATGTCCGATATTATCGGCCTACCGATATTATCGGCCGATATCGGCATTCAAATGTGATATCGGAAAATATCTGTATCGGTTTTCAATCGCTTTTTTTTTTTACATTTCTATAACCTTTATTTACCCAGGTAAGCAAGTAAGAACAAATTCTGATTTTATTTATTGTCAAAAGTATGCATAATGTTGTGTTAATTCCACAACAAGAGATATGTAAAGTTAATTACCCTGAAATTATTCCGTTTTTTGGGGCGGGGGAAAACCCTGCATATATCGGTATCGGTGGATATCGGTTGATATCGGTATCGGAAATTAAGAGTTGCTCAATATCGGTATATCGGTATCGGTAAAAAAGCCAATATCGAGCATCCCTAATTATTACCATTTTATTTTTTATAATTTTTTATTTCATCATTATTGACTAAGATGCTTTTAAGATAGATTCATTTGAAAAAACTGTTCTAACATCATACATAGACACCTTTGTGCGCAAAGAAAAAATAACTATGTATTGATCTGGCTACTTAATCTTCCCATAAGGGCTCAATAAATTAGCCTCTCTGGGCTTCTGAATGTGGATCTGTGAGCCATGAAGCTTCCACTAGACTAGAGAGTCTCTCTCTCTCTCTCTCTCTCTCTCTCTCTCTCTCTCTCTCTCTCTCTCTCTCTCTCTCTCTCTCTCTCTCTGATCTCTCTCTCTCTCGCTCTCTCTCTCTCAAATATTGTGACATCATCATTGTTCCTGGTCACAGATGGCCTATTGTTCTCAGCCAGTGTGGTCTCTGAACATAATATGAACCCTGACAACTTGACCCTGCAGAACAACAACAGTCCACAAGAGGGGAAAAACAACAACAACCGATTCAAATCAGTCAGTTATTCCTACAGGTTTAAGGAAAACAACTCCATCTATAAGAAGATCAATAATATGAGTCAAGTCTCTAAAGATGATTGAGATGTTATTACTTCAAACGACCTGTCCTCCTCCTCCCCCTCCCTCTCTCCTTTCCTCTCCTCCTTCTCTCTGTCCCTCTATGGCGGAGAACCCTATAGATCTGAGGTGTCTGGAGACATGTGTCATTGAACCACCCACCCTCCCCCCATTCATTCCTAAACCGCCCAGCTGTCAGTCAATTCCTCGTCATTGCATCTCCAACGGCCGCATCGCCATGGAGAAGGGTCGGTTGGCCCTATACCGGCTGATCCAGGTTCAGTTTGGATATGTGCCTCTACATTTATGCTATACAATAATGGCACATCAGAACCCTGCCTTGGACAGTAGGCAGTTTGAGGATAAGTGTGTGTGTTTGTGGGGGGGGGGGGGGGGGGGGGGGGGGTGGGGGGGGGGGGGGGGTAATGAAGGAAGAAAGGAAGGAGAGGAGGAATGAAGGAAGGAAAGAAGGAAGGAAGCTACTGACATCATGGGGAGAAAACCATGCATCAACAAGGGGGAATTAGGCTGTTCCACTCCCCCCGTCACAAGTGAAAACAACAATAGCCAAGCACAACACAGATCACCATCAGGCAGACCATCGCCGACAAACACACAGAGAGAGACTTTGATTAATTAACAATAAAAAAAAAAAAGTGCCATATTGCGTGGCCCTGAGGGCAGACTCATACAGTAAGGAAGCAACGCTGGCGGGGTAGGAGGGGAGGCGGGGGTGTGGGGGACATACCTAGAGTCTAGCCGCTGTGACTGGCTGGCAAGGGACCAATGAGGATTCCCTGTGGAGGCAGAGGGGGGAATTTGTTTCCTGATCCAGGGATTATGCAGCTCAATCAGACTCCGGCAGATTATGTCCAAAACAGACTCTATTGGGCAGGGAGATTAAAAAGTATTTTAATGGTTTTGTTGGGTGAAAACAATCAGGATTGTGATTAAGGGGAGAGCTGTGCAGGATTGGAAGTGGCCCACAGATGTAAAGGCGATGGTTTCAGGAGATAAAGCGTCTCCTCTAATCTCATATCCATTGGGTTCAATATGTTCGGAAGGTTAAAATGTAATTGGCCCTATTTCACTAATCCAAAACTATTACCACAAAGCTTCCAAGCCCCACACGAGTAGCATAGTGAGTGAGACAGTAGCTAGCCAATATGTCTGTCTGAGATATAATTAGGATATCCTCACAGTGTCAATATCACACATGGTCATTAATCCAAAACAGGTTAAATGGTAGGCTACACAGATTAATGAGGTGACAATATATTTGGCCAAACAATTGACTAAATGTTTACCAACAATTAATTTGCTATAGGTCAACCAAAAATAGTATATATCTACCCATGTGGCAGGGCAACAGCTTCTTAAGTACATATTTTTGCCATTAGCCTACAGTATTGCCCTACAAAGGCAAAAAAGTAACTTCCATTACGGCTGTTTGCCCTTGTACTCTACATGTGTATTTATACCACTACATCTGTATCCCTATAAATGTATACCAACTACACCCCTATCCCTCAAAATGTGTAATACTACTATATCAGTAGCCCTACAGACAATCTGTCTGTCTATCGAATCACTATAATTATTCACTTCTATTGATATGCATTGAGTCTGCGTGAAAGTTCTCTGTCACTATGGCAACTCTACCACACAGACAGGAAGAGAGTGATGTGGAAATAACAACAATGAAATGGCTTCACATTTCACATCTTAAAACAATATGTCGATATTAATGGCAGGAAAAGCTTTTACGGACAAGAAAGAGTATGATAATGTTTTTGAAGAACTTGTAGAAATCATCAGGTAGGATTTGGTCTCTAGCTAACGTTAGCTCCATGGACACAAGATAACACTTATTTGAGGCATAATGTCACACAACCTGTGATGCTTCAATAAAATTTTGTCTGATAAGTCTTTACCTACCTGCTTTCATATGTCTCCTGCAGCTGTTATAACCAGGGGACACCAGCTATAGGAAGTCGTCTTCGGGAGAGATGCCTCTACCCAAAATAATGAGTCAGAACTGCCTTATCAAACAGCTGTCAGATACCATCATACCACTGTCCGACTCCTGCAGGTACATTTAGCCACATGTGAAAGGCAAAATAAGAATAGGCCTAATAATAATAATACAAATAAAAAGCTGACTTAAACTTTTTTAATGATTCCCAATTAAGGTAGGATAAGTAATGACAGGAATATTTCATTTCAATAGAGGGTTGTCAGCTACTACACTGGAGTGCACTTGGAACATAAAATGTGGAGTAGGAAATTTCGGGGGAAATGAGCAAGAGTGAGCTTACATGTCCAGCTGAAATAGAGTAAGCTCTGTATTCTTTTTCAAGACTGACGCCGTGCACTGTGCACATGCAACAGCATTTTTAAACAGATATGCCGCGTTACCCGTGAACATACACTGGCTCACTGGAGTGCCAAGTGATTGCAGAAGAAATGCTGGAGGACCATGGTTTTGCATTATGGTTTTGCCTGCATGTTGTGATGTGGATTAAATCATTTTGATTTCAAGATTGCTTTCCGGTTCGCTTGGAACCCCGGCCAGAACTCCGACCACGGGCCCCGGTAAGTAAGTTAATATCTTTGCATTGACTACACTGTTGGCAAGTATTTCCAATACAACTTAATGTAAAAAAAAAATCCAAACTATCCCTTTAAGATTCAGGCCACCCTGAAATGTTGGAATGTCTGAGACATTCACAGAGACCACATTATTTTTTTCTCAATGCATTTGATTTATTGGTAGCTGTTATGATGTAAAGAGAATTTCACCAAATATTTACATTTATTTTACATTTAGCTGATGCTTTTATCCAAAGCGACTTACAAGTTCTGTACAACAAATCAGCAGGAAGGGTACAACTCTGGCTGCTAATGGTAAGTAACATTGTTCGTCAAACAATGTCGAGCTTGAGTGCTACAGTATTGAGTGCATAGTAGTATAGACATATTAGCATAGTACATAGTAATATAGGCAAGGTCGATTCATTAGTAGCAGAGTGCATAATAGTAAAAGACACGAAGGTTAGTAGTTTGATTTTTTTTTATTTTCTTATGAATATTATAAATATTATGAAAATGGTTCTAAAATATTTTTCCCACCCCACCTTTAACGTAACCTGAAGGCTGGTTTCCACTATGGAATCAGTATACCTATACGCCCCACTTAGACTGACTCCAAGAATGACGTGGCAGCCAAAAGAAATCAGATAATTTAATTCATGGCCACAGGCTTGTCAGCAACAATAACAACAATAAAATGTTTTGAATAACTTATTCAAATATCAAACACTTCAAGACAAAATTAGCCTGTCAACGTTGAAACAGCTCAACTCTGAATAGCACAAACAAGTCAGACAGAAAGTGTGCAGTACAAGTAGGCCTCGATGACTGGTGACACGGTGGAGATGCATTCCACTTGATTTGCTCAGTGATTCAATTCACTGATGGTTCCCCTTTCATTCCATTAGCAAGAAATTCCTATAACCGCGCCTCTAAATGCATAGGCCCCTATATCAGGCCCCGCCCCCTGCTGGGAGGGCATATGGGCTGCTTTGTTGGCAGGAAGAGAGTGTGTGTGCTGGGTGCACCAATCGCTGCCCTCGCCTGTGGAGTTAAACAAATTGATTGGCAGGCTAGTGGTGGTTAGTTACACCAAGCAGGCCCCTATTCATCCCTGTTCCAGAATTTGGAAAGTGATACTGCACTAGCTGAAAGAGCTGAGCCTCGCGCGAGCTGCTAGAAGGGGATGACTTGATGTGTGACTCGCTTAGACACATTGGAGATAGAAGAATGACAGTTGAGAAGAGGAGCTTCTTAACACTTTGACTGCCATGAAACGTCTTTTCACGTCATTGCTGGCCATGCTCAAGTTGCCGGGGGACGCTGTACAGCGTCCTTATATCAATATTTCAAAAATCTGCGATCGGATTAATATGTCCCCTCCGCTGGCCTGAGATCCACCAGCAGGACCCACTGAGCTCTCTGGCGGTTCAGGAGCGCCATCTGGTGGCCGATCGGCGCAATCGCCAAACAGGATGTTGAATAGAGGTTGTCATGACGACCGTAGTACTTCCGGGCGCTCGCTATAGTTCATGGGACTCTGGCTCGTCACGCTACACGGTGATCGATTGGCAATAACTCGATAAACAACATGATTTGGACGTATATACCATTATACAAGCTGGAGATGGACCGGGTAAAAATATATCCCATAATGATAAGATTTCTACTCGACGATGATCGCCCAACGGCGCGCGGAGACTGGGGTGAGTTTCAGCGTGTAACGTTACCGTGTTCGATACTAACTGCTATTATCAACATTTGACCCACATTAGATGATTGGTATAACGCTGCCCACGGAATTATAAACGCCCCCTCGCCCATCCGGTCAACATCAGATGACGTGTAGTAACTTCTAGAAGTACGTCTAGTTGGAATTTTTTATATCGCGCTGATTGCCATCAAACTGTATTTCATCATCAATATAATGCATTTGGGGCTATATATAACGTTCTGGAGAAAGCTGCAGAAAGAGATGAAAACATACTTATACATTAGACCATACTTTACTATGAATATGTGAATGAAAAAGTTTAACGTTGCTACACAATGAACAATACATATAGGACTTTGAATGGGCCCTAATAATGGCAATGTAGCAATAGAATTTAAAAAGTTATAGCCCTGCAAAGAAGGGGACTTTCTCCATAGACAAATAGCGCTGGCAATCTATGGTATATCATGAATTTAACCTTAGGCAACCAAAGTGTTAACGAACGATAACTTTATTATTATTATTTTTATTTCTAATACCATATGTGCAAGTGTTGCCACGTGTCTTGAGAACATTTCCCTCAAAATGACACAGTTTAGTACACTGGAATAAGGCCAATGTTACCATACTATATTTCTATTCTTAATTCATCAACAAGACATACAGATTAGAATGGTCCAGACATTGCCCAAGTAAAATATGACAAACCAAAAGTGCTTATTGTACTTATGTTATGCTTATTATTATGTCTGCACTTTCTACATTGCACTACTTTTACTGTATTTGTATACCTGTTCCTATGTCTGCACTTTATGCATTGCTTTTATTCTGTCAACTGTATGCAAATTGTATGCCTATGTTCATTTTATGCTATTTGCTGTGAAGCACTTTGAGCTGCAATCCATGTATGAAAGGTGCTATATAAATAAAGTTATTATTATTATTATTATTATTATTATTATTATTATTATTATTATTATTATTATTATTATTATTATTATTATTAAACCTAAAACAGCCTCAAAGTCTGTATTTGTATGAAAACCATTATTCTGACTGATTATGTCTCTTATGGTGGAGAGTGTAGGACAAGTCACCAGTAGGCTATCGTATGGTGGAGAGTGCATGACAAGTCACCAGTAGGCTATCGTATGGTGGAGAGTGCATGACAAGTCACCAGTGGGCTATCGTATGGTGGAGAGTGCATGACAAGTCACCAGTAGGCTATCGTATGGTGGAGAGTGCATGACAAGTCACCAGTAGGCTATCGTATGGTGGAGAGTGCATGACAAGTCACCAGTAGGCTATCGTATGGTGGAGAGTGCATGACAAGTCACCAGTAGGCTATCGTATGGTGGAGAGTGTAGGACAAGTCACCAGTAGGCTATTATAGTGAGGGATGGATGGATGGGGGAGGGAGAGATGATGTCTTCAGTTGGAATTCAAACTAAATGGTCTTGAACACATGCTGTGTTTTTGTGTGGCAACTACTCCGGCCTTCGCTGCTGCTCACTCAAATCATCATCTTTTCTTCCCCTTTCTCTCTCGCTATGCCTATGCACACATACACACACACGCACGCACGCACGCACGCACGCACGCACGCACGCACACACACACACACACACACACACACACACACACACACACACACACACACACACACATATACACAAATACACACACACGTGCATGCCTCTGCATATTCATAATATACCCTTCTACTGACTTTTTATTTTTTATTTATTTATTTTTTAAATATGTGATTGATATCCTGGATAAAAAAAAATGCTATTTCACAGAACAAATAAAATAATGATGATGACATATATATCATTCTTTCACAAAACCGTTTTTGTGAGCATATTGTATATATATATATATATATATATATATATATATATATATATATATATATATATATATATATATATATATATATATATATATATATATATATATATATATATATTATTGATGTCCTTTCATGAACACCCATACCCATTAATGAACACCAGTTAGGACACCAATGAAACATTATTTGGGGGCTTGCTAGAAAACTGACATTCTTTTCACACTTTTCAATGATGTGATATAAGTGTAGCCGGTGTGATCTTACTCTGCATTGTGTTTTTCGATTCGACCCCTGTTAAGGGATCGCCCTGAGTGGGAGTTGAACCCCGGTCTCCCGCGTCGCGGGCGGCATCACACACCACTATACCAAGAGGTGAATTTACTTCTTGCTATTGGGTCTGGATGCCTCTGGGGAGTGAGTTTACTTGCAGTACCGCTTAACGTCCACAGCCACTTCACTTACTGTCCCTTGTGACTGTGGATAGACTGCGGTACCTCCGTTACATAAGGAAGCTGAGGTTTGCTGCATTCAGGTCATGTGGGAGAGATATAGCTATGAGCTTAATACCACATGTAAAAACCATTCACACCAGCTTTCAGGTCTCAAATACTACTTGGGGACTCTGAGTTTTGAGATTGAGATGTTTCTCCCAAGTCAGAAATCGGATGTCGCCAACACCGAAATATCAATAAACAAAAACATGCAGAGAGGCACCTATTTTTGCAATCAAGTGCAAGGAGTAACACATTTGTTTTAAAGTCAAACAAACACAAGGTATGTATTTCAATACAATCATTTTTAAGCATTTGAAATACTGCTATGTCATGACAAGTTTAGTCTACCTAGATATTGAATGTTTTGTTTGTGCTTGACCTTGCAACTGTAAGCTAAAAGCATAAACTAGAATACTAAGAAGATAGTAGGCTAATAAATAAGTGTGAAGAAATACAAGCATCATTTTCACAAGCATAAAGCAAAAGACTGGGAGAAACCACACTTTTGTGCTCAGACAGGTTCGTACTAGTTAAAACATGTGAACACTTCCGACTCGTTACTCCGACCTCACAAGTCATTCAGAGGATTAATATACACCACATTTATCATGTCTTTAATGTCAAGGGACTGCCCTCCCCATGTTCTAATTTCTCTATGTTCCTGTTACAGAAAATGTCTGTCCCATGGAGATGTTACCAGCAACAGCTGAAGGATGCTATACTATAGCTGAAGTGAAAGCTAACATCAAGGTAAGGTATGATGCTATAGCTGTAGTGAAAGCTAACATGAAAGTAATGTGATGCTATAGCTGTAGTGAAAGCTAACATGAAGGTAATGTGATGCTATAGCTGTAGTGAAAGCTAAGATCAAGGTAAGGTCTTATGCTAGTGAAAGCTAACATGAAGGTAATGTGATGCTATAGCTGTAGTGAAAGCTAAGATCAAGGTAAGGTCTTATGCTAGTGAAAGCTAACATGAAGGTAATGTGACGCTATAGCTGTAGTGAAAGCTAAGATCAAGGAAAGGTCTTATGCTAGTGAAAGCTAACATGAAGGTAATGTGATGCTATAGCTGTAGTGAAAGCTAAGATCAAGGTAAGGTCTTATGCTAGTGAAAGCTAACATCAAGGTAAGGTGATGCTATATCTGTAGTGAAAGCTAACATCAAGGTAAAGTCTGAAGCCCCCGACCTCCTAAAATCCACAATAATTTATTTGGTTTTGCTGACGTTCAGGGAAAGGCTGTTCTTCCCGCACCACAGTGCCAGGTTCTCCACCTCTTCCAGGTAGGCCCTCTCGTCGTTTGCAGAGATCAGGCCCACCACAGCTGTGTCGTCAGCAAATGTAATGATTGTGTTGCTGTTGTGCCTTGCCACACAGTCATGCATGTAAAGCGAGTAGAGGAGGGGGCTCAGAACACAGCCATGGGGGGCACCTGTGTTGAGAGTGATGAATGAGGAGGTGCAGTTACCTGCTCTCACCACTTGGGGTCTTCCTGTCCCTCAAGGCAGAGGTCGTAGTTCAAGCCCAGGTCTCTGAGCTTGATGACGAGCTTGGAGGGGACTATGGTATTGAATGCTGAGCTGTCATCAATAAATAGCATTCTCACATAGTTCCCCTGCCTCTTGTCCAACACATGGGCTATGGCGTCCTCCATGGACCTGTTGGGGCAATATGCAAATTGCAGGGGGTCCAGGGTGTTGGGGAGGGAGGAACAGGAACAGATGTAGCCGTTCACTAGCTTCTCAAAGCACTTCATGGCTATGGAGGTGAGAGCTATGCTCAAAGTTCTGAATGATATATCATCTACATTAGACTCAAAATATCACTGTGCAGCAATCTTTATCGACCTAGCTAAGGCCTTTGATACAGTAAATCATTCCATCCTCACTGACAGGCTGAGCACCATTGGGGTCTCTGATCATTCACTGGCTTGGTTCACAAACTACCTCACTGACTGGGTGCAATGGGTGAAATCGGAACACTTCCTCTCACAACCCCTCCCCATCACTAAGGGTGTACCCCAGGGATCGATCCTAGCCCCCACACTCTTCTCCATTTATATAAATGGCATTGCATACTTGGTTATAAACTCTTCTATTCACCTTTACGCTGATGACACCATTCTCTATTCCGTCGGTCCCTCCCCAGATTTAGTACTCACCTCACTCCAGGATAGCTTCCGTAAAGTCCAGCAGGCCTTTTCCTCCCTCAACCTCCTGCTTAACACCAGCAAGACCAAGGTCATGTGGTTTCGGAGGATGCGCTCTGCTGCAACCCCCACTGGCTGCGACATCACCACCCTTGAGGGCGCTGTTCTGGACCAAGTACTTGGGGATCTGGCTAGACAGCCCTCTGTCTTTCTCTCACCAGATCACCAGATTACAGTCAAATCCAAACTCTGCTTCTTATACAGAATGCGCTCCACCTTCACTTCTTCTGCTAAACTCACTCCGATTCAAATTACAATACTCCCCATGCTTGATTATGGTGACATAGTCTACAGATCTGCATGTAAGACCTCACTCCACAAACTTGATGTCCTCTACCACTCTGCTATCCGATGTGCCACCAGTGCCCCTTTCAACACTCATCACTGCACCCTTTACTCCTCCATCAATTGGCCATCCCTGCACACCCGTCGCAATATGCACTGGTTCATGCTCATTTACAAAACCCTCCTTGGGTTGTCCCCCCCCTTACCTATGTCACCTGTTGCAAATGACATCTGCCACTTACAACACTCTGCTCAACACATTCTCCTAAAGATTCCGAAAACATACACTGCACTTGGTCAAACGTCATTCACGGCTGCTGCTGCCAGTGACTGGAACAACCTACAGAAATCTCTCAAACCGGTCACCTTTATTTTGAAATTGAAATTTATTATAGGCTAAGCCCCTTGAGATATGCTATCTCGTTTTTGAGGGGGTCCTTAACATAGGATACAAAACATACAATACAATACAATTCAATACAATACAATACATAACCAAACAAAACACAGGACAACAAATAAACGTATACACTGACAGACGCTCTCCCAAGCTCACCCCCACAATCCACACTGATTAAATCAGCATTCAAGCACTCTCTGATGAACATTCTCACTGATTCCTGCAACTGTTTCTCAACCCAGTAACATCCCCAACCCCCTGTCTGTCATGGTGCCCCTCTCACTGCTATATTGCTTGTTGTATGTATATATATATGTAGCAGCCTGAATATTCTACAAAGTATTCAGAGATGCTAACTAACTGTTACTTTCCCTGTGTGTATAACGTGTGATTAACAGTATTCCTTTGGATAGCTTAACAGTGTTCCTTTGGATAGCTCGCCCAGTCTAACGACGAGGTGAGGTGCTACTCTTCTCCGGCTGCAGTATGGACTACTAACAATAACATTGAGCCCTTTTTCCCTTTCTGGAACGGTCCTAAAGTGGGATCAGTGGAGGTTGCCAGCAGGGGGCAGAGTGGCAGTGGTGGCAGGTGGAGCGGAGGAGAGAGGAGAACCAACGAGGAAGAGGGAGTTACCTGGGAGCGAGAGTACCAGGAAGCTCTCTTCGGCATTGGACTTGACCGTGATCAGTCGCAGTTACAGTGGGCGGGTGCTCAAACGAGCCCCCGTTGTTGGAGAGCCCCGTCGGAACGAGCGACGGGCGATAAGAAGAGAGCCCCGTTGGAACGAGCAGCGGGTGATGAGAAGTACTTGCTAGTGACGGGTTATCCTAGAAGTATCAGCGATAGTGTGTGAGTAAGAGATACAGAACCGAAGGACTAACGTCTAGAGTTAACAAGACTAACGTCTAACGTTAGCGGGTTATAGTAGTTACTGTGTGCGGCGTATTAGTATGCTGCTAGCGGCTCCGTCTGACTTGAGTAGACTACCGGGCGCGCGGCGCTGAAGAACCGGTGGTATAGCCAGCCACGTTGCGTTAGTAGCACAACCGATATAGCAGGAGGGTGCGTCGAGACCCGAAGTTTAGCTGTGTTTAGGGTAGCAACAGTATTAGCTCGCGCGACAGCAGCAAGCCAGCAACAGCCAGCGGTGGACGTCTCCCAGATGGTACAGAGGACGCCTCTTCCCACCAGCAGAGGACGCCATCCAGCACGCTCCTCCAGCTAACCACTGCCTATGCTGTTTGCCCAGCCTGCTGGCTGTGCTCGCGGGATCGCCGACGCCATCTTGTCACCTGGACGAGTGGTGACAAGGGTGGGTCCGCCATCTTGGCTAAGTACTAACGATACCACATGTATCAACAGCAACGTCCATTCAAGTGAACGCTAACAACCAGTGTCTAAGGGGTACCCCGAACAATTTAAGTCGGCTTAGGTTAGGTTTTCTTTTGGTAACGTGGGCCCACATTTACTTGGTTTTATTTTGTTATTGATTATTTGATTATTTGGTTATTTGAATTCCCAAATGTTTCTCTACTTCATGCCTGGGTTCCCCTAGTACAAGCGGGGTGTTTTAATGTATTGAGCACGCGGTGCCTCTGGTGGGAAGAGCTTCCCCTACATTATAACAGTGAGAGCACCCGGTGCCAATTATGAATAAAGGACAGTGTTAATTGTAATGGATAACATGCCCAGGCTTCAGTAAAAGTAGACTTGATCGGGATCATTGTGTGTGTCTGTTTCTTCCGTTTTCCATTTGCTATTCTAACCCCTTGGTAAATATTGTGACTGCATAATTATTTAACCCTTACACCTCATTCACAGAATAGCATTTGAAGGGTCTATACAGGTGGTCAAGGAAGGGTACTGCTTACAGGGAAGCCCAATAATACTATTGAACTGACAGTCACTGGGTGTGGGAGGGCTGTCGGAGGTACTGAGGGAAGTGAGGGTGTGTGGGGAGCTACTGCTGACCGCCTTGGAAGGCGAGGGAGACCAGAGTACCAGTCCCCAGGTTAGTAAATCCTGGACCCCATCCACTCCAGCTGCAAGCCCTCCAGAACGACGTTCCGGGCCAAAGACGGGGGTACATAATAATAATAATAATAATAACTTTATTTGTATAGCACTTTTCATACAGAGGTTGCAGTTCAAAGTGCTTCACAACAGTAAAAAATACAGGTATAAGCGAGCATAAAAAGATAGACAGGTAGAATCACAGTGTTTCACATTAGGATCTAGCATCCCTATAGGCTCTCCGCTTACAGTTTTCAGTAACACAAATAGTAAAAATAGTTTAAAATTATTCAGTTTAAAAATAGTCAAACATTTTTTAAATAGAACGGACATAAAAAATACAGGCATGAGCGAGCATAGCAAGATATGGCAAATCACAGTGTTTCACATTAGGATCTAGCATCCTAATAGGCTCTCTATTCAGTAATACAAATAATCACAGTGTTTCACATTTGGATCTAGCAAATAATAAAAATAGTTTAAAATGATTCAGTTTAAAAATAGTCATCAGTAAGAAGTAAAAAGTGCAATAACCGACACATGAATTTGATAGGCAGTGTATAAGAGTAGGCAGGGTAAGAATAGTGCAGGTAAATACAAGTTGTGTCAGGATATCCCTGATGTTTCCTCTTGCCACTAGATGGTAGCAGATATCTATCAGTGAAATGCCTGAGCAAAGAGATAGGTTTTAAGCTGTCTTTTAAAGATGTCTAGCGAGTTGGCTTCCCTGATGTTTTGGGGTAGTTTGTTCCATAGTTTTGGGGCATAGTTGATAAAGGCTGCATTACCGATCCTCTTTTGACTGCTTCTGGGAGCCTCTAGTAGTCCAGCAGCTGATGATCGCAGTGTTCTTGCTGGTGTGTAATTTATTAGAGTGTTGGCGATGTAGCTAGGTCCCTGTCCATTTAGAGCTTTGTATGTAAGGAGAAGGACCTTAAAGTCAATTCTAAATGTTACAGGAAGCCAGTGTAAAGCAGCTAAGACTGGACTAATGTGCTCTCTCCTTTTGGTTCTAGTTAGCAGTCGGGCTGCAGAGTTTTGGATTAGCTGAAGCCTCTCTGTGGTTTTCTTAGGGAGACCTAGTCTAACCGGCTAGATATGAATGCATGAATTAGCTTCTCAGCATCGTTCTGATTAATAAATGGTCGTACTTTTGCTATATTTCTGAGATGGAAGAACGATGTTTTCGTCACTTTGCTAATATGAGAATTGAAGTTCAGTTCTGAATCTATGATAACCCCAAGACTAGTGACCTCAGATTTGATCCAAGGGGTTAGTCCCCCCAGGTTCTTTATTAATGTTTCTTTTTTAGTTTTGGAGCCGATAATTAGAATTTCAGTTTTGTTCTCGTTTAGTTTCAGGAAGTTCTTACTCATCCATTTATTTATTGCCAGTAAGCAGTCTGTAATGGAGCTAATCGCTGTATCATTTGGTTCAGCAGATATGTACAGTTGTGTATCATCCACATAGCTATGGAAATCTACATTATGTTCTCTGATGATATCACCCAGCGGTAACATGTAAAGGGAGAAGAGTAAAGGTCCAAATCAACTCCCTTGTGCAACTCCATAGTTGTTGTCGTATATATCAGACATGTGATCTCCTAGTTTAACATAGAATTTCCTCCCTCTGATGTATGTTTTAAACCAGCCCAGCACATGTTCTGAGAAACCGACATGGTTTTCAAGACGATCGATTAGAATATCGTGATCGATTGTATCAAATGCTGCACTGAGATCTAACAGGATAAGGATGGAGATCTTATTCTCATCAGAGTTTAGTCTGAGGTCACTGATTATTTTGGTGAGGGCAGTTTCAGTGCTATGATATTTTCTGAATCCTGACTGAAATTCTTCTAAGATGTTGTTTTCTTCAAGAAAGGAATTTATTTGAACTGAAACTATCTTTTCAAGTACTTTACTAATGAATGGTAGGTTGGATATTGGACGATAATTTGCCATTTCATTACTATCCAAGTTAGGTTTTTTTAGTAATGGCTTTACAACTGCTGTTTTAAAGGCATCCGGGAAAATACCAGTCCTAAGGGAAGTGTTTATGATATCTAGCACAGGGCTTGAAACACTATTAAATACCCGTTTGAAGAAAGCTGTAGGTATAGGGTCAATGTCTGAGGTGGAGGAGTTACATTCTGAGACAGTTTTGCAGAGTACATCTAATGTGATGCATGTGAAACTTCTTATGGTTACATTGCACGGTTTGCCGCAATCAGCTGTATTTCCATTATGAGTAATGCTGGCCCTGATCAAGGTTATTTTGTTGTTAAAGAATAGTGCAAGTTCTTCACACTTAACCGTTGATGACTGAGGAGGTGTAGGGGCAGTGTTGAGTAGTACATTAATAGTGGAAAAAAGGATTCTGGAGTTTCCAGCATTTTCTGTAATGATTTTAGAGAAGTAATCTTTCCTTGCTAAGCGGATGGTTTTATTATAAGCAGTTAAAGCATCTTTGTATATATCACAGCATATGGTGGTTTTTGTTTTTCTCCATTTTCGCTCCGCTGCACGACATTTCCTTTTTTCTTCGTTGACCATATTATAGTTTAACCAGGGCGAGGCTCTAGTTTTCTTCTTTTTCGTTTTTAATGGGGCGACAGAATTTAATATAGATATAGATAGGAAGGTTTGGTTTCTTACATATCTCGATGTGATTTATCAAGAAATATCTACAGCAAGAATTCTGGGTCTCAACGAATCCAAAATGTCAATGTGGTTAGAAGTGGTGGAGAGAATAAAAGCTAGCTTATAATGGTAGTGTCTGGTTAGGAGTGAGGGATAATGGAGGTACTATCCAAGGAGGGGTCCGGGAGGGGGGGTTCGAGCTGGAGCATATGTGTGTAGGGTTTTAGATAATAGGTATTAGGGGTATATCCTGTATAAGACATTGGTATAATTGGTAATTTCTTGGATATACACTGTATACGGTAAAATATTATTATATACTTTTTTTTGTTTTCTGTTTCTGTACTTGCATGTCATTTTAGCCACCTTAATTGTTAGTTTCATTATGCATTGTGTGTTGAGTACTGACTTTTAATAATTTTGTTTTGCAATAATAAAAAAAAAAAAAAATGTAATATAGATGACATTGCATCATTGAGATTTTCTACCATTTCATTTAGAGAGCGGTCATGATTGTGTGGTTCATGTAGTCTGATAAGATCAATGAACTTTGATTCAGCTTTGTCGTTTAGGAGCCTCTTTTTAACTATGATTTATTTTTTTGTTTTAGTAAGGGTTATTTGAGTATCAAAAAATATACAGTGATGGTCGGAGAGAGGTAATTCAGTTATTGAGATATTTGTTATGCTTAGCCCAGTTGTTGTTATAACTAAGTCTAGTGTATTCCCAAGCCTGTGAGTTGCATTTGTTATATGCTGTATTAGGTCAAAGCTATCCAGTAGATTTTTTAGTTCTATAGTTTTGGAGTCTGTTTTCTTATTAAAATGGATGTTCAAGTCTCCATTTAGGATCACCTTATCATAACCGGTAACACATAGTGAGATCAGTTCAGAGAGCTCCTGTATAAATATTGGTGAGTGTCTAGGCGGGCGGTATATTGTGACAATAATAGTTGATTCTGTTTTTAGTTCAATGGCAAGATATTCCATTGACATGAACTCGCCTAGTTCTGTGATTCTAAATTCTAAAAAGTTTTGAGGAGAAGATTGCTGCAACTCCTCCGCCCCTTTTATTTTTTCTGGGTATTTGAAAAAAGTTATAGTCTGGTGGACAAGCTTCTATCATTATTGATGTAGGTGTGTCATTATTTAGCCATGTCTCTACTAGGCAGATGCAATCTAAGTTATTTTCTTTAATCAGATCATTTACTAAGAATGTTTTATTATTCAGTGATCTGACATTTAGGAAAGCTAATTTTATTTGTTGGACTTCTTTAGAGGAGGTCTGCTTTGGCTTGACCGTGATGGCCCTGAGGTTAATAGCAGGTAAACGCATTGATGGCGTATATTTTTCACCATGCCATTGGCTGGTTATGATTACTGGTATGTTTTGAGAGATGGCATGGCAATTGTGCTATACTGCACTGCACTGACTGTACTGTGCTTTCGGGGACATTTGATCAGACGAGATGACCTTGTGTGATATGGGGGGGGGGGGGGCCTTGTGCTGCTGCACTTCGTGGTGAGATTGTGTCCTTCATGACTATCTCTCGTGCTGGTATGAGCTTAATATTCTTGGAGGCCATCAAGGCATGACGCATGTTTGCTGCTAGGAGCTTTGAACCTAAGCGATTTGGGAAGAAGCCATTTCTTTGAAAACTTTCTGGGTTATTCCAGAAAACATTGAAGTTGTCAATGAATTTCAGGCCGTGTACAAGACATGCAGCCCCTAACCATGAATTAAAATTTAGGAGTCGACTGAATGCTTCTGGTCCTCTGCGAAAGCATGCAATTGGTCCACTGATGGACACATCAGTGTCTATGTACACAGACTGATGTTTGTCTAGTGTGTTCATTAAATGTGTGAAATCGTCTTTCAAAGTCTCTGTGCCAGTCTTCTTTCGCAGGATGTCAAACGATCCAGAGTGAATGACAATTTTTGTTATTCCCGGTCTGATTAGTGTTGGAAGTATTTCGGCCAGCTCTTTCACAGATGTATTGTCTAGACAGATATTTTCTGTGTTTGCCATCTCCACATACCTTGTTGTGGAATCTCCAATCAGTATGCAGTCTATTTTCTGTGTGAGGTTAGCATTTTTCTTTCCAACAGTTTTGGGGCCGTTTGTTTTTGGGCTAGGCCTAGTCTGCCGGTTCTTTCCACAGTCCTGTGGCCTTGGTGAAGCCTCGTTAGCCTTCTCAATAGCCGGCATGTTAACGCTGGTCCCGTACCTTCGGCGTTGGCTACCGCGACGTTCTCCTCGGCGCATGATAGTCTCTTCGCTGTTAGCCGTTAGCTCGGTCTGGGTCGTGTTTGCTAGCCGTGTCGCTCGTGGCTCTGTTTTCCTCGTCGTCTCGTCATTAGCGTGTGCTCCGATGTGCCGGCTGTTAGCTTCGCTAGCATTAGCGTGAGCTCCGGCATATAGGTCCAATACTATAGTATCCTACTACCCAGTGTCTGTGTACTACTACTCCCACAAGCAGGGATAATCCACCCTTCTATATATATATATATATTGAATAATAATGAAATAATCATTGACTTCAGGAAAAACATACCCACTAAAACACCCATGCTCATTAACAACCAACCCATTTCTGCCACAGACACATTAAAATTCCTAGGAACACACATCAACAATAAACTGAGCTGGGACCATCACACCACCCATCTAACCAAAACAGCTAATCAGAGACTATTTCACCTCAGACAACTCAGGAAATACAAGGTCAGGAAGAATTTAATGGTCTAATTCTACACAGCCATAATCCAAAACATTCTGTCTTTATCCATCACTCTATAGTACGGCAACACACCCAAACACACACTACATAGACTGGATAGGGTCATAAAAAGGGCATCCAAAATTATCAACTGCAAACTCCCCACACTGGACTCCATACACAAACACCATACCATCACACACGCAAACAAAATCATCAGTGACCCTCTGCACCCAGCTCACCATCTATTCCAACGCCTCCCCTCTGGTAGGAGGTTCAGGTCACTGGGCAGTCAAACTGTGAGGTTCAACCACAGTTTCTTCCCCAAGGCCATTCAGCTGCTCAACTCCTAATCTTCACCCCATGCTTGTTATGTTCTCTTATGTATTTTTTAGGTGGTGTATTTCTGTACTGTACTATTCCGTTGTGTCTTTTAAGTGGTGTATTCTCGCAGCTACCACTTGCACCATGTATGAATTCCACCGGCCTGGCTGTGTGGCAATAAAAGGAACTTGAACTTGAACTTGATTGTAATAACATATATTATCGGAAATGCTTAATCCTGAATTATTTGTCAGCCCCCCCCCCTCCCTTCAAGAGGCGTTGTCTCTTGCCAGGCCATTGTGGAAGTGAATCAATGAGACGAGCAGACGGAGTATCGAGTCTCTGAACTTTACTTCCAAACAAATCCAACAGAACCAAGGTACAGCCACACCCTTAAGTCAACTCCCTCCTGTCACTCAATCAGTGTCCATTCTGAAGTGAGACACCTCCATCTAGTGTCCACCACACAGGCCCCCCCCGAACATTCAGAATTGACATTCAGTGCAACACCAAACAAACGGAACTGAACACAACAAACCCCCAAAAACAGTGCACCCAGTGTCTTCAGTCTCTTTTAGGAGGTCTGACCACGCGGCCATAACGACTGTATTTAACAGTCACAGGGAACGTGGAAGGGGAAAGGGTAAGGGTAGGGGCAGGGGGCCGTCCCCGCCGCCGCCGAGGCTTCGTCGGTGGAAAGGTAGGGGTAACAACGGCCGGAGGGCATGGGACAGGGGAAAACTTGGGTGGCCGGCCCCGGCGCCGGGGCTGAGCCAGCTCCACCGGCCCATCTGGGACCACATGAGCAGGCTTAAGACGATCGACTGAGATCTGCTCCTTATTCCCCCCCATGTCCACCACAAAGTACTTGGGGCCCGGCTCGAGGACGCGGAAGGGCCCGTCATAGGGAGCCTGCAGTGGAGAACGGTGGGCATCATGACGGATGAACACATACCTCGCAGTCATCAGGTCCTTAGGAATGTAGGACTGGGGAAGGCAGTGATGTGTGGGAATTGGGGCAAACACCCTCGCTGCGTCCTGGAAGGCAGATCGGTGAGCTGTAGTGGACCAAGGGGCAGAGGAACCAGGAAGGAACTCCCCTGGGACCCTCAGCGGTTGACCAAAAACCAATTCGGCTGAAGAGGCCTGCAGGTCTTCTTTAGGGGCAGTACGCAGGCCCAACATGACCCACGGAAGACGGTCGACCCAGTTGCCATCTGTGAGCGTGGCCCGGAGAGCGGCCTTCATGGATCTGTGAAAACGCTCACACATGCCGTTGGCCTTTGGGTTGTATGCTGTGGTACGATGGAGTTTCACCCCAAGTCCCTCAGCCACGGTGCTCCACAGCTCAGAAGTGAACTGGGATCCCCTGTCCGAAGTCAGGTCCAATGGCGTGCCAAACCGAGTGACCCAGCCGAAGATAAACGCCCGAGCCACCTCCGCAGCCGTTGTTGATGACAGGGGAACAACCTCCGGCCACCTGGTGGTCCTGTCCACCATAGTGAGGAGGTGTGTGAAACCCTGAGACGGGGGAAGTGGGCCCACCAGGTCCACGTGGACATGGTCAAACCGCCTCTCTGGAATGAGAAACGGCTCCAGGGGGGCCTTAGTGTGACGATGTACCTTGGCACGCTGGCACGCCACACAGGAGGCCGCCCATACTTTGACGTCCTTCCTAAGGCCCGGCCAGACGAACTTGGCCGCTACCAGCTTGACCGACGCCTTTACCCCAGGGTGTGAAAGGGCATGAATGGTGTCAAATACCCGGTGGCGCCAGTCAGTTGGAACCATGGGGCGGGGCTGGCCAGTGGAGACGTCACAGAGGAGCGTGGCGCCGCAGTCGTGAAACACCACATCCTCCAGTCGAAGTCCTGTCACAGCCGTCCTGAACGCCTGAAGGTCTGAGTCGGTGAGCTGGTCAGCAGCCATGGCAACATAGTCGATGCCCAGGTGCACAGGACTGACGCGCGCCCGGGAGAGGCAGTCCGCCACCTGGTTGTCTTTACCGGCTACATGCTGGATGTCGGTAGTGAACTCCGATATGGCGGAAAGTTGGCGCTGCTGCCGCCCCGACCATGGCTCCGTGGTCTTGGCCATGGCAAACGTTAGGGGCTTGTGGTCGACAAAAACTGTGAACTTGCGGCTCTCCAGCAAGAACCTGAAGTGACGTATGGCGAGGAAGAGGGCCAGGAGCTCCCTGTCGAATGTACTATACTTCCTCTCGTTGTCGCGCAGCTTCCTACTGAAGAAGGCCAGAGGCTGCCAGGCGCCAGCCACCCACTGCTCGCACACCGCACCTACTGCATAATCGGAGGCATCGGTGGTGAGGGCTATAGGAGCAGCAGGAGATGGGTGTGCCAGCATGGCAGCGTTGGCAAGGGCAGCCTTAGAGCCCTCAAATGCCTGGACCCGCTCCGGGGACCAGCCCACGTCATCGTTGGCTCTCTTCCCCTTCAACGCCTCGTACAGAGGTCTCATCAGGTGAGCCGCATGGGCTATAAACCTATTGTAAAAATTAACCATCCCCAGGAACTCCTGGAGAGGTTTGATGGTGAGGGGGCGGGGAAAAGCAGCAATTGCCTCCACCTTGGCGGGTAGAGGAACAGCCCCCTGGGAAGAGACATGGTGGCCCAGGAAATCCATGGCCGGCAGGCCAAACTGACATTTGGCCGGGTTCACGATCAGCCCATGCTCGTTGAGCCGCTCGAACAGTTGACGGAGATGTCCCCGATGCTCCTCCACCGATGCACTGGCTACCAGGATGTCGTCCAGATAAATAAACAAAAATGACAGGCCTCGCAGCACAGAGTCCATCAGCCGCTGGAATGTTTGCGCTGCCCCTTTAAGGCCGAATGGCATGCGCAGGAATTCAAACAGTCCAAACGGGGTGATAATGGCAGTCTTGGGCACGTCGAGCGGATGGACCGGTACCTGGTGGTAGCCACGCACCAAATCTATTTTAGAAAAAATGGTGGCGCCCGCCAGGTGGGCAGAGAAATCCTGGATATGTGGCACTGGGTACCGGTCATGAGTGGTGATGTTATTTAGGCGACGGAAATCACCACACGGACGCCACTTCCCGTCCGCCTTGGGGACCATGTGTAGTGGGGAGGCCCAAGGACTGTTGGACCGGCGCACAATGCCGAGCCGTTCCATTGTGGCAAACTCCTCCCTGGCTATTGCCAGTTTAGCAGCATCCAGGCGGCGTGCCCGTGCATAAACTGGCGGGCCCACCGTTGGGATGTAATGTTCCACCCCATGCTTGGCGACAGAGGCAGAGAAAGTGGGGACAGTCAGAGCAGGAAACTCAGCGAGGAGGCGCTGGTACATATCGCCTGTGGCGAGCATATTGGCCAGGGCAGGCGGCCCCGGCCCCCCCAGTGTGCAGGGGTATGTGTCAAAGGACACAGAGCCAATCAGCCTACGGTTCGCAACGTCCACTAACAGTCTGTGAGCACACAAAAAATCCGCGCCCAGTATAGGCACCGACACTGAAGCAATAATAAATTCCCAGCTAAACTGCTGTCCATGTAAACACATAGTCACGTACCTGGTACCAAACGTACGGATGGAAGTCCCATTAGCCGCGTCCAGGGGTGGTCCATGACCGTTTCCCAAGGCGTCCGTGGCCGACGCAGGCAGGATGCTCCTCTGGGAGCCAGAATCCACCAACAGACGCCTTCCAGACAACGTGTCCTCGATAAACAACAGCTCGTTGATATTGACGCCAGCGCTCATAGCCGCTAACGAGCGCCGGCTCTCGCGTTTCCCTGGTTACCAAAGGTGCATGGTGGAACACAGCTCTTCGCCTTGTTGCCAAAACGGCGATGATAATAACAAAGCCCTCTATCATCCCTCTGTGTCTGATCCCTGCGATCAGACACCCGATCAGACACAGCAGCCACACAGTACTGACGGGAGGCCAGTAGTATTCTGTCCGCCTCCTCTGCTAATCCCCGGTAATCCTTGGTGCGCACGAGAGGCGAGCTGGCCAGAGCCGTGCGCACCGGAGTCGGGAGTTGACGCAGGAACAGCTGCACAAAAATAAATGTAGCGTCACCTGAACCAAGCAGTGCTAGCATGTTCTCCATCAGTTCTGTTGGTTTACTGTCCCCCAATCCGTTGAGGGACAATAGGCGCTCCGCGCGCTCTGCATCTGACAGCTGGAAAATGCGCAACAGCTGTTCTCTGAGCGCGTCGTATTTGCCGGCTGCTGGCGGCTCTCTCAGGCATCCCATCAGCCGGCGTGTAGTGGAGGAATCCAATGCCGCGACAACATGGTAATATTTCGTCTCATCCGACGTTATTCCGCGGAGGTGAAATTGTGCCTCGATGTGCTGAAACCACGGGGCCGGGTCATGCTGCCAAAACTCTGGCAACTTGACTGTAGCTGCATACACTGCGGGAACTACAGCCGGTGGATTCTCGTTATTGCTCATATTTCACACGTTTAGGGTCACCACTGTGGAAGTGAATCAATGAGACGAGCAGACGGAGTATCGAGTCTCTGAACTTTACTTCCAAACAAATCCAACAGAACCAAGGTACAGCCACACCCTTAAGTCAACTCCCTCCTGTCACTCAATCAGTGTCCATTCTGAAGTGAGACACCTCCATCTAGTGTCCACCACACCATCATTGTAAATAAGAATATGTTCTTAATTGATTTGCCTGGTTAAATAAAGGTAAACATTTTTTTTGGTTTTTGGGTACAGGGACAATAGTGGACTTTTTCAAACAGGTGGGGATGACAGACTATTCTAGGGACAGGTTGCATATGTCAGTGAATACCGGGGCCAGTTGGTCAGCACAGACTTTTAGGACGAGACCGGGGATGACGTCCGGTCCTGCTGTCTTCCTGGTATTCACTTTCTTAAAGGTCCTACCCACCTCATGCTCTGTTAACCTGAACACTGAGTCTCCAACGGCAGTGGCCTGTAGGCTGTTGTTGGAATTTACAGCCTCAAATCATGCATAGAAAGTATTTAGCTCATTTGCCAAGGATACATCAGTGTTCAGCATGGGGGTGTGCCTTTTTCATCATTCTGAGGCCCTGTCACATACCCCTGGAATCAGCCTGTTCAAACTGAAGCTCCACCATATCCCTGTGCCGCCCCTTTGCCTCTGTCACTGTTCTCCGTAGGTTGTACCGCACCACCTTGTGCGCGTCCATGTTGCCTGTCACGAGCCCGGCATTGTAGGCTGAGTTGCGCACATTCAGAGCTTCACGGACGGATTTGTCTACCCAAGGCATTTGGTTTGGGAAAACTCATTGTGGTGGAGGGGACTATTTCTTCTACCAGAGTACCAACTAAATCTAGCACTGTTTCTGTGTAATCATTGATATTGTCTGTGTTTTTACAAAACATGCTCCAGTACAGGGGCGCGGGAAGTCAGTCAGAGTTGGGGGCGCTGAGATCACACTTCCGCGTTCGGTTTGCGCAATCTGATTGGCCGGGAGCAGATAGGGGCGGGACCAATCACAGTGCTCCGATGTTGCTGTCCAGCTGCCGGTGATACAAGTGGGCTCTCTCTGAGGGAAGGAGGCCGTTCACGCTAGTGGAGGAGGAGGAGGAAGACAGCGATGGCTCGGGGGGCGAGGAGGACGCGGACTGGGTCCTGGAGGTTCCGGACGAGGTGGAGGAGGAGGAGGAAGACAGCAATGCCAGCGGGGAGGCTGACACCGCCGCTCCGATGCCTGGCTGGGTTTCCCGAACCGGGTTGTGTGCAAAGAGCACAGCCTCTCCATTTGCACAACGTGCACGAAATAAAAAAATATATAAACATCTATTTGTCTTTTTCAATTCAGGTATTTTCATGTAGGTCAAACACGAGTGATTAGCTGCATCAACTGTACATTTATTGCAGGACAATGTGTGCCATGCAGTGCATCTGTGTTTATACAATTATATATATTGTATATAATATATTTTAGGCAGTTTCATGGCATGAATTGCATTTCTCTGTAGACCGCAGCAGCGATAGAAATATAGGGCGAAATGGCGTATGTAGCTGTGCATTCACTGTACATGTATTGCAGGACAATGTGTGTACTGCCTAATATCTGTGTTGGTACAATTATATATAAAACGATATATATTTGAGCGACTAGCCCCTCTACACTAGCGTGAACGGCCTCCTTCCCTCAGATCGCGCAAACCGAACGCGGAAGTGCAACTTAGGGAAAATATACACGCTTCCAGGCCATCGGCTACACGCATAACTTTAACACTGCTTTAATAACACTGCATTATCGAGACAGCGCCCCTATGCGGATCTGGCCGGTAATGAATTCCAAGAGTAGGGTAAATCTGCAGTGCGGCTCGGTGACATTGAGTAGGATACGGTATTACAATGGAATAAAAGCCAAAACAACCTTGCAGTTACACCCCCCCTTGCCGCGTCCCTGCTCCAGTATGTGCAATCGAGTTCAGCCTCAAGCTTGTTCTCTGAGTCCATAGACCAATGCGTCACTTCTCGCGTTTCTGCGGGAGCGCGCTTGAGACTTTGTTTATACTTTGGCATAAGAAAGATGGTGTTGTGATCAGATTTACTGAATGGACTAAGAGCTTGTGATTTATACCCTTCCGAGTAGTGAAAGATAACATCAAGGTAAGGTCTGGTGCTCTAGCTGTAGTGAAAGCTAACATCAAGGTAAGGTCTGGTGCTATAACTGTAGTGAAAGCTAACATCAAGGTAAGGTCTGATGCTATAGCTTTGGTCAAAGCTAACATCAAGGTATGGTCTGAGCTGTGGTCAAAGCTGACATAAAGGTAAGGCTTGATGCTATGGCTTTGGTCAAAGCTGCATCAAGGTGAGGTCTGACCAGAATGGGAAAAATTCTTCAGAATAGCTTTTCAGACTCATTTAACTAATTTCCATTTCGTCCTCCCAACACTGGTGTCATCCAGCAGAGCAGACCTCTAGTGAACTGGTCTCATCCAGCGGAGAGCAGACCTCTAGTGAACTGGTGTCATCCAGCTGAGAGCAGACCTCTAGTGAACTGGTGTCATCCAGCGGAGAGCAGACCTCTAGTGAACTGGTCTCATCCAGCTGAGAGCAGACCTCTAGTGAACTGGTCTCATCCAGCTGAGAGCAGACCTCTAGTGAACTGGTGTCATCCAGCGGAGAGCAGACCTCTAGTGAACTGGTGTCATCCAGTGGAGAGCAGACATCTAGTGAACTGGTGTCATCCAGCGGAGAGCAGACCTCTAGTGAACTGGTGTCATCCATTCATTATGATGAATTGAAAATGGGGGACCCTGATGTAAACAAGACGAAAGTCTTTCTCTGGTCTGCATCCCCTTAACAATTGTGTGTATTGAGCTGTACTGTATTGTACCCATTCTGCAATCTGTTAATAACATTTTCAATCAATCAATCAATCCAGTGGAGAGCAAACCTCTAGTGAACTGGTGTCATCCAGCGGAGAGCAGACCTCCTCACAACAGAAAGATGGGGTTCGGTAGGACAATAGATTTTTAACTAAGGTTAAAACATCGGTGAAGTGGCCCTTTAAAGGATGCTTTTGATTTTTTATTTAACCTCAATCCTCCGGTTGTGGACGGCCGTACTTTGAGATTCGCCGCAGATTTTAGTGACTACACAGCGAGACGGTGCAGAGCTTTCGCCAGAGCCATGGATCTCGCCCGTGAAAGGGCGGTGGAGGTATACCTATTGTTCCCGGCAACGCTGAAGGTGAAGACGGGCCGAGGAGCTGTGTCGTGCAACCGTCTATTCAAGTCACCATCCGAGGTAGAGGACTTCATTCGGAAAAGCATGACGAACATGAGAGTGGCACGTTCAGCCGAACGCACAATTGGAGGGGGGCGATACCGGAGTCTCATGGCAAGCACAGAAAGACTCAGAAGAAGCTTCTATCCCCAGGCCATCAGGTTGCTCAACGAACAATAACACTATGCAACAACCATCAAATGCACTCACAACACACACATCCACACGCACACACTCACTTTAAACAAACAACACACTGCAGCACCCACTCTCCACACTTTAGAACACCTAAACACACTTTATATTTATTGGTAAAGGACTTGCACTACAACCCATACCTCAGTACACCTTACTGTAAATTGTACCTAAATTGTACCTCATCCCATTTCTGCTTTGCACTATATAGTATATTGTATATTAGTATATTGCATAGTATATTGTATATTGTATGGTAACTCAGTTACTTCTATTCTGCATCGAACGATTGTACATATGTATATACTGAACACTGTGTCTACGTACGTGACTTTTATTTTTACTTCTATTTTTACATGCTATACTATTTTATTTCATACTTATCTTGTCTAGCACAGTCTCTGGAGCGTAACAGAAAGAAGCATTTTGTATAAAAGTATTCTGTACTTCTGTATGACAACTATTAAAGAAACTTGAAACATCCCGGCTGAGAGGAACAGACCGCCCCCGGTGGAGCAGACCTCGAGCAACGGAGATTGAGGGGCCGGAGCCCGGTGCTTGGGGCTGGCGCCACACGGGGGCTGCTAGCATGCCAGCTATCCAAGCTAGCGGCCCTGAAGCATGGGGGTAGCTCCACACGAGGGCTGCTAGCATACCAGCTACCTGAGGTAGCAGCCCTGAAGCATGGGGCGGGTTCCACACGAGGGCTGCTAACATACCAGCTGTCCAAGCTAGCGGCTCTGAAGCATGGGGCCGGCTCCACACGTGGGCGGCTAGCATACCAGCTATCCAAGCTAGCGGCTCTGAGGCACGGGTCCGGCTCCACACGTGGGCTGCTAGCATACCAGCTATCCAAGCTAGCACTATTGTAAGCACTGCCGACTGCAGATTCTCAGTCCTCGGAACGGTAACACTCGATTTCTCTATACAGTATTGTCTCAGATACGGGCATGAATATTGACTATTTGAAATGTAATTCAGACAACCTTTATTCTTAGAGTATCGGATTTTTTTAATCGTCTGCCACTCGAACTATGCATTGAATTGTACTTAGATTGTTACGTATATTATCTTTGTCCAGCTCTGCCCGGGCGAAATTAATATCACAAGTTTCACTCAAACAGACTGTATGTTCATGTGACTGTATGAACCGTTCAACCAAGTGGGGTGACCCCCTTGCGGCGAGCTATCTGCGGGTAGCAGGTCAAGACTCTCCTAGCTAACACTGCTGATATGACGTGTTTTTAACTTTCTTTCTTGTCCCAGCAGTGCGGCAGTGCTCATGGCCGCCGTCGCTGCATTACCCCAACGATGGCAGCACGGTAATGCTTGAGGTTTATCGCCGTAGTATTATTTCAACATTTGATATGAGTACTTCCCTTAATTCAAGTTTAACTCGGACAAACTGTGTTTTAAGTGCTTTTATCGTCCGCACACTGTTCTTTGCACTGAACTCTATATAGATTTCTTCTCTCTGTTGAGCGAAGGGGGTTCCGTTTTTCTAAATCGTTACAATATACAATTTTTGGTATAGTTAAGTTACGTAATGTGGTTGTGGTTGCTGTGACCCGGTCATAGTTGCCAACTGATGTTTGATCGACATCGGACAAGATATTTGAAGGGGGGGAGGAGGGAGGGGAGGGGGGGGATACAGGGATTTTTCTTTTTCTTTTCTTGTGACTCGCTCTATTTTATGTTTGCTCTCAAGCTCAGGATCGAAACCCAACAGGACCTTAACGTGTGGATGTGTATATGCAGGGCAGCCTGGGAGAAATGCGAGGCCCTGTGCAAGATTTAACGCGAGCCCCCCCCCCCCCCCCCCCCCCCAAAAGGTTAAACATTTTTTTAAAAAAAAAATATATATATATATATATATATATATATTTTTTTTTTTATACAGTCAACATATTCTTAAATAATAGCGCTGCCCGAGGCGGGGCATGATACAGTCAACATATAGCAAAAGAGAGAGCGAGAGAGAGCTCCCGTTCTACAGTCAATATACAGTGTACAGAGAGAGAGAGAGAGAGACACATTGGAAAGAAATTGAAATGCTATTTGGCCCTAAACAGAGAGTACACAGTGGCAGAATACCTGAGCACTGTGACTGAAGATCCTTGAGCACAGCCTAGCCATCGAGAAAGGCCGCCATAGGCAGACTGTGTGTGTTAGAAAGAGCGAGAGAGAGAGAGAGAACATGTGTGTTTGTCATGTGTGTGTGTGTTAGAGAGAGACTAGAGCATGTATGAGAGATTCAAAAGGACAAAGATCAACACTTAAATCCAAGAGAGAGAGAGAGAGAGAGAGAGAGAGAGAGAGAGAGAGAGAGAGAGAGAGAGACACATTGGAAAGAAATTGAAATGCTATTTGGCCCTAAACAGAGAGTACACAGTGGCAGAATACCTGAGCACTGTGACTGAAGATCCTTGAGCACAGCCTAGCCATCGAGAAAGGCCGCCATAGGCAGACTGTGTGTGTTAGAAAGAGAGAGAGAGAGAACATGTGTGTTTGTCATGTGTGTGTGTGTTAGAGAGAGACTAGAGCATGTATGAGAGATCCAAAAGGACAAAGATCAACAGTTAAATCCAACAAGAAGAGGGTCTATACCAGAGAAACCAAAGCAGCAAGGAGCCAATGGCCGACATCAGCTAAATAGGCTAGCCAGGTACTGTGACACCAGGCCACACACAGCTTTGGCCAACGGCCCAACGCTACCCAAGCTACACAAACGAACAAATGAATTCACACACAGCACATGTCGTATCTCCAAATGTTGTGAAGTAACATATGTTTTGCCTGGAAAAAAACATCGTTATTAACAAAACATTCGGGAGGGGAAGGAAGGAAGAGTGGGGTAATGTCATGACATTTTCATTAATCTTACCTGCACAAAAGGAACGCAGGGCGAAAGGCCGCAACACAGGTCTCCACGTTGACGAAAGGCCTCTCGCTGTCGGGACAAATAAGCTATGGCCAGAGCCTTGTCATGGTGCAGGCCCGACTACATCTTCTGTCAAAGATGATGTCGTCGTAGTCAGAGTGCCAGAACCCCCTGCTATTCTCAAGGCTAACTGATAGCATCAAACGAACGTTCCCAGCTGAAGCTAAACAGCTAACTGGCTAACAGTTAGCTCAATCAGGCACCTGGCTGTATGTAGCCGCATAGCTTGCTTCTGCGTTAGCTAATGGTTAGCACAAGCTAACAGCTAATTAGCTAACAGCTGATTGAGCTAACTGTTAGCCAGTTAGCTGTTTAGCTTCAGCTGGGAACGTTCGTTTGATGCTTGTGCTAACCATTAGCTAACGCAGAAGCAAGCTATGCGGCTACATACAGCCAGGTGCTGACACCAGGCACACACAGTTAGCTACTAGTAGTACTATGTCTATTAGCTAGTCGACCAGTTTGGCTCCAGAGAGAGAGAAAGAGAGATAGGTAAGGTCCACGGCGGGAATATAATAATAGTTGACTCACCATAACGCAGTATCATGCCAATGGTAAAGTTGGAAGGAGACTTTCTTGGCCCACGGTGTAATTTCTTCTGATCCATGCTGCTTTTGAAAAGACATCCACTGCCACTGGCTCCTCTGAATAGCGCTGAATTATCTACCTCGTGTGTCTTCTTCTTCTTCTATTTGGTATTACGGCGGACGGGCCGGAAACACTATCCTAAAATCTGTAGAGCAGCAAATCCGCAGAAACCGGAAAACTGCAGTCTGCAGAGCCGCAGAGGCAGGAAGTCAGACACATTCTACAAACGTGTCTAATGTGAAATATATAAGCATATAAGCAAAACTAGATTTTAGGTCTGTGATGAAAAAGGGCCTCGCGGGAAGGGGGGCCTCAAAAAAAAAAAAAAAAAAAAAAAAAAAATTATTTTGCGAGGCCCCCCTTCCCGCGAGGCCCTGTGCGACCGCACTGCTCGCACACCCCCTGAGGCGGCCCTGTGTATATGTTATAGTGCTCTACTTCAAAGGAATCACGTTCAGTCATACTGCAACCTGGTTGGACTATGGCTAATTTAAACATCTTGATCTGGAATACAGGTCTTAATATCCCACATAAACGCACAAGTGTACTAACATGGTTGAAAAGGCAGGAAGTGGACATTGCTTTACTGAGTGAAACGCATCTTTTAATGGCTGACAATGCAAGACTGGCAAATAAATTCTATCATAACATAAGCTCCTCTTCTTTTAGCATGAAGTCCCGTGGAGTAGCCATAGTAGCTAAACGAAAGTTGAATATTAAACTATTAGACGTGTAGTCTGATGCAGATGGTCGAATTACTATTGCTAAAATGGAATACTCTAACAGGAAAATTGCTCTGATTGCCACTTACGCCCCTAATGTGTATGACGCTAACTTTTATGCTGTACTCATTACAGCGATGTTGAAACTACCTGAGTACTCATTTATAGTGGGTGCTGATTTTAATGCCAATTGGGATCCATTGATTGATAAGTCCAGTAACGCTGAAACCCCCGATCAGAAGCAAGCTACCGCGGCCCTACGTGCCTGGTCTAAGAACACAGGGGTAATTGATATGTGGCGGTTGCTCAACCCAACTCCGCGAGACTACTCTTTTTTCTCCACGAGACATAAGACTTTTTCCAGAATTTATTATGTATTTTCTTCTTCTAGGCTATTCGATAGCTTTGACGTTGACTTGAGGCCCATTGCACTGTCAGACCACAAATACATCCTTCTTAACACTTTGAGTGCCAACGACTTTTCGAGAGATTTCTCGTTAGTTCATGCCAACCGTTGAGTGCCAGAGAGACGAGAGATCTCGTTTTTAATCGTTTTCTTTTTTATTAGCGATTTCCATTCATATTTCATCAATCTAGCCTCCCATTACCACTGGAACTCTTTCTGAGCTCCATTGGGAAAATACCGCCCCATATTGTCTCTCCCTGTGATACTGCACCCCATTGGATTAGACTGAATGAAAAGCATGGGAGAAAAAAAATATCCTGCTTCCTCATTTTACTTCTCAGACAAGTCACCCGAGACGATCGGATTCATTCTGGACCATCAGAACAGCGTGGAATCTGTGTTTCGACCACCCAGCGTTGGATCAATAAACACGATCGATATTTGGAATGGCGATCAGAAATTGGAATAATCTTTTGGAGAACATCTGATCTGAGGTAAGGAATCTATTTGACCAGTCTTAGGATAATCAGAGCATTTTTCACAGAGATATCAACGTGGGCCCTATGTGTGTGTGTGTGTGTGTGTGTGTGTGTGTGTGTGTGTGTGCGTGTGTGTGTGTGTGTGTGTGTGTGTGTGTGTGTGTGTGTGTGTGTGTGTGTGTGTGTGTGTGTGCGATCAGGAAATAAGAGATTCGATTTTTCAGCCCGCTTCTATAACGTGCATAAGTACACATGTACTATCGATAATCTAGCGTTTATTTGAAAACGATTCATAAATAGGCCAAAAAAATTACAATGTGTTTTGTGTATTACAGTAAAGGGCGTTTATCACAGAATCTTCTGAAATCTTCTGGAAGTTTCAAGAAACAAGCGTTTTTCAAAATGGTATAAAACGGAAATGAACCGTTTAAAAAACAATCCGTTTCGACAATGTTTTTTTTTTTTTTTTTTTTTATCTTTCTTCCCCTCCTTTTTCCCGATTTTTCTCCCATCCCACCCTTCCTGGTTGTTGCGTACTTTCCCCTACTGTTGGTCCGGGAGACCGGAGACTGTCACATGCTTTCCTCCGACGCATGTGCAGCCTGGGGCAGGCCAACCTGGCCGCGCAGGTTCTCACCGGGGAGAGTGTAGCGTGTGGGAGGCCACACTATCTCTCCTCAGATCCAACCCTCGCTGAGCAGGCGCCCCGACCGAACTGTAGGGGTCGCTGTCCACAACGCCCAGGACCCACCCTTCAGCTTTCCCACCCTCTGATACGGCCAATTGTATCAGTGTGAGAGGACAGCCAAGCTGATAGCAACGCCGGGAGCTGGATTCGAACAGGCGAATCCTAGTGTCTCCCGGTGTTGGTGACGAACGTAATCTCCGTGCGCCACCTGCCCCCCCTCCGTTTCGACAATGTTGACTGCAAACAAGTCATTGATAAGCGACGGCCAGATTAGACACATAGCCATAATTTAAGATATAGTAAATGCGTTCACAAATGCGAGTGCTCTATCATTGAAGTGGGTGGTGGCATACGCTTGATTTTAAACCACGGGACCCGTGGCATCCAAAGTGTGTTCACTCAGTAAAATAATGTCCCGTGCCCCTAGATGGCGCTTTAACTCAACGCTGCTGAAGAACAGGGAATTCAACCTGCAATTTAAGGAGAAGCTCATTGAATTCCTGCAGTTTAATGCTGGATCGGTACAGGACCCCAGAATTTTATGGAATTCGGTTAAGGGTTTTATTAGAAGTAACACCACTCTCTTTGCTTCAAATCTCCGCAAGGGATGTCTCTCCAAGTTGGTAGAATTGGAAGGGCTTCATAACACGTTGATGTCCTCTATGCAGCACAACTACTCTAACCGACTGGAGCTCCAAATTAAGGTGGTGAAAAAGGAGATTAACTCCATTTTAAGACAACGTTCTGAATTTCAAATGCACAGAACAAGACAACACTACTACTTTCATGGCTCTAGACCTAGTCACCTACTAGCTATGAAGATACAGGCCTGTGAACAATTTGCGGATATCCCTGCCATTAACACTTTGAGCACCAGCCATGCGGTGCCCCGGAACCCCATTGCGTGCCACCACCCACTTCAATGACAGAGCTCTCATATTTGCGAACGCACAAACTATATCTTAAAGGGGAACTATCTTATAAATGGCCTTTTTGAGTGTTTAGCATTGTTTTCTAGCTATGTGAACTTATATTAATATGATCTATGTCTCAAAATTCTCATATTGGCGCATTCTTCCAATTCTCCTCTCACAATATTCACCCTCACTGAACTGAGTCGTTTGAAAATGTGCCTATATGTGATGTCATATAGTCACTGCTGCATGTTAATGTTGAGATAGACAACGATGCTCCGCAGTGGTTTAGGTGCCGCCCTGCAGCCCAGGCTCAAAACAGCTCGAAATCTTGAGGTAGAAAAATGCTGTTTTTGAGGACTTGATTAGAAATACAAAACAATGAATAAAAAAAATATATATATTACAGAGGTGTTCCATAGACTCACAGGAATTGTGTAAAAGTGCCCAAATAGTGAAAGAAATAGTAAAATAGTTCCCCTTTAAATTATGGCTGTGTTTAATATGACCGTCGCTTATCAATGACTTGTTTGCAGTCAACAGTTACTTACTTACTTACGCCTATCGCTCCTTTTGGGGGAGCATAGGCCGTCGACAACAGTTCGCCAGGGTCCTCTGTCCTGTGCTTTGCTTTCCAGCTGTTTCCATGTCAGTCCGCTCTGTGTGATGTCTGTCTCCAAGTCCCTGCGCCAGGTGTTCTTGGGCCGGCCTCTCTTCCTTTTGCCTTGGGGGTTCCATCTAAGGGCCTGTCTGGTGGTGCTGGTGTTTGGTTTGCGTAGTGTGTGGCCGATCCATCCCCACTTTCTTCTCTTGATTTGTTCTTCCACTGGTTGTTCGCCCGTTCTCTGCCAGAGATCATTGTTGCTGATGGTATCTGGCCAGTGGATGTTCAGGATCCGCCTCAGGCATCTGTTGATGAATGATTGCACTCTAGTCATTGTGATCTTGGTTGTCCTCCACGTCTCTGATCCGTATAAGAGTACTGGCTTGATGTTGGATTTGAATAGTCTGATCTTTGTCTGCTGACTGATAACCTTGGAGCTCCAGATGTTCTTTAGTTGGATGTATGAGGCCCTTGCCTTGCTGATTCTTGCTCTGACATCTGCCTCCGTGCCACCCTTCTTATCTATGATGCTACCTAGGTAGGTGAAGGATTCTACTTCCTCAAGTGCTGTTCCGTCCAGGTTTACTGGGTCTTTGTTGTTTGTGTTGATCTTGAGTATTTTGGTCTTTCCTTGGTGGATGTTGAGGCCTAGTTGTGTTGAGGTGTCTGCCAGTATGTTAGTCTTCTCCTGCATCTGTTGTCGACTGTGGGATAGTAGGGCAAGGTCATCTGCGAAGTCTAGGTCATCCAGTTGTGTTGTGAGTGTCCACTGGATCCCGTTTATCCTCTGTGCTGTTGTGGTCTTCAATATCCAGTCGATGGCCAGGAGGAAGAGGAAAGGGGACAGGATACCACCTTGCCTTACTCCGGTCTTCACTTGGAAGCTTCGTGTGAGCTGTCCGCTGTGTATGACTCTGCAGGTCATACCTTCATAGGAGTTCCTCATGATGTTGACAAGCTTTTCTGGTATGCCATAGTGTCGAAGCAGTTTCCAGAGGGTGTTTCTGTGGAGGCTGTCAAATGCCTTCTCATAGTCTACGAAGTTGATGTATAGTGGAGAGTTCCATTCCAATGATTGCTCGACTATGATTCGGAGGGTTGCAATCTGGTCCACACATGATCTATTGGGCCGGAAGCCTGCCTGCTGGTCTCTTAGCTGCGGATCCACCGCTTTCTTTATTCGTTCGAGGAGGATTCTGTTGAAGATTTTTCCTGGCACTGATAAAAGCATGATTCCTCTGTAGTTGTGGCATTGGCTGAGGTCTCCTTTCTTAGGTATTTTGACCAAGTAGCCTTCTTTCCAATCTGTTGGCCCTTCCTCTTTCTCCCAGATCTTCTCAAACAGAGGGTGTAGCATCTCTACCGAGGTGTCTATGTCTGCCTTCAGTGCCTCTGCAGGGATGTTGTCTGGTCCTGCTGCCTTACTATTCTTTAGTTGTGCAATGGCCTGTTGGATTTCCTGCTTGCTGGGCTTTCCACAGTTGATGACTATGTCAGTCTCCGCAGGTTGAATGTCCGGGGGGTTAGGTGGTGCCGGTCTATTCAGTAGTTCTTCAAAATACTCTGCCCATCCCTCTTGCTGTTGGTCCAGTCTTGTGATGGTCTTTCCTTCCTTGTTTTTGATTGGTCGTTCTGGTCTGCTGAACTTTCCAGACAGTTTCTTGGTGGTGTCATACAGTTCCTTCATGTTTCCTTTTGCTGCTGCCTCTTCTGCTTCTTTAGCCAGGTTGTCGATGTAGTTTCGCTTGTCCTTCTTGGCATTTCTTTTGACCTTTCTGTTTGCCTGAGTGTACTCTCTTTGCGCTTTTGCCTTGGTTGCCCTTGTTCTGCTGTTGTTAACTTCTGCCTTTTTCTGTCTCCTTTCTTCTATGTTGCGTAGTGTTTCTGCTGATATCCACTCTTTATGGTGTCTCTTCTTTATTCCTATCACTTCCTTACATGTTGTTGTGAGAGTTTCCCTTATCCTTTCCCATTGGTATTGCTGGTCTCCTTCGTCACTGCTTAGATCTTGCAAGGCTTGATATCTATTCTTCAGCTTCAGTGTGAACACTTCTCTTATCTGTGTGTCTTTTAAGAGGTGGACATTGAATATCTGTTTCTTTGATGTTGTTTCCATCCAGTGTTTCTTCAGTTTCAACTTGAGCGTAGCGCTTAGTAGGTGGTGGTCTGATGCTATGTCTGCTCCTCGCCTTACTCGTAGGTATTGTAGTGATCTCCTGAACTTGCTGGTTATGCAGAAGTGGTCTATCTGGTTCTCGGTCACTCCATCCGGTGATACCCAGGTTGCCTTGTGGATTCTCTTATGTGGGAAGACGCTTCCTCCGACAACCAGGTTGTTCAGGGCACAGGTGTCCACAAATCTCTCTCCATTCTCATTCATTTCTCCTAGGCCATGCTTTCCCATCACTTTTTCGAAGCCTGTGTTGTCTCCGCCAATCTTTGCATTGAAGTCTCCCATGAGAATGCTGATGTCTTTTCCTTTTTGTTGTTCCAGGATGCTCTGTAGTCTGTTGTAGAAATCATCCTTTTTTCCATCATCGCTGTCATTGGTTGGTGCATAGCATTGTATCACGTTCAACTTGATTTTCCTCTTCTTGGTTCTGAAGGTGGCTGTTATAATTCTTGATCCATGTGCCTCCCATCCAATCAGTGCTTTCTTTGCTGTTGTTGATAGCAAAAGGCCAACCCCCTCGGTGTGAGGGGCTTTGTCTTCTTCGTGCCCAGAGTGGAGTAGCAGCTCTCCTGTCTGTAGTCTTTGTTGTCCAGATTGCGTCCATCGTGACTCACTAATTCCTAAAAGGTCTAGTTTGTATCTCCTCATTTCTGCTGCTACTTGTATGGTTTTTCCGGTCTCATACAAGGTCCTGACGTTCCATGTTCCAATTCGTATGTCTCTGGTTGACAGAAGGGGTTTCGACTCTGTGACTTCTGTGACTTGACAGCTTTCATCACACAGCGTCATATTTCCTCTCATTGAGGATCCTTCTTCTTCCAGGGCTGAGGTCTGTTCTGTTGTCGGCGTTTTTGTAACAGTTTGTTTTCTACGGGATGGGGTTGTTGGCCCCACGCCCAACCCCCATCTCTGGGGGAGGGTTTTGGAGTTGGCTTGTTAGTCCTCTTCCCACGCCTATTGTCTTCCAGGTGATGGATTACAGCCTCATACCATGTGAGTTTTCAAGTTTCAAGTTTCTTTTGGAGAACATCTGATCTGAGGTAAGGAATCTATTTTACCAGTATTGGGATAATCAGAGCTGAGGGTTGTGTACAAGCTGTTGTGTACAAGCTGTCTCGGCACGTCAAGCCCAACCAACTCCTGCTACTGTGTATTGAAAGCTGCACTAGGCGAGCTAACCCTACCAGCAACGCAAGACAGGCAGTCAACAGTGTCGAAATGGATTGTTTTTTCCGTTTTATACCATTTTGAAAAACGCTTGTTTTTTTTAAGTTTCAGAAAAAAATAAAGATTCTGCAGGAATCACGCTTTACTGTAATACACAAACACGTTGTAATTTTTCGGCCTATTTATGAATCGTTTTCAAATAAACGCTAGATTATCGATAGTATATGTGTACTTATGCACGCTATAGAAGCGGGCTGAAAAATCGATTCTCTTATTTCCTAATCAGCTACACACACTCACAGCCACACACACACATATGGGACACGTTGATATATAGGTGAAAACAGCTCTGATTATCCCAATACTGGTAAAATAGATTCCTTACCTCAGATCAGATGTTCTCCAAAAAGATTATTCCAATTCCTGATCGCCATTCCAAATATCGATTGCGTTTATTGATCCAACGCTGGGTACTGGAAACATATATTCCACGCTGTTCTGATGGTCCACAATGATCGGCTCCGGTTACATGTCTGACAAGTAAAATGTGGATTCCGGATTCTTTTTTCCGCATGCGTTTCATTCAGTCCATTCCAATGGGGTGCAATACCATCTGGAGAGACGATAGGGGGCGGTATTTTCCCAATGGAGCTCAGAGAGAGTTCCAGTGGTAACGTGAGGCTAGATTGATGAAATATGAATAGAAATCGCTAATAAAAAAAACGATTAAAAACAAGACTTCTCGTTGGCTGGTTGGCATGAACTAACGAGATTTCCCGTCGTTGGCACTCAAAGTGTTAAGAACCAACAGGGGGAGGTGACCACCAACCCCAACAAAATCAATGATACATTTCGCTCATTTTATTCCAACCTATACAAGTCAGAAGTGATCTTTGATCATAATAAGCTGGAGGACTTTCTTAATCAAATTAACTTACCACAGGTCTCAGAGGATGACGCTAAACGGTTAGCTGCACCTATCACACTAGATGAGCTTAGGGAGGCGATTGCTGACATGCAACAGGGCAAGGCTCCTGGTTGGGACGGCATTCTACCGGAACTCTATATTGTGTTCTGGGATGTACTCGGTCCATTACTACTTTCAATGATTTTACACTCAGTCAAAGAGGGCAATTTTTCCAGGGATGTCAATATGGCACTTATATCTGTTCTACTCAAGAAAGATAAGGATCCCACCAAATGTGGCAGCTATAGACCCTTAAGTCTCCTCGGAGCCGATCTCAAGCTATATGCTAAGGTGCTAGCCATCCGACTTCAAAAGCATATGACATCTCTAGTTAACCCCGATCAGACTGGCTTTATAAGAGGCCGACTGGTCATGGGCAATATCAGACGGTTACTGCACGTGATTGATGCCAGCAAGGATGTCGCAACTCCTACAGCTGTCATGTCCTTAGACGCGATGAAGGCCTTTGACAGATTGGAGTGGTCTTATTTGTGGGCAGTCCTTAGAAGGATGGGGTTAGGTGAGGGGTTCATTTACATGATCAAAGTTCTCTACACAGGGCCTTCTGCCATGATCTTAACAGGGAAACTCTGCTCGCCACTCTTCTCTGTCTCAGGTTCTTGTAGACAGGGTTGTCCTCTTAGCCCCGGACTCTTTGCTTTATGCCTTGAACCTCTAGCTCAGTACATAAGACAATCCCAGATTATATCCCCTGTTTCAATTAAGGGCACACATCACCACATCAGCTTATACGCAGATGATGTACTTTTATTCATGCAGAACCCCGCCGTCTCTCTACCTCATATTCTCCAAGTAATAGATGATTTTGGCAGTCTATCTGGATTTAAGATCAACTGGCCAAAATCGGCCTTCCTTCCACTCAATGAGACGGCGAAGGCTACCATCCTCCCAGCAAACATACTCATGGTAGAGCACTTTAAGTGTCTTGGGATTGAAATATTCCCCACTATTAGACAGTAAAGTATAACTACTCCAGCTTGAGTGACAGGATTACGAATTACTTCAACAGGTGATCCAAATAAAAAAATGCATTACAGGCCTGTGCGTCAATAATTAAGATTAATGTTTTACCCAGAATTAACTTTATCAGCTCCATGCTACCGTTACCTCCTCCTGTTGGTTACTGGCAAAAACTGCACTCTGCTGCATATAAATTCGTCTGGAACAACAAACGCCCACGTTTAAAGAGATCCACTGCACAGAGGAGTAAACTCGACGGGGGTTTAGCATTTCCAGACTTCAAATATTATTTTCAAGCTTTCTCTTGAGACCTCTCTGTCATGGTCCCGGCCAGGGATCCTGCCCGAACAATATGAACAGTGGTGGCCAAACGCAGCAGCAACTCCAGATACTGGACTTTCTATGGCATTTTTATCTAGGTTTGCTGGATTCCTTTAATGCTTTGTTGTTGCCTCTGTTCATGTTGTGTTGTGTTGTGTAGCTTGTGTTTAAAAGGTTTATCTTATTATGTTTCCTGAAAGGTTTATCCTTTTCATATGTTTCCTTTAAGGTATCCTTTTCATATGTTTCCTTTAAAGGTTCATCTCTTTTACATATGTTTTCTGTAAGTGTTAATACCTTCACATATGTTTCCTTTATGGGTTCGTCTCTTTACATATGTTTTCTGTAGGTGTTAATTTCTTTACATATGTTTCCTTTAAGGGTTGTTCCTTTACATATGTCTTCCTTTAAGATATCCCTTTGCACATGCTTTTATTTATGATGTGAGTTTTCTTTTACTAATTCTTTGTGTTCCTCAGCCTTGGCCATGCCTGACCTTATACCAGCTGGCACTTGTTAGTAATCACGGGCAGTACTTATTGCTGCCCGTTCCTCACATTCATTGTCGCGCCATTGTATTGATTTACTGTCATTGTCATTGTTACCACAGTTGTGTTCCGTCACGTACTCACCTTGTCACCAGTATTCCCTGTGAGTCCGTTCGATTCTTAGTCCATTTTTGCCAGCTCTGCTGTGTATTGTTTTCGGGTTGTACAGTTCGCTTTTGTTTAGTAACCGTTTTGATTTGTAATCATTGTTGCTTGCAAACTGTCAAGTAAAAGCCTGTTCACTTCATCCCGTCGTCTCAGCCTTTTACTCTCTCTGCTTGTGTTCTTGCATTTGGGGTCTCATATTCCCACACCGAACCCTCACACTCTCATCACTTGGTTTGACGCGCAAGCAGCCGTGTCCTGGCGACCATTGGAGGAGAAGATAGTGACCCCTTATAGACTTCAGGATATTGTGTATACCAACATTTCAATTAAGCAATGCAAATTACGATTTGGCCCTCTTATCACACATGTGATCCAGATTTGGCGTGACACCCAGAAAGTGTGCACTAACCGCCATAAATGGCACACGCATTCCCCTCTATTTAATAACAATTTACTCCTTATTGGACAACAACCTATTAGGTACCCTAGATGGGAAAAGAAAGGTATCCACACGTTGGGGGATATCTACGATAACTCTGGTCTCCGCTCTTTCCAGGATCTATCGAACGGATATGATCTCCCCAGAACCTCCTTCTTCTTTTATTTACAAATGAGAGCAGCTCTGAGGGCTCATGGTGTTCCATGGGATGTTCCACTAGAGCGTCACCGGTTTCACAAATTATCGTCTCTGACTTTTATCGCCACTTCCTTATGTCCTCATATAAGGACCTACCCCTAGATACGATTTGGAGAAAGGATATCCCTGAGTTGGATGTAGATTTTGATTGGGATGCAGTTTGGGAAAATGTTCGGCTATCGTCACGCAACCCAGATCACCAACAGATTCATCTACATTTTGTTCATAGGACTTATTTGACCCCCAGGCGATTGAACCTAATGGGTCTCAGACCTGACTCTCGATGTACATTATGTCCAAACGGTGCCATTGGAACATATATGCATATGTACTGGGAATGCCCTCCTGTTGAGATCTTCTGGGAAAATGTTACTTCTCAGCTATCAGAGATTTTCTCTTTGACCATACCGACCTTGCCTTCTGTATTATTGTTAAATGATGTTTCTCAATTGCCGACCTCTGTACATGTAAAGAGACTCATTTTGGCCGGCCTTACAGCTGCCAAAAAATGTATTGCCTCACAACCAGATAAATTATGTCCGAAGGTATGGATTCTCACCTATCTTGATGTCATTTAGAGATATCCACTGCACGTGCCATAGGTGTTAATGAAGCCAATATCGCAATCTGGTTGGCTGAGGTGGAAAAGTTAAAGGAAAGCATATGACTTTGGAATTTATGAGTATCGAATAAGGTATTATATGAATGACTCACGTTAAGGTCCTGGGGTGAGCGGGGGGACGGGACGGGACGAGCGAGTGTTCATGTCTGTTATTTTTCTTTTTGGTTTTATGTATTTGATTTTGTGTTTTCTTATATATTTAATTATATATATGTTTTGGGCCCCTTTTGCTGTGGATCTGGTGGTTGTGGGCTCGGACCGGGGGGGCCACGGTTCGGGGTCTCTGCGGGCCGAGGCATCAAAGAGGCATGGTGCTTTGGCTCGCGGGGGCGCCGGACTGTGGGTCCTCCGGGTTGGGATCCGTGGCTGCCGGATCTGGAGATGGAGGGGGCTCAGGAGGCTCACTATACAGTACTCTGTTTTTTATTATTATTTTGTTAGTCCAAATTATTATCATTTATGTTATTATTATTATTATTACTGTTATTGTCATGTGAAGTCCTGTCTACTATTGTTGTTGTTTATTATTATTATTACTGTATTGTGTTGTTAGGCGTGTTCGAGATTGATTTCGGCGCGCCTCGAAAGTGGACGAGAGTAGACGAGTGCTGCCAGGGGAGGAGTTAAAAAGGCAGACACTTCAGATTTGACAAAAGCCTGTTCGCCTAGTCTCGCATGGCAGATATCGCGTTCACGTTACCACCAGTGGTGCAGTCGTAATATGGGAACTGC
>NC_140177.1:91128861-91143333 GCF_963971535.1 Notolepis coatsorum
CAGCATGACCATGCCGCAGTATTTGCCCGCGTCCACCTCTTGTTTGATGTGGTCATTCAAATAGAGAAGGCATGTGTCAGTGGAGTGGGATGTTCTGAAGCCAGATTGAAATTCGTAGATTAGATTTTTTTCCGCGAGGTACTTTTCGACCTGTTCGTATAAAAAAATGTCCATGACTTTCGAGATGGAGGTAAGGATAGAAACAGGGCGGTAGTTGCCTGGGTCTAATTTGCTGCCCTTTTTGTGCAGGGGTGTTACTCTCGCAATTTTGAAGTCCTTGGGGACGTGTCCCTGTTTTATGGAGAGGTTTATTATGTGTGTGATGACTGGGGTGATGGCGGCTGCTGAGTCTCTGAGGAATTTGGAGGGGATGTTGTCATGGCCAGTGGCCTTGTTCGGTTGGAGGGCGCTCAGTTTTTTGAGTACCTCATCTGTTGTTACCATTTCCAGTTTGAAGTCGTCTTTGTGGACCCCTAGGTTCTTGTAGTATGCTACTATGTGTTCTACCCCATAATGCCCTGAGTGGGAGGGTAGTTTGTTTACCAGTGTTGTGGCTATGTTTGTGAAGAAAGTGTTTAAGTAATTGGCTACATCCAGCTTGTCTGTGATGAGCGTGTTGTCCGTCTTTATGTTTATGTTTGAGAATCTGGTTTTAAGTTTTTTACTGCAGCCTAGTTGATTATTGAGTAATTTCCAAAGTTCACGTGGTTTGTTTTTGTTTTCCTCAGTTTTGTCATTGATGACATTTTTTTTTAGCAGTTCTGATCATGGAGTTCACGTCATTTCTTAGTCTGTTTCTTTCTAATTTGAGTTCAGTCACGTGGGCTTGGAGTTCACTGCTCGTGCTTTTGGTAAGCTTTGACTCACTTTTACAAAACTCAGAGCGTTTTTTGTCTCTGGCTTTCATAGCGGTCAGTATTTCAGTGTGCATCCACGGCTCAGCGCGATTTTTTTACCCTGGTGGTTCTTAGGGGGGCCATGTTGTTTAGTATTGTTGAAAATTTGGTTTTGAAGCCAAGCCATGTTTCTTCAACCAGTGTACCATTGAGCTCATCTGACCAGTCCAGGCTCTCCAGTTCAAGGTTAAAGGCCTCGCTAGAGTAGGTTTTGAGGTCTCTAGATATGACTGTTTTGTGACAGCCAGCCTTTTGCTTTAGCTTTTTGCGGGTACAGAATATCATATAATGATCACTTAACCCGCATGCTATAACCCCTTTATTGGAGATCTTGGACTTGGTCAGAGGTCAGGATGAGGTCAATGGTAGTCTGAGTTGATTCACATACCCTTGTGGGTTGGGTGATTAGCTGGCTGAGGCCGTGTAGATCACAAAACCTACTGAAGGCCTTGAAGACGGGTGCTGCTTTACGTAGCATATCCGTGTTCCAGTCCCCAATAAAAAAAAATCTACGCTACTGTGTGTGTGTGCTTGTGTGTGTGTGTGTGCGTGTGTGTGTGTGTGTGTGTGTGTGTGTGTGTGTGTGTGTGTGTGTGTGTGTGTGTGTGTGTGTGCGTGCGTGCGTGCGTGCGTGCGTGCGTGCGTGTGTGTGTGTGTGTGTGTGTGTGTGTGTGTGTGTGTGTGTGTGTGTGTGTGTGTGTGTGTGTATGTGTGTGTGCTTGCACTATCGTGTGTGTGTGTGTTTGTCCCGTCTGCAGTGTTTGACAACACTTGTTGTATTGACTGTCATCAGACAGCGTGTGGGAGCCCTTGGATAGAAAGCAAACAGCACACAGGTGTATTCACAAGGTTCAAGGGCCTCTTTATCTCCCTGTAATGTTTGACTGCCATTCAGACTGATTATGTAACATGGTTAGCCACCTGAGAGGGGCTCTACAGTGCCCGGTGGACAGGCTTAAAAAGTCAAATATACTACTGTATCTCTGTATCTCACTGTGATAGATGGGGTATTCAACCCACGGAGTGGGCGAAAGAGCCTGTGTGTGTCGAGGCTCTCAGAGCAAGAGCACTCCTCTACAACAACGATTTGTTTGTCCAGTTTCGAGTTGAGTGTCAAGTACTATGGGAGAATTATTTTTAATACAGTTTCTAGGTCTTTACAAGTATGGAAAAACATAAAAAATGTTTAGGGCAAATGTTCGACTTGCATCAAGGAACCCGGACCATCAACAAATCAATCTTAACTATATTCATAGGACATACTTGACTGCTATAAGACTGAACAGAATGGGTCTTAAACAAGACTCCAAATGCTCCTTATGTACAAATGGGGACGAGGGGACATTTATGCACATGTATTGGGACTGCCCACCAGTTAAGATATTCTGGAAAGAAGTGACCCAGCAATTATCAAATCTCTTAATTCTGAATATACCTGTACACCCCTCTATATTACTGCTGAATGATGTTTTTGAATATGCAGTACCTATACAACAAAAGAGATTGGTTTTAGCTGGTATTACAGTGGCTAAAAAACTGATAGCATCACGATGGTTTCAACCGGAAAAAATGTGCCGAAAGGTCTGGATTCTTACATATCTCGATGTGATTTATCTAGAAATATCTACAGCAAGAACTTTGGGACTCAATGAATCCAAATTGACAATGTGGTTAGAAGTGGTGGAGAGAATAAAAGCTAGCATTTAATGGTAGTGTTTGGGTAGGAGCGAAGGATAATGGATGGATTATCCATGGGGGGGTCCAGGGCGGGGGGTGCGAGCAGGAGCATAATGTGTGTAGGGGAATAGATAGCAGGTATTAGGGGTATATCTTGTATAAGACATTTATCCAAACGATGAGTTAACTGATGTACACTGTTTTACAATGCTTGTATATCTAATCGTGTGTTGTCATGTTTGTTTATGTGTTTGTTTAAAAAATAATAAAAAAATAAAATACAAAAAAAAATATGTTTAGGGGGAAAAAGTCTTTGAATGTAGGATGTCTATTTGCTCCCATGTCTGGTAACCCCCTCCTATTGCTAGCCTTTAGTGAGTTTTTCCTTTTCCTTACCTTCACGTGGGGTATGTCTGGGAGTGTTGCTTTTATTTTATTTTTTTTATTTTAATTTTATTTAATTTTTTTTTTTTTTTTTTTTAATTTTTTTAATTTTTTTGGACCTTGTGGTGTTCTTGTTTTGTTTTTGATTTGATGTGATGTTTCTTCTTGACTTGTTTGGGGAGGACGTGTACGGCCCATGGGGACATTGACGTGTGTTGTCGGGCCTTATAAATAAATTTGATTTGATTTGATTTAATATGACCGTCAACGTCCCCTTTTCCATCTATGTCATTGAAAGGCAAAGGTTATCACTGTAATTCATTGTACTTTAATGTGACTCAGCTGGGGAGATTTGTCCCAATTACTATTAATATTAATATTTTCAGAATATTATCACTGGTATTTTGTTTTATTTCCCTTTTTGGTGTGTGTGTGTGTGTGTGTGTGTGTGTGTGTGTGTGTGTATGTGTGTGTGTGTGTGTGTGTGTGTGTGTGTGTGTGTGTGTGTGTGTGTGTGTGTGTGTGTGTGTGTGTGTGTGTGTGTGTGTGTGTGTGTGTGTGTGTGTGTGTGTGTGTGTGTGTGTGTGTGTGTGTGTGTGTGTGTGTGTGTGTGTGTGTGTGTGTGTGTGTGTGTGTGTGTGTGTGTGTGTATGCCCCCCCCCCCCCGTATTCTACCACTATAACTTCCAGTGGTCAATATAGCATTGTTAGAAGTTCTCAACACCCGAAAGGGTTAAAAAGATAATTTGTCCCGCATTAATATGACACTGCTTATTATATTATATACCGTGAATTTCAACCATAAAGATTTATGTTTATTAAAACACTATTTTACAAATAAAAATTTGGATAAACTGAGTTTGAGTGGGTTGACCCTCCACTACATTCCTGGTCCCAATTGTCATTGAAGTGGGCTTCAGCTATTAATGTCACATTACCAGCCGTGCTGCGTGCCCGGTGTGTTCTCTCTTCACCAGAGAGAATGTCGGGGTGTTGGCTTCTGCAGAGACCATTTCTGTCTTGAAAACAGAGCTCAGACAATAGTAAACCAAAGAGACACCTGCTGGAGGGCCTTTCTGTGGCCTGTGACTAACTTCGACCGTTCCGAGGGTGCAAACACACACTTGAACCCTGAACCCAGTGGTTTGGCGGTCAGGCCAGGGGGTTGTCGGCGGGAGGGTCATTGGATCGTGTCCCCTAGAATGACAGGTCAGAACGTGGTCAGGACCCTGTCAGGACTCAGAGCTGGGCGGGCTTGAAGCAGAGCTGAAAGAAACACACGTACGCACCCACACGAACACATGCACGCCAACACACACACACGCACACACACACACAAACACAGATGTCCACGCACAGCTCACTGAAGCTCTCAAATGCTTGTGTTAATCTCACTCATCACTTCCAACTGGACACAAGTCTCAGGACACACATTTGAATACTTTATTTGGTTCCACAATTTATATTCCCTAAACAGGGAATCAAATATATCAGGGCCAAGCAGCACGGAACACTTAAGGGTACACATACTGTAGCACCTCCTTCTCCATGCGACTAAGCTGCCAATAATAGCTGAGACAAAGCAATATTTGGCTTTTCTCTTTGACATTGCGGCAATTCTCAGACCACTCATGGTGCATTTATATACATGGCCAAGACTTACGAATATGAGTATACTAAATCTACACTTTGTCTTGTACCCACACACACACACACACACACACACACACACACACACACACACACACACACACACACACACACACACACACACACACACACACACACACACACACACACACACACACACACACACACACACACACACACACACACACACACACACACACACACACATACACACACACACACACACACACACACACACACACACACACACACACACACACACACACACACACGCACACAATCACACTTTGGAACATCTGCAGTTTTGCTTTGCTTGAATTACAAATTGCCTCTAGTTGAAAATTACAAGCTAAGCGATTTAAAAGAACATAAGAGAGGTGCTTGTGGACAGGTGAAACCCACCCAATGTTCCACCTTCGGCTAAAACACACCAATCAACTTCAATCAACATTGATTGAAAAAAACGATAATATATAATAACATTCTCACTACCTGTTACTATTATGTACTTGCTACACTAACATTCTTACTGTCTTTTACTATTATGCACTTTTCTACTATGTCTATACTACTATCTTCTATGTACTATGCTACTATGCCTATACTACTACCTACTATGCTAATATGTCTATACTACTATGTAGAAGTAGAAGTAGAAAGCTTTATTGTCATTGCACAATACAGTACAACGAGATTGGTTCGTGCAGCACCTAAAACAACGATACCTACATACCCACTCTACCACACAACACATCCATGATGTACCTATTGTAACGAACCGTGTATGAAACAGGCTCGCCACAGTCCAAAAACCCACAAGCACTTGTAATTTTTGTTTCCTTTATTTAAACCACAAATAATAGCAAAATAAATCATGCTCCAGCAGACTGCGCTTCCCAATGTCCCACTCACCACAAACGCACGACAGTAGACGGTCTGTACACAAAGGGGGTTCGTTGCCAGAAAAGGGATTGTTCAATACTCAGGTTTGTCGTCCAGTCCAGGGTTAGTACACAATCGAGATTCTCAGCCAGTCCAGGGTCGAAACACACACGAACACCTACTCGCTTTCCTCTCTCCTTCCACTCCACCACTCACTGTCACAAATCTCTGAATACAACTAATCTCTCTCTCACTACAACAACCACCTCCAACACCCTCAACTTGCCTATCGCTATCCTAGTGTTTTATGAATGGTGTGGTACCATGTGTGCACGTGGGGTGTGTGTCTCTAATTATGTGCAGGTGTATCTTATCCGTTCTAATCAACTAATGGGCGTGTCGGGTATGTGTGCGTGTGAGGTGTGTGTGAACCTAGTGCTGCGCATGTACAGATGCAGCACTGACAATTCAAACCACTTCTGCTGCTGGTCTGCTACTCCTCTGCCACTATAGAACTAGCACTCAGGTGTTATATTTTTCGGGGGATGGTGGCTAGCTCCCAAAGTGAACAAATGGAGGGTACTTAACTTAAGTGCTGCCCCAGGGAGGAGGTCGGGGGCTACTGCCCTCAGACCCCCAAGATAATTTTTATATGGGCAGTCTGACTTGGGGTACTGCCCATATATTAGTGTTGCAATGCATGATAAGTAAACAGTGAAAAAAGCGAAGGAATCGGATGGAGCTGGGGCGTTTGGGACGAATAAAAACTTAAGATGAAAATCTCCCCAGCCTGTGGGAGGCAGTGGAGGTGTGAAATCTGGCCCGGTCCAGAACAATAGGAGTCACAAAATCTGTTTGGAGTGGAGTGGTGGAGGAGTGGTAGAGGCGCAGTAGAGGTTTGATTTTTCAGTGCTGGTTCTGTCAGTACTAAACATCTACCTAAATGCTACCACTCTGTCCACAACAGACATGTGCGTGGAACGGGGAAATAAAGACACGTTATAAATGCTTCTGTTCCTTGCTCCACGCACCAATCGACCAACCTGCCTTTCCCCTCTCGCCGTATCCAGGCCACCTCGCTTTGAGGCGTGACGCGACAGCATTGTCCCGCCAGCCTGGAATTCCTCGACAGCGAGTGACGCGTTGCGAGTGCCACTCGCTGTCACTTCCGGGTTTACCCTGGCTGCGGATGACGCAGAGCCAGATTCCTGTGCCTCGACATCTTTCTCTCAGTGGCATACCACGACGGTTGCCACACTATAGACACACTATACCTTACATACATTTGTGTACAGAGTGTACATCAAATACCTCCCGTCCTGGGTCTCTCAGAAACATCAGCACTTCCAGACAGACAGACAGGTCTCTCAGGACCATCAGCACCTCCAGACAGACAGTTCTCTCAGGTACAGCAGCCACCTCCAGACAGACAGTTCTCTCAGGAACAGCAGCCACCTCCAGACAGACAGTTCTCTCAGGAACAGCAGCCACCTCCAGACAGACAGTTCTCTCAGGAACAGCAGCCACCTCCAGACAGACAGTTCTCTCAGGAACAGCAGCCACCTCCAGACAGACAGTTCTCTCAGGAACAGCAGCCACCTCCAGACAGACAGTTCTCTCTGGACCATCAGCACCTCCAGACAGACAGTTCTTTCAGGACCATCAGCACCTCCAGACAGACAGTTCTCTCAGGAATATCAGCACCTCCAGACAGACAGTCCTGTGCCTCTCAAGCGATCTGCTGTCTCTCATGAACAAGACAGGAATAAGATAAATGGAGCACAAATACATTTTATGCTGTTATTTCTGGTGCAACATTGATCAAGCATGACTCTGATGAAAGCAGTGTCAGCATACAAACCAGAAATACATTCTGTATATGGAGTATTTTATTAAACATACAAAATGATAACTTCAAGTCAAGATGGCAGCAATGCATTCCTGTAATTTGATCTCTAAATTCAACTCTGTGCGCATAATGCTAAACTATAATATTAGTTGAATTCGAAGAAGACTGAGGAGACTTTCTCAGAAAAGTCTTTCTCTGGTCTGCATGTGTGTATTGAGCTGTACTGTACTGTACCCATTCTGCAATCTGTTAATAAAGTTTTCAATCAATCAATCAACTCATCGTAATATCTTATTGTCCAAGATCACGTCACTCACACTCACATCGAGACATAATCGTCCCTCAGTCAGAAATCTTGTCTGTTGCCATCTTGGTCTTTAGTGCTCTGTACACCAATGGCTAAAACCTTGACATCCATCTTTAACCAGTTTGAAAACAATAAAAAAATGCACACACACACACACACACACACACACACACACACACACACACACACACACACACACACACACACACACACACACACACACACACACACAGAGACATGAGTGATTACAATATCCGAGTGACAAGTGACAGCTACTGTACATTGCTTGTGGGTGTAATAAAGACCATAGCTGATCGATGGGGTCAGTGACGTCAAGAGCCACTTACCTTTCCCGTAAAGCGACTTTGCCTTAAGCCTACAGTATATTTGATCAGATCTTGTGTCTATATGAGTGTCAACTCATAAGCAAACACTCCGAAAGCATATGGCAGCATCTTTAAACAGCTAAGTGCTTTATGCTATAGGCTACTTAACACAGTAGGATGTGTTGATGACCTCTCTCTCCCCGCTTCACTTTCTCTCTATTTGCACGACCAACCATCCAATACAAAGGATGCCAACAGATTACAGGGACCAACTGGCGAGTGGTGGAGGCAATCTAAATGATTTTATGGTGTATTATCAGACCAACCAAAGAGGGGTTAATATTTGACACACGGCTGATGCTACGGTGTGATTGGTAGAACACATGGTGAATAGGGCCAGTCGTAGCATCTAGGTGTGATACTGTATGTTTGGCCGGGAACCTTTTATGAATTTTTTTTTCTTCTTTTTTTGAGACGCTGTAAAGCCAACAGCAAATATTGATAAATGTATTTGATTAAATAGTGCAGCGTGTGAAGGGTGGCATTGTAGCTACTACAGTTCTTTCTATAGGTGATAATGATCTTGTTTCTTTTGGGAACATTTCTCAAATCTGAGAAGGGAACCGAACGTCCGAGGCACACCGTGGTATTTGAAACAGAACAAGGACATGCGGTGTCATAGATGCGAAGCAGAGCGGCTCACCGTGAATGAGTGAGTTACTACTTGAGTTGGTGACATCGCCGGGCATAGAGATGCTGCTTCACTGAAAAGATGACTGCTTCAGCTATTAGCAGAGACAAGCAAGAGGCAATACTTGAATGAATGGAGTGGGACGGAACATTGCCTGTGAGGATTATTTGTTTGAGTTTTGCAATGTTTAGGGTCTTAGAAACATTTTGACATATTTAACTCAGAATGGCATTCAGTAAATATTTTTAAAAGGGGATTTTCAACAAAATACAACAAAAGAGGCTATGCAATTTGAGAACAATGAGAAATAATAATATTTGCCATATTAGTTTTGACATTCCTGGTATCAGTTGCTTTTCTGCAGTTGATTGTAGGTGTGCACACGTTATTTTCAAGGACTTCTTTGGTGGTGTTGCTTTTCAATGAGGGCATCACCTTTCTTCAGGTCTTTTGCAGATTTTTGAGATTTCATTGCACAACCATCATAGCATCATAATTATTATCTATCATTGCAACTTCTAGGTGTATGACTTAATATCATTGCCGTTTTAAAAATGGCTGTTGTGGGGTATTTGGGAAAACAGAATTACCTGTTTGAATAGATGTACTCCTACATCCTACACACACACACACACACACACACACACACACACACGCACACACGCACGCACGCACGCACGCACGCACGCACGCACACACACACACGCACGCACGCACGCATGCACGCACGCACGCACGCACGCACACACACACACACACACACACACACACACACACACACACACACACACACACACACACACACACACACACACACACACACACACACATTGGCACTCGTACATGCACACACACTTAGAAAACACACTCTCTTTCAAAACCACACACACTGTCCTGTTGCCAGGCAGTGGTATCCTCAAGCACCAATAATGGGGCTTTGCCTTGTCGCCTCATTGATTACATTGGTTAGCCTGAAGATGCATTTCATTGATTGGTTACGTACCTCCAACTTATTAATGTAAATGATGTATTGATAACTGATGTAAATGAATTGCCAATGTACATGTGTTATGTATATGCAGTTGTATGGCCGGAGATATCATAATCTTTTGAAACACAAACACACACACTAACAGGTTTGGCATCAATTCAACGACAACCTAATGACACATAAACAACAATGAATGTTCCTAACGTCAGCAAGGAAATGGAAAACTCTGTTCAAATTTTGAATTGATTGAAAGTGAATTGATCTCAACCCTGAACTCTACCCATTGTTTTCAGCACCTCCTCAGGAAGAGCCCTCAGCGCCAAGAAAACAAAGCCAACAGTTAGAGTGATCCATTAGTCAACAACGGTAGCTTTTTAAGCCACATGGCAGAGTGGTCAAACGCAGAGTGAATATCCAATAAAGAGACAGAAAACACTCACACCTCGCTGAATGGAATGGCGTCCGGCCAGCTAATTGGCAATTTAGCCATCGAAAGGGGGTTAGTCACATTTTTCTAGGGAATATTACAATAAAGCATAATTTACTGGGGATCAATAGAGCTGTTCTTAGGTTGTCTCTCATCCCTCCCTGTGTCTCGGCGGGTCAGTCGATCGGGTGAAGTCTATACCGGGGTTAATGGTATGTGAGCAGATGGTTACTTACAAGCTTCTCCTTCCTGGTTCTAACTAATGAAGAACTCGGCCCTCAAAAGTCACTTCAATCATCCATGAAAAGCCTCACCCATATTTTGTCCATCAGTTCGTCCACACCTCCCCCGCCCACAACCCCATTTCACATTTCCTTTCCCCCTACCCCCCCACCCCCACCCCCACCTCCAATTCTTTGCCCCTTCCGACTTTTTGGACAGAAAAGACGAAGTCGGGTGTTCAAGTTCTACTGTGTGTCATGGTGGTATATGATTTAGAAATGTGAAAGATGGGTAAAAACGGTGTTGTCTTCCCCTCCCATGTATTATTTCTATGACTTTGATCAATGGAGCGGATAATGGGGGTTGTATGGTTGAGAGGGGTCCTCCCCCCCCCCCCCCACGGAGGGGGCAAAGTCGAGGCTAGGATAGCCCAGCAGGGGGCTGGAGCTTTAGCTTTTCATATGGACACACTGAAACTGTCAGAAGATAATATTGGGAGTTGATACAAGAGATATGCGTCTAAATTAACATGAGCTAGTGAAATATACATAACTCTGAGAAAAAAAATACTTAAAGAAATTCTAATAGTGTAACAGTTGACTAATAGTCAAGAACTTCGTTGACCAATCAACTAGTTGATTTAATCCACAAATCTGTACATTTTGAGTTTCCCGTGTCCAATTATGGCAAAAGCACCTCTTTAAATGTCATACTTGCCAGAGATTACTTATAATTTTTCAGGAAATAATGTTTGGGGAGGAAAAGCATTTTTTCAAAAATTCAAGATGGCGGAAATTGCAATATGGCAGCAGATGCGTTGGAGCCATTGTCATTACAGCAACGCTGCGGCCATGCAGAGGTGATGTTTCCTGTGTGTTCCAGGGCTTACTGCTAGTTATTACATTTGGTATGTTCAGATGTGTGGAGCTACAGTTGTTATTCTAGACAGTGAGCTCCATCAGACAGGTGAGACCAGAGTATGTGTCATCAGCAGGTAGCTATAGGCTACCAGAGGAAAGGTTGTCCCTTAATTGTTTTGCAATAGACATCTCACGTGTGTCGTAATCTTTCTGCCCAAATAAGGGAGGGCATGTGTTTGTTTATTTTTTTGCAGAGCCTGTGTGTAAATACTTTATTTTTACATTCCTTTCACATTTTTGGCCAAAGATAACTGTAATTTAAATCCCTTGTACCGTATTTATGTGCTATTGTTATCCGTGAAGAACTCCCAATACACCAACACGTTCATCTCTACCTTATACATGAGACAGAGACACAGAGAGAAAAAGGAGAGAAGGGCTCTATGAAAACAGGTGCAGTCTATGGTGTCAGTCCATCTATCTGTCTCCCGGCTATTTCTGCATTGTGTTGCATCTTTGTGTCCTAGTGTCTTAATGACGGGCCTCTCAGTCCGTACACACACAATTGCACACACACACACTATCCACCGTGTTAGTTGCACTACAATAGCACCTAATACACACCTCTCCTCTCTGGGCAATCTCTGCCTTGCTTTCTTTCCCTCTGGCTCTACATAGAAACCTTCCCTTTGAGTTGATTCAAGTGGCCCTTTCTTGAAAGACTTAAGAGTCAATATGCACGTGCCTCAAGATCCCTGTAACCCTTACCGCTTGTTTGGAAGACAATTGGGTTTTCCTTAAAAGGTGCTCATTAAAGTAACCGGTCACCTTTGCTCCCAACCTGGGGCCTCAACACAAGACACATTCAGACACCTCGTTGATTTGCCGGACCCAGAACCCCATGATTTGATTTTGAATACAGCTTGTTGTCGTAAGTCATAGATTCCCCATAGTAGAAGTAAGGAGAGGTAGGACAAATGTTTCTCTATGACATTGTCCTTGGTGTGTGTTTCTATGGGTAGTAGCACTTATAAACGAGATGGTCAAAACAAAGCAATCCATGGAGAAGACCCACATGCAAGAGGTAAAAATAACTGACTGACTGACTGACTGACTGACTGATTGACTGACTGACTGACTGACTGACTGACTGACTGACTGACTGACTGACTGACTGACTGACTGACTGACTGACTGACTGACTGACTGACTGACTGACTGACTGACTGACTGACTGACTGACTGACTGACTGACTGACTGACTGACTGACTGACTGACTGACTGACTGACTGACTGACTGACTGACTGACTGACTGACTGAGTGGCTGAGTGGCTGATGCAGACTGTCACTGGATGCTAGCTCACTGGTTGGATAGATGCTTGGCTGACATGCTGACGGACTATCTAGCTTTGATGCTGAAATTGTTTATTTGGACATAATTATACCATACATACATATGACCCCAACGTATGACAATAATACAAACTCATTTTAGTAAATGGGTACTGCACCCATATTTATCAGCTCTCAAAGTCAGAGTGCTGATCACTTTCCATCGGTGGTGCAGTGTGACTAGTAATATTACTCTGTAGGGTGGATGCACATTTGAATTGGCTTCAGCTTAGATGTAGATATACAAATCAGAGGATAAAACCTAGTGGACATTTTAAAGAACACAAATATATATGCAGTGTTTCAAAATATAAAATAATAAATGTATTCAATTAAATTACATTCAGCTAATTGTCAACTGTTTTCATGACCAGATGTTCAACTAAACAATGAAGTTGTTACCTAATAGTAAATGAAGACGGCAACTGAGTTGGTCTTGTTTTTTTGTAAAATTGCATTGCATGTTGCTGCCTATATATTATCATGACCTTTAGGCAAAGGGGGTTGGGGGTCTGGAATGGCAAACATTTTTAAAGTGTGTTTGTGCGTACACTCAGTCTGGACGCTTATCTCACAGTTCAGGGTTTATCAGAATTTAGTGGACACCAGAAATGACCACTTCCAGGTCATCTCCCGAATGTCGCAGACGAGAAACGAGTTCAGAGACGTCTCTATCTGCGCTCGGGCTCTGGTTAAAGTCTGGCCGCCTCTATCCCGCTACAGACGGACAGTGTCTCCGTCCACTCTGACCCCGTCATTAGCGGTGTCAAACAAAGAGAGGAGAGATGGGTCGGCTGCACACGCAGCACACAGCCTCCGTCTCTATTGATTCGTGGTTAATGTACAACCCGGGCTCAGCGCTGGATCAACAGTGAAGTGCATCCATCAAGGTGTCTGAGCTGACACCTATTAGCTACATCAGGAATGTGGACGCATGCTATTTGGGAGGGGGGGTCAAGGTGGGGATCGGGGGGGTCGGGGGGAGGGGCGGGGTCTGAGACAGGTGTTCCATAGAGCAATATGAGCATATCTACGCTAATATAGCTAATATAGCTACATCACCCCTCCTAACCCTTTCAGGTATATGCTTTTCTTGCAAAGTTTTCTTGGGGTTGTAGAACTCTGTTCAGTGTTCAGTTCTCAAAGGATTTCTTTTTTTTAGTTGCCATTTTGGTTATTAACATCATACCACAAAACCTCCAGAAACATTAAGTTGTCCCTGCATAGAAAACAGTGGATACTTCATTTCTATAAATCTGTTATGTGGCTACATTTTAAATTACCTTCAGTTTGATATGGCTATAGCTAGGATGAGCCTACAAGGCAGTAGGCAGGTCATGCTAACTTGTAGTTGAATTGGTCACACTGACGCTCTCTTGCTATAAGTGATAGAGAAGTCAATGTAGAGAGTGTGTCACTAACAACTGTTGTTGTATTACAAATAACATCATGGCTGGCCATTCATATTGCCTGGTTGTAAAAAAAGAAAATAAATGTGTTGGTCTCTGTGACCCAAAGGGGGTCACGGGATGATTTGGGGGGGCTCACCATTCTGTCTATGCTTGACTATGTCAGGGGTCACGGACAGGCATCCCTCTGCTTTTAGGGGTCACACACCAAAAAGGTTTGAGAACCACTGCAAGTCTTCGGTCTATTGTCTGTGATCAACACCTACACACCTACTGTCTGTCTCTGTACACAAAGCACACCAGTGATGGACCAACCAGGATGTCTGTCTGTCTTTCTCTCTATCTGTCTTTCTTTCTTCAACTCTCTCTCTTCTCTCACTTCTCAAACTGAGACAAGAGAACCAGGCTTGTCTGAGCTATAGACCAAATACACAGAGAACGCCCACAACACTTCCCAACCATGGAGAATCTGAAAGACATGCCCGCCCTCTATTCAGTCAGACACAC
>NC_140177.1:91143533-91208533 GCF_963971535.1 Notolepis coatsorum
CTGAGAGCAGCATTATAGCAGCATTAGAGCAGCATTAGAGCAGCATTAGAGCAGCATTAGAGCACCCTGAGAGCAGCCTGAGAGCAGCATTAGAGCAGCCTGAGAGCAGCATTAGAGCAGCATTAGAGCAGCATTAGAGCAGCATTAGAGCAGCATTAGAGCAGCATTAGAGCAGCATTAGAGCAGCATTAGAGCAGCCTGAGAGCAGCATTAGAGCAGCATTAGAGCAGCATTAGAGCAGCATTAGAGCAGCATTAGAGCACCCTGAGAGCAGCCTGAGAGCAGCATTAGAGCAGCCTGAGAGCAGCATTAGAGCAGCATTAGAGCAGCATTAGAGCAGCATTAGAGCAGCATTAGAGCAGCATTAGAGCAGCATTAGAGCAGCCTGAGAGCAGCATTAGAGCAGCATTAGAGCAGCATTAGAGCAGCATGAGAGCAGCATTAGAGCAGCATTAGAGCAGCATTAGAGCAGCATTAGAGCAGCCTGAGAGCAGCATTAGATCAGCATTAGAGCAGCATTAGAGCAGCCTGAGAGCAGCATTAGAGCAGCATTAGAGCAGCATTAGAGCAGCATTAGAGCAGCCTGAGAGCAGCATTAGAGCAGCATTAGAGCAGCATTAGAGCAGCCTGAGAGCAGCATTAGAGCAGCCTGAGAGCAGCATTAGAGCAGCATTAGAGCAGCCTGAGAGCAGCATTAGAGCAGCATTAGAGCAGCATTAGAGCACCCTGAGAGCAGCCTGAGAGCAGCATTAGAGCAGCCTGAGAGCAGCATTAGAGCAGCATTAGAGCAGCATTAGAGCAGCATTAGAGCAGCATTAGAGCAGCATTAGAGCAGCATTAGAGCAGCATTAGAGCAGCATTAGAGCAGCCTGAGAGCAGCATTAGAGCAGCATTAGAGCAGCATTAGAGCAGCATTAGAGCAGCATTAGAGCACCCTGAGAGCAGCCTGAGAGCAGCATTAGAGCAGCCTGAGAGCAGCATTAGAGCAGCATTAGAGCAGCATTAGAGCAGCATTAGAGCAGCATTAGAGCAGCATTAGAGCAGCATTAGAGCAGCATTAGAGCAGCCTGAGAGCAGCATTAGAGCAGCATTAGAGCAGCATTAGAGCAGCCTGAGAGCAGCATTAGAGCAGCATCTAGAGCAGCATTAGAGCAGCATTAGAGCAGCCTGAGAGCAGCATTAGATCAGCATTAGAGCAGCATTAGAGCAGCCTGAGAGCAGCATTAGAGCAGCATTAGAGCAGCATTAGAGCAGCATTAGAGCAGCCTGAGAGCAGCATTAGAGCAGCATTAGAGCAGCATTAGAGCAGCCTGAGAGCAGCATTAGAGCAGCCTGAGAGCAGCATTAGAGCAGCATTAGAGCAGCCTGAGAGCAGCATTAGAGCAGCATTAGAGCAGCATTAGAGCAGCCTGAGAGCAGCATTAGAGCAGCATTAGAGCAGCATTAGAGCAGCCTGAGAGCAGCATTAGAGCAGCATTAGAGTAGCCTGAGAGCAGCCTGAGAGCAGCCTGAGAGCAGCATTAGAGCAGCCTGAGAGCAGCATTAGAGCAGCATTAGAGCAGCATTAGAGCAGCATTAGAGCAGCCTGAGAGCAGCATTAGAGCAGCATTAGAGCAGCATTAGAGCAGCATTAGAGCAGCCTGAGAGCAGCATTAGAGCAGCATTAGAGCAGCATTAGAGCATCCCGAGAGCAGCATTAGAGCAGCATTAGAGCAGCCTGAGAGCAGCATTAGAGCAGCCTGAGAGCAGCATTAGAGCATCCCGAGAGCAGCATTAAAGCAGCATTAGAGCAGCATTAGAGCAGCAATTAGAGCAGCCTCTCAGGCTACTCTAATGCTGCTCTAATGCTGCTCTCAGGCTGCTCTAATGCTGCTCTAATGCTGCTCTAATGCTGCTCTCAGGCTGCTCTAATGCTGCTCTAATGCTGCTCTAATGCTGCTCTCAGGCTGCTCTAATGCTGCTCTAATGCTGCTCTCAGGCTGCTCTAATGCTGCTCTCAGGCTGCTCTAATGCTGCTCTAATGCTGCTCTAATGCTGCTCTCAGGCTGCTCTAATGCTGCTCTAATGCTGCTCTCAGGCTGCTCTAATGCTGCTCTAATGCTGCTCTCAGGCTGCTCTAATGCTGCTCTCAGGCTGCTCTAATGCTGCTCTAATGCTGCTCTAATGCTGCTCTCAGGCTGCTCTAATGCTGCTCTAATGCTGCTCTAATGCTGCTCTAATGCTGCTCTAATGCTGCTCTCAGGCTGCTCTAATGCTGCTCTAATGCTGATCTAATGCTGCTCTCAGGCTGCTCTAATGCTGCTCTAATGCTGCTCTAATGCTGCTCTAATGCTGCTCTCAGGCTGCTCTAATGCTGCTCTAATGCTGCTCTAATGCTGCTCTCAGGCTGCTCTAATGCTGCTCTAATGCTGCTCTAATGCTGCTCTAATGCTGCTCTAATGCTGCTCTCAGGCTGCTCTAATGCTGCTCTAATGCTGCTCTAATGCTGCTCTAATGCTGCTCTCAGGCTGCTCTAATGCTGCTCTCAGGCTGCTCTCAGGCTGCTCTCAGGCTGCTCTAATGCTGCTCTACTGCTGCTCTCAGGCTGCTCTAATGCTGCTCTAATGCTGCTCTAATGCTGCTCTAATGCTGCTCTAATGCTGCTCTCAGGCTTCTCTAATGCTGCTCTCAGGCTGCTCTAATGCTGCTCTAATGCTGCTCTAATGCTGCTCTAATGCTGCTCTCAGGCTGCTCTCAGGCTGCTCTAATGCTGCTCTAATGCTGCTCTAATGCTGCTCTAATGCTGCTCTAATGCTGCTCTCAGGCTGCTCTAATGCTGCTCTAATGCTGCTCTAATGCTGCTCTCAGGCTGCTCTCAGGCTGCTCTCAGGCTGATCTCAGGCTGCTATAATGCTGCTATAATGCTGCTCTAATGCTGCTCTAATGCTGCTCTAATGCTGCTCTAATGCTGCTCTCAGACTGCTCTCAGGCTGCTCTCAGGCTGCTCTAATGCTGCTCTAATGCTGCTCTAATGCTGCTCTAATGCTGCTCTCAGGCTGCTCTAATGCTGCTCTCAGTCTGCTCTAATGCTGCTCTAATGCTGCTCTAATGCTGCTCTAATGCTGCTCTAATGCTGCTCTCAGGCTGCTCTCAGGCTGCTCTAATGCTGCTCTAATGCTGCTCTAATGCTGCTCTAATGCTGCTCTCAGGCTGCTCTAATGCTGCTCTAATGCTGCTCTAATGCTGCTCTCAGGCTGCTCTAATGCTGCTCTAATGCTGCTCTAATGCTGCTCTAATGCTGCTCTAATGCTGCTCTCAGGCTGCTCTCAGGCTGCTCTAATGCTGCTCTAATGCTGCTCTAATGCTGCTCTAATGCTGCTCTAATGCTGCTCTAATGCTGCTCTAATGCTGCTCTCAGGCTGCTCTCAGGCTGCTCTAATGCTGCTCTCAGGCTGCTCTAATGCTGCTCTCAGGCTGCTCTAATGCTGCTTTAATGCTGCTCTCAGGCTGCTCTAATGCTGCTCTAATGCTGCTCTAATGCTGCTCTCAGGCTGCTCTAATGCTGCTCTAATGCTGCTCTAATGCTGCTCTAATGCTGCTCTAATGCTGCTCTCAGGCTGCTCTCAGGCTGCTCTAATGCTGCTCTAATGCTGCTCTAATGCTGCTCTAATGCTGCTCTAATGCTGCTCTAATGCTGCTCTAATGCTGCTCTCAGGCTGCTCTCAGGCTGCTCTAATGCTGCTCTCAGGCTGCTCTAATGCTGCTCTCAGGCTGCTCTAATGCTGCTTTAATGCTGCTCTAATGCTGCTCTAATGCTGATCTAATGCTGCTCTAATGCTGCTCTAATGCTGCTCTCAGGCTGCTCTAATGCTGCTCTCAGGCTGCTCTAATGCTGCTTTAATGCTGCTCTCGGGATGCTCTAATGCTGCTCTCAGGCTGCTCTAATGCTGCTCTAATGCTGCTCTCAGGCTGCTCTAATGCTGCTCTAATGCTGCTCTCAGGCTGCTCTAATGCTGCTCTAATGCTGCTCTCAGGCTGCTCTAATGCTGCTCTAATGCTGCTCTCGGGATGCTCTAATGCTGCTCTAATGCTGCTCTCAGGCTGCTCTCAGGCTGCTCTCAGGCTGCTCTAATGCTGCTCTCAGACTGCTCTCAGGCTGCTCTCAGGCTGCTCTAATGCTGCTCTCAGGCTGCTCTAATGCTGCTCTAATGCTGCTCTAATGCTGCTCTAATGCTGCTCTCAGGCTGCTCTCAGGCTGCTCTAATGCTGCTCTCAGACTGCTCTCAGGCTGCTATCAGGCTGCTCTAATGCTGCTCTCAGGCTGCTCTAATGCTGCTCTAATGCTGCTCTCAGGCTGCTCTAATGCTGCTCTCAGTCTGCTCTAATGCTGCTCTAATGCTGCTCTAATGCTGCTCTAATGCTGCTCTAATACTGCTCTAATGCTGCTCTCAGGCTGCTCTCAGGCTGCTCTAATGCTGCTCTAATGCTGCTCTAATGCTGCTCTAATGCTGCTCTCAGGCTGCTCTCAGGCTGCTCGCAGGCTGCTCTAATGCTGCTCTAATGCTGCTCTCAGGCTGCTCTAATGCTGCTCTAATGCTGCTCTAATGCTGCTCTCAGGCTGCTCTCAGGCTGCTCTCAGGCTTCTCTAATGCTGCTCTAATGCTGCTCTATTGCTGCTCTAATGCTGCTCTAATGCTGCTCTAATGCTGCTCTAATACTGCTCTAATGCTGCTCTCAGGCTGCTCTCAGGCTGCTCTAATGCTGCTCTAATGCTGCTCTAATGCTGCTCTCAGGCTGCTTTCAGGCTGCTCTCAGGCTGCTCTCAGGCTGCTCTCAGGCTGCTCTCAGGCTGCTCTAATGCTGCTCTAATGCTGCTCTAATGCTGCTCTAATGCTGCTCTAATGCTGCTCTAATGCTGCTCTAATGCTGCTCTCAGGCTGCTCTCAGGCTGCTCTAATGCTGCTCTAATGCTGCTCTAATGCTGCTCTAATGCTGCTCTCAGGCTGCTCTCAGGCTGCTCTAATGCTGCTCTAATGCTGCTCTAATGCTGCTCTAATGCTGCTCTCAGGCTGCTTTCAGGCTGCTCTCAGGCTGCTCTCAGGCTGCTCTCAGGCTGCTCTCAGGCTGCTCTAATGCTGCTCTAATGCTGCTCTAATGCTGCTCTAATGCTGCTCTCAGGCTGCTCTCAGGCTGCTCTAATGCTGCTCTAATGCTGCTCTAATGCTGCTCTAATGCTGCTCTAATGCTGCTCTCAGGCTGCTCTCAGGCTGCTCTAATGCTGCTCTAATGCTGCTCTAATGCTGCTCTAATGCTGCTCTCAGGCTGCTTTCAGGCTGCTCTCAGGCTGCTCTCAGGCTGCTCTCAGGCTGCTCTCAGGCTGCTCTAATGCTGCTCTAATGCTGCTCTAATGCTGCTCTAATGCTGCTCTCAGGCTGCTCTCAGGCTGCTCTAATGCTGCTCTAATGCTGCTCTAATGCTGCTCTAATGCTGCTCTCAGGCTGCTCTCAGGCTGCTCTAATGCTGCTCTAATGCTGCTCTAATGCTGCTCTAATGCTGCTCTCAGGCTGCTTTCAGGCTGCTCTCAGGCTACTCTCAGGCTGCTCTCAGGCTGCTCTCAGGCTACTCTAATGCTGCTCTAATGCTGCTCTAATGCTGCTCTAATGCTGCTCTAATGCTGCTCTAATGCTGCTCTAATGCTGCTCTAATGCTGCTCTCAGGCTGCTCTAATGCTGCTCTAATGCTGCTCTAATGCTGCTCTCAGGCTGCTCTAATGCTGCTCTAATGCTGCTCTAATGCTGCTCTAATGCTGCTCTAATGCTGCTCTCAGGCTGCTCTCAGGCTGCTCTAATGCTGCTCTAATGCTGCTCTAATGCTGCTCTAATGCTGCTCTCAGGCTGCTTTAATGCTGCTCTAATGCTGCTCTAATGCTGCTCTAATTGTTATGGTTTGTAACCGACCCCAATCGCACAACACAAGACAGGTATGATGGTTTGCCAAGAAACAGATATTTATTGAACAACAGGGAAATACAGGGAAAAGGGCACTGTCCCTTTAAGGGAGAATCACAAATACAGGAATATAATATGAGGGGAAGGAAAGGTGCCTTTAAGAGGCGGGCAGGAAAAGGGAACGCCAAAGGGAAGGTTAAGGGAACGCCTTGGGACAGAGGAACTAGAGACTAGGTAAACCAGGGACAAGGAGAACTAGGGAGAGAGGACTAGGGACTAGGAGAGCTAGGGAAAGGAGAAACAGGGACTAGGGGAACTAGGGACAAGGAACTAGGTGGAACTAGAAGGGGAGAACTTGGGACCAGGAACTAGGTGGAACTAGAAAGGGGAGAACTAGGGAACAGGAACTAGGTGGAACTAGAAGGGGGAGAACTAGGGAACAGGAACTAGGTGGAACTAGAAGGGGAGAACTTGGGACCAGGAACTAGGTGGAACTAGAAAGGGGAGAACTAGGGAAACAGAGGGGACTGAGGCCCGCGGAGGCGGGCTGGGAAACAGGGAGGAACTGGGAGGACTGGTGGAAATCATCTGGGCCGCTCTGCAGGACAGAGGAGATAGTTAATGCACAAAAGGGGAAAAAACAGAGCAGGTGCAGAACAGTCCAAATAACAAAGTGAACAAAGTAATAATATCTTCGTGTGACAAACACACAGGGGGAGATGTAAAGTCCAAAAATACTATTCTAAGTGAGAACCAAAAACAGAGGCATTACGCTGGGAGATGAAATGTCCAAACTAACTAACAGAGGCAATACGCTGGGAGATGAAATGTCCAAACTAACTAACAGAGGCAATACGCTGGGAGATGAAATGTCCAAACTAACTAACAGAGGCAATACGCTGGGAGAGTGACATCACAATCAAAACTCACCCAGGCGTATGCGTAAAGGTACAGGAACAGCAGCGGGAACGGGGGCAAGGGGCATTACGCTGAGTGAGTGACATCACAATCAAAACTCACCCAGGCGTATGCGTAAAGGTACAGGGACAGCAACGGGAACGGGGGCAAGGGCACTACGCTGAGTGAGTGACATCACAATCAAAACTCACCCAGGCGTATGCGTAAAGGTACAGGGACAGCAACGGGAATGGGGGCAAGGGCACTACGCTGAGTGAGTGACATCACAATCAAAACTCACCCAGGCGTATGCGTAAAGGTACAGGGACAGCAACGGGAACGGGGGCAAGGGCATCGCCACCGGGTGGCTGGCTGTCCGAGCCGAGGGACAGAGTCCTGGAACAGTGGCGGTGGCGAGGATGTCGTCCACCGGGTAGCCGCTGTCGGAGCCGAGGAACAGGGTGCTGGAACAGCGGCGGTGACGAGGATGTCGTCCACCGGGTAGCCGCTGTCGGAGCCGAGGAACAGAGTGCGCGCCACACCTTGGTGTGCGCGTCGGAACAGTGGCGGTGGCGAGGATGTCGTCCACCGGGTAGCCGCTGTCGGAGCCGAGGAACAGAGTGCGCGCCACACCTTGGTGTGCGCGTCGGAACAGAGAGACGCCTCGGGGTGCGTCTGCGAGGAGGAGTGTGCCAAGCACGAGGAAGGTCTGGAAGATGCGCGTCTGTGCGCTGGTACGGAGGAGCGTGCCAAGCTCGAGCGTCCTTGGAAGATGCGCGTTGCGCGCTGGTCTGGAGAGCGTGCCAAGCTCGAGGGTTCTTGGAAGATGCGCGTTGCGCGCTGGTCTGGAGAGCGTGCCAAGCTCGAGCGTCGTTGGAAGATGCGCGTTGCGCGCTGGTCTGGAGAGCGTGCCAAGCTCGAGGGTTCTTGGAAGATGCGCGTTGCGCGCTGGTCTGGAGAGCGTGCCAAGCTCGAGCGTCGTTGGAAGATGCGCGTTGCGCGCTGGTCTGGAGAGCGTGCCAAGCTCGAGGGTTCTTGGAAGATGCGCGTTGCGCGCTGGTCTGGAGAGCGTGCCAAGCTCGAGCGTCCTTGGAAGATGCGCATTGCGCGCTGAGGACTGGAGAGCGTCTGCGCTGGTCTGGATGTGCGTCAGGACGAACAGCTGCGCGGGGGTCTGCAGTGGAACGCTGGGGTGCCTCCCGTGGAAGTACAGGGAGCGCAGACCAGTCTCCCCCACAGGCAACGGCGACAGCTGGCGAAGGCTGGAGCAAACATCTCGACGCCGGAGAATGGAACAGAATAGGCAGACAGAGGATCTCCCGAAAGAGTCTAGATGTTTAGAGAATATGACTCGGCAAGTATACAACACGACCCCACGCCAAAACGAGGGGAAGCGCCCTGGTATTTAAAGCCCACAGGGGGACTAATTAGCCTGCCACCACAGGTGCGAGAGATAATAGAATATCGAACAGGTGTGGCCACTAAGGGTAAGGAACGAGAGGGTGGGGGCTAGAGAGAGTGAGTGAGAAGGGAAAATAAACAGTATAGAAGGGAAATAAACAGTATAGGCTTAAAGAAACAGAGAAAAGGTAGTGAGCAGCGGGCAAAACCTCACAGTATCCCCCCCTCCAACGGGAGCCACCCGGCGACCCAAAACAAATACAGACAGAGTGGCAGGGGGCAAAACAAGAGGTACTGGCCAAGCCAGCAGGGGAAGCCACCACAAGAGTGGGGCTAGCAAAAGAAACAGGGTCGCCGAGGGGTAACTGGGGGAACTGGTCTAGAGGAACTGGTCTAGAGGAACTGGGTCTAGAGAACTAGTCTAGAGGAACTGGTCTAGAGAACTGGTCTAGAGAACTGGTCTAGAGAACTGGGCTAGAGAACTGGTCTAGAGAACTGGTTCAGAGAACTGGTTTAGAGAACTGGTCCAGAGAACTGGTCTAGAGGAACTGGGTCTAGATAACTGGTCTAGAGCAACTGGTCTAGAGGAACTGAGGGGCAAGCAGGGTAGCAAAGGGGTAACCATGGTAGCACCGGGAAAGGGCTAGCAGAGGGAAGGTTGCTGCCAGGGCACTGATAGCTACAGGGCCTATGCTAGCTGTACTGCTACATCAACATAGAGGCTGCGCAAGCTGCCGGAGCCAGGCTAGCAGAGGGAAAGGGTAGCTGCCAGGGCACTGATAGCTACAGGGCCTATGCTAGCTGTACTGCTACATCAACATAGAGGCTGCGCCAGCTGCCGGAGCTAGGCTGGCAGACAGGGCTGGACCAGCATGAGAGAACAAGCTAGCTGGAAGGACAGTCCTAGCTGTGGGAATACTGACCTTGCTAGCTGAAGGGCAGTCCTAGCAGTGGGAGAAACTACACAAAAAAAGTGGAGGCCATGCAGAGGGACCGGGTTAGCTGCTTGGGCCTGGCTAGCTACAGGGCCTATGCCAGCTGCAAGGCTGCATTAACATAGAGGCTGTGCTAACAGCCGGGGCCAAGCTAGCAGACCGGGGCCATGCAGAGGGAAACTGGGTTAGCTGCCAGGGCATGGCTAGCTACAGGGCCCATGCCAGCAGCAAGGGCTGCATAAACATAGAGGCTGTGCTAGCAGCCGGGGCAAGACTAGCAGACAGGGGCTCTGCTGAGGGACTGGGTTAGCCGCCAGGGCATGGCTAGCTACAGGGGGGTCAAACAGGGCAAAACGGGAAGCAAACAGGGGAGCTAACCGGGGAGACTAACAAGCTAAACAGGGAAGCTAAACTGGGCTAAACAGGGGAGTAACAGGCTAACAAGGGAGCTAAACAGGACTAACAAGGAAGCTAAACTGGGCTAACAGGGAAGCTAACAGGGCTAACAGGGGAGCTAGAGGGGACAAGAAAAAAAAAAGGCAAACTCAACATACACAGTCTGTGCTGGCTGGGGTCGTAGACTTGGTGGGGTCGTACTGTTATGGTTTGTAACCGACCCCAATCGCACAACACAAGACAGGTATGATGGTTTGCCAAGAAACAGATATTTATTGAACAACAGGGAAATACAGGGAAAAGGGCACTGTCCCTTTAAGGGAGAATCACAAATACAGGAATATAATATGAGGGGAAGGAAAGGTGCCTTTAAGAGGCGGGCAGGAAAAGGGAACGCCAAAGGGAAGGTTAAGGGAACGCCTTGGGACAGAGGAACTAGAGACTAGGTAAACCAGGGACAAGGAGAACTAGGGAGAGAGGACTAGGGACTAGGAGAGCTAGGGAAAGGAGAAACAGGGACTAGGGGAACTAGGGACAAGGAACTAGGTGGAACTAGAAGGGGAGAACTTGGGACCAGGAACTAGGTGGAACTAGAAAGGGGAGAACTAGGGAACAGGAACTAGGTGGAACTAGAAGGGGGAGAACTAGGGAACAGGAACTAGGTGGAACTAGAAGGGGAGAACTTGGGACCAGGAACTAGGTGGAACTAGAAAGGGGAGAACTAGGGAAACAGAGGGGACTGAGGCCCGCGGAGGCGGGCTGGGAAACAGGGAGGAACTGGGAGGACTGGTGGAAATCATCTGGGCCGCTCTGCAGGACAGAGGAGATAGTTAATGCACAAAAGGGGAAAAAACAGAGCAGGTGCAGAACAGTCCAAATAACAAAGTGAACAAAGTAATAATATCTTCGTGTGACAAACACACAGGGGGAGATGTAAAGTCCAAAAATACTATTCTAAGTGAGAACCAAAAACAGAGGCATTACGCTGGGAGATGAAATGTCCAAACTAACTAACAGAGGCAATACGCTGGGAGATGAAATGTCCAAACTAACTAACAGAGGCAATACGCTGGGAGATGAAATGTCCAAACTAACTAACAGAGGCAATACGCTGGGAGAGTGACATCACAATCAAAACTCACCCAGGCGTATGCGTAAAGGTACAGGAACAGCAGCGGGAACGGGGGCAAGGGGCATTACGCTGAGTGAGTGACATCACAATGCAAAACTCACCGAGGCGTATGCGTAAAGGTACAGGGACAGCAACGGGAACGGGGGCAAGGGCACTACGCTGAGTGAGTGACATCACAATCAAAACTCACCCAGGCGTATGCGTAAAGGTACAGGGACAGCAACGGGAACGGGGGCAAGGGCACTACGCTGAGTGAGTGACATCACAATCAAAACTCACCCAGGCGTATGCGTAAAGGTACAGGGACAGCAACGGGAACGGGGGCAAGGGCATCGCCACCGGGTGGCTGGCTGTCCGAGCCGAGGGACAGAGTCCTGGAACAGTGGCGGTGGCGAGGATGTCGTCCACCGGGTAGCCGCTGTCGGAGCCGAGGAACAGGGTGCTGGAACAGCGGCGGTGACGAGGATGTCGTCCACCGGGTAGCCGCTGTCGGAGCCGAGGAACAGAGTGCGCGCCACACCTTGGTGTGCGCGTCGGAACAGTGGCGGTGGCGAGGATGTCGTCCACCGGGTAGCCGCTGTCGGAGCCGAGGAACAGAGTGCGCGCCACACCTTGGTGTGCGCGTCGGAACAGAGAGACGCCTCGGGGTGCGTCTGCGAGGAGGAGTGTGCCAAGCACGAGGAAGGTCTGGAAGATGCGCGTCTGTGCGCTGGTACGGAGGAGCGTGCCAAGCTCGAGCGTCCTTGGAAGATGCGCGTTGCGCGCTGGTCTGGAGAGCGTGCCAAGCTCGAGGGTTCTTGGAAGATGCGCGTTGCGCGCTGGTCTGGAGAGCGTGCCAAGCTCGAGCGTCGTTGGAAGATGCGCGTTGCGCGCTGGTCTGGAGAGCGTGCCAAGCTCGAGGGTTCTTGGAAGATGCGCGTTGCGCGCTGGTCTGGAGAGCGTGCCAAGCTCGAGCGTCGTTGGAAGATGCGCGTTGCGCGCTGGTCTGGAGAGCGTGCCAAGCTCGAGGGTTCTTGGAAGATGCGCGTTGCGCGCTGGTCTGGAGAGCGTGCCAAGCTCGAGCGTCCTTGGAAGATGCGCATTGCGCGCTGAGGACTGGAGAGCGTCTGCGCTGGTCTGGATGTGCGTCAGGACGAACAGCTGCGCGGGGGTCTGCAGTGGAACGCTGGGGTGCCTCCCGTGGAAGTACAGGGAGCGCAGACCAGTCTCCCCCACAGGCAACGGCGACAGCTGGCGAAGGCTGGAGCAAACATCTCGACGCCGGAGAATGGAACAGAATAGGCAGACAGAGGATCTCCCGAAAGAGTCTAGATGTTTAGAGAATATGACTCGGCAAGTATACAACACGACCCCACGCCAAAACGAGGGGAAGCGCCCTGGTATTTAAAGCCCACAGGGGGACTAATTAGCCTGCCCCCACAGGTGCGAGAGATAATAGAATATCGAACAGGTGTGGCCACTAAGGGTAAGGAACGAGAGGGTGGGGGCTAGAGAGAGTGAGTGAGAAGGGAAAATAAACAGTATAGAAGGGAAATAAACAGTATAGGCTTAAAGAAACAGAGAAAAGGTAGTGAGCAGCGGGCAAAACCTCACACTAATGCTGCTGTCAGGCTGCTCTAATGCTGCTCTAATGCTGCTCTAATGCTGCTCTCAGGCTGCTCTCAGGCTGCTCTAATGCTGCTCTCCGGCTGCTCTAATGCTGCTCTAATGCTGCTCTAATGCTGCTCTAATGCTGCTCTAATGCTGCTCTCAGGCTGCTCTAATGCTGCTCTAATGCTGCTCTCAGGCTGCTCTAATGCTGCTCTAATGCTGCTCTAATGCTGCTCTAATGCTGCTCTCAGGCTGCTCTAATGCTGCTCTAATCCTGCTCTCAGGCTGCTCTCAGGCTGCTCTCAGGCAGCTCTAATGCTGCTCTAATGCTGCTCTCAGGCTGCTCTAATGCTGCTCTAATGCTGCTCTCAGGCTGCTCTAATGCTGCTTTCAGGCTGCTCTAATGCTGCTCTAATGCTGCTCTAATGCTGCTCTCAGGCTGCTCTCAGGCTGCTCTCAGGCTGCTCTAATGCTGCTCTAATGCTGCTCTAATGCTGCTCTCAGGCTGCTCTAATGCTGCTCTAATGCTGCTCTAATGCTGCTCTCAGGCTGCTCTAATGCTGCTCTAATGCTGCTCTAATGCTGCTCTAATGCTGCTCTCAGGCTGCTCTAATGCTGCTCTAATGCTGCTCTCAGGCTGCTCTAATGCTGCTCTAATGCTGCTCTAATGCTGCTCTAATGCTGCTCTCAGGCTGCTCTAATGCTGCTCTAATGCTGCTCTCAGGCTGCTCTAATGCTGCTCTAATGCTGCTCTAATGCTGCTCTCAGGCTGCTCTAATGCTGCTCTAATGCTGCTCTAATGCTGCTCTCAGGCTGCTCTAATGCTGCTCTAATGCTGCTCTCAGGCTGCTCTAATGCTGCTCTCAGGCTGCTCTAATGCTGCTCTAATGCTGCTCTCAGGCTGCTCTAATGCTGCTCTAATGCTGCTCTCAGGCTGCTCTAATGCTGCTCTAATGCGGCTCTAATGCGGCTCTCAGGCTGCTCTCAGGCTGCTCTCAGGCTGCTCTCAGGCTGCTCTCTGCAAATATATGCACCAACCAGCTGATCAGAATGATCGGCGCGTATGACTTCCATGTCCTGCATGAACTTAAAGACAGGTGTCAGCTTAGTGTTGGCCTGATTACATCCCTGACATAATCACACGCAAATACATTTAACATCTCTCTCTCTCTCTCTCTCTCTCTCTCTCTCTCTCTCTCTCTCTCTCTCTCTCTCTCTCTCTCTCTCTCTCTCTCTCTCTCTCTCTCTCTCTCTCTCTCTCTCTCTCTCTCTCTCTCTCTCTCTCTCTCTCTCCCTCTCTCTCCCTCAGCTTGTGAAACAGGCCCCTTCCTCTTGTTTGTCATAGCGGGAAAGATCAGAGGTTAACAGGTGTGGGACTCATTAAGACCAGGTCCTTGTCTCATGATGGAGCAAAGCCTTTCATTTGGCCCTCTCACTCACTGCTCATGAATATTCATACACCGCCGATCTAGGGCGTGTTGTTTCGCTTTGTTTTACGTTGTTGAGTGCATGCAGGGGAAAATACAAACACTCACATGCACATATGCACACATCTACAAAGGTTGCTTAATTAAATGAAGTAGGATATACCGGTGCAAATCAGCCATTTAAAAAGCAATAAAGCAGACATCGAGTTAAAGGTATACAATTAACAAAGATAGGATTTCCCCCAGTTGGAAACACCATCACACATAATAGGATGGCTGGGGTGGGGGGTGAGGCTGAGAAGAGGTGAGGAGCTGTTTGTTACTCAGTGCTGTGCATAGTCGTTTACTCATTCATTTATTTATTTATTTCAGTGCAGGACAGATCATCTTGCTGCTTGTTACACAGCCTTTGTTTGTAACTGAAATATGACCATTTTCATGTAATTTTTGGTGTGGTGGGTGACATCCTTACTATGGTGGCCCACAGTACCTGTACACTAGACAAGTGTTTTCCAACAGGACCCACAAGCGGGTATCAGGAAGATTAAATTGTGTCCCTAAATGACTCTGGAAGTAGCATTATAAAGATTGTTGGTTATACTGTGGGCCAGGCCTGGACTGGTCATCTGTTATACCGGGCATTTGCCCGGTTGGCCGATGCATATTTGGGCCGTTATGATTTGATAAAAAAATTTAAATGTTATAAAAAAATATATATATATACCGTAATTTTCGCACTATAAGCCGCACCTGAATATAAGCCGCAGCAGCTAAATTGAATGATGTGTACATATATAGGCGAAGTCCCTGAAACGGCCACGCCCACTTTTTAAGCCTGTAATTTTGTAACTCGGCTCCTGCAGGTCGCAGAGAGTTGATTTTGGGCTCAAAAGTTGCGGAAACACCACATTTATATTAGTGTTATGAACAAACATATGCCCTAAAACCTTAACTTTTTCAGATATTTGTGAAAAATGGCTGCCATTCCGCCACGCCCGTTTTGGCTACGGCCGAAATTCAAAACCACTCTGGGTGTATCGCGTATCATGGGAGAAGAGTTTTCTCATTCATACTTTGCTTTTATGGGTGGCCTGCACCTTGAGAAGGTTTCTCTGGTCTGTGTTGGCCAGTTGATAAAAGGAACTGGCCTGGATACCATCTTAACCTCAGCTAATCTGAACATCAGTGGTCTGACAACTGCTGTATGTGATGTGAATTCCATAAAGAAGGCTAGATACTGCATTCAAATCCTGGCTGTGGTCCTGGCCAATAAGAGAAACGAGGCATTCCAGGCAAAACATCTAGAGGACAACAGTTTGGTTTGGAGCAATTGGGTGGCCAATGAAAACAGCCCCATGTTTCACTACTGGACCAATGTCCTTGAAGCAATCAAGAAGGATCTTATCTTCATCAGATACTTTCGGGAGGCCAACTTCATCATGATGGTCAGTGCACTTGAGCAGCTCATTCCTCTTTACTTTGCACTTTATCTTACACACTATGCCAGATGGACATCAGTGTTTCTTCAGGATCTCAAAGAGCTCAAATGGAGACACCCAGAGTTGTTCAAGGAATTTATCAAGTCAAGTCAAGTCAAGAGTTTTAATTGTCACGGCATACAGGTATACAATGAAATGCGGGTGGTCTTGCCCGCAACGATGTGCAATACAGTGGTACAACATATAATAGAATCAAAAAATGAAAAAACAACATTGTGCAGTAAACAGGTAACAGGTAACATGGAGTGACATCTCGGTATCTGTACATAGTTATTTACAGAGCATATGGGACATGCTAGTTAGCTTTGGTAGTGCAATACACTGTTCCTGTTATTCTAATTTAAAGTGTCCTTTCCTTTGGCCATAAGTGTGTGTGCCCGCTCATGTTAAAGTGTTAAGTGGCTGCTCGTGTGTGAGCGTGCACAGCGTGCGTGTCGTGTGTGTGTTCATGTGTGCTTGTGTGTGGATAGTTCAATGTTCTGAGCACTCAATGTTCATTGTTCATGGCTCTGATGGCCTGGGGGAAGAAGCTGAGCCTAAGCCGCTCTGTCCTAGTAGCTGGGGTTCGTAGGCGTCTGCCTGACCTCAGCAGCTGAAACAGGCTGTTATTGGGGTGGTGAGGGTCTTTCATTATCCTGCAGGCTCTGGATTTGCACCTCTTGTTGTATAGAACCTGCAGGGGGGGTAGTGCAATACCCGTGGTACACTCGGCTGAGCGCACCACTCTCTGTAGGGCCTTCTTGTCCTGTGCCGTGCTGTTTCCATACCAGGCAGTGATGTTTCCGGTCAGGATGCTCTCTACAGCTCCTGAGTAGAAGGACTGGAGTATCTTCCCTGATACTCTGAACTTCCTTAACTGTCTCAGGTGGTAGAGGCGCTGTTTCGCCTTCTTTACTACTGTGTCTATGTGTGTTGACCATGTCAGGTCCTCTGAGATGTGGACCCCCAGGTACTTAAAGCTGCTCACCCTGTCCACGGTAGCCCCGTTAATCATCAGTGGTGTGTGCGTCTCCTGCTGTCCTCTCCTATAATCCACGATCAGCTCCTTGGTTTTACCAATGTTCAGGAGCAGGCTGTTGTCCTGGCACCAGCGTTCCAGTACCTCAACCTCCTCCCGGTAGGCCTTCTCGTCGTTGTCCGAGATCAGCCCCACCACCACTGTGTCGTCTGCGAACTTCACTATGGAGTTGGAGCTGAACTTGGCCACACAGTCGTGGGTGTAGAGTGAGTACAGCAGGGGGCTTAGAACACAGCCCTGGGGGGACCCGATGCTCAGGGTGATGGTGTTGGAGGTCTGACCCCCCACCCTGACCGCCTGGGGTCTTTCACTCAGAAAGTCCAGTACCCAGGCGCTCAGGGCGGAGCTCAGACCCAGCTCGATCAGCTTGTCCACCAGTCTGGTGGGGACTATGGTGTTGAACGCTGAGCTGTAGTCAATGAACAACAGTCTCACATAGCCCCCCTTCTGACGGTCAAGGTGGGAGAGGGTGCTGTGCAGTACCTGGGAGACCGCGTCGTCAGTGGACCTGTTTGTCCTGTATGCAAATTGCATAGGGTCCATATCACTGGGGAGGGAGGCACAAATGTGGTCCTTGACCAGCCTCTCAAAACATTTCATGACCACAGAGGTGAGTGCCACCGGTCTGTAGTCATTTGGACATGTTGGGGAGGGTTTCTTCGGTACAGGGATGATGGTAGACATCTTGAAGCAGGCAGGGACCACCGACTCCGCCAGGGATTGATTAAATATGGCGGTGAACACTGGGGCCAGCTGGTTGGCACAGGACTTAAGTATGCGTCCTGTTATACCATCTGGGCCAGCAGCCTTCCTGGTGTTCACCTGCATAAATGCTCTTCTCACACTGTGTACCGTCAATGAGAGAGCGTCCCCCCCCCGCGGATGCCCCCCCCCCCGCACCAGTGACGTCACTAGCCATTGGGCTAGCAGTGCCACTGTTTGCACCAAACCGCGCATAGAAGGTGTTGAGCTGGTCCGCAAGGGAGGCGTCGTCGCTCCCCATTGAGGGGGCGCTGACTTTGTAGTCAGTTATAGCCCTCAGTCCCTGCCATAAGCCTCTTGTGTCATTCTGTGCCATTTGTGCCTCCATCTTGTCGGCATACGTCCTCTTAGCAAGTTTGACAGCCTTGCGCAGAGTGTAGACTGTTGTCTTGTACTCTTCCATGTTTCCTGACTCTCTGCCCCGGTTATAAGCAGTGGTGCGAGAGTTCAGGGCTGCTCTGATGGTACAGTGTCCACCCATGGTTTCTGATTTGGGAACACCCTCGCCTTCTTTGTGGGGACGATAGTATCAGCCAGTGTTGTTATGAATGACACTACAGCGTCTGTGAAATCGCTGACGTCACTGTTACTCCTCCTGAACATTCCCCAGTCGGCGTCATCCAGTGCGTCTTGAAACGTGGCCTCTGATTGGTCGTCCCATTTTTTTACCTCACGTGACACGACGGCGTCACGTGATCTCTGTTTATACGCTGGGACCAAAAAGATGGCGGCATGATCCGATGTGTTTGTTGCTCCCGCTAATGGTGGAGCCGGTACAGCCTTGTATCCGGCTCTAAACGGGGTGTAGCAGTGGTCGAGTGTATTTCCTCCCCTTCTGGAGCAGACGATGTGCTGGAAGAAAGACGGCATGACTTTCTTCAGATTTGCCTGATTGAAATCCCCGGCTACGATCATGGCTGCGTCCGGATGCTTGATCTGGTGCGCGTTCAGATGGTCGTGTAGTTCCCCTAGCGCCCTGCCGACATTCGCCTGGGGATGGATGTACACTGCAGTCATTATCATTGCAGTGAATTCGCGCGGAAGATGGAACGGACGACATTGGATCGTGATGTGTTCCATGTCGGGAGAGCATGAACGGGAGAGTATCTTCACTTCCCCGGGGCTAGTCCAGCCGTTGTTGGTCATAAGGCATAGCCCCCCGCCGATGCTCTTCCCGGAGGCTTCTGTACGATCCGCTCTGAAGATGGTGAAGGAGTCGGAGGGAGAGATGCTGTGATCGGGAGTCACTGGTTTCAGCCAGGTCTCGGTGAAGCACAGGATATTGCATTCCCTCATCTCTCGCTGGAATCGGACCTGTGCACGTAAATCATCCATCTTACTCTCTAGCGAACGGGCATTCGCTAGGAAGATGGATGGAATAGCCGGACGGTAAGCAGATTTCCTTAATCTTAATCTGATCCCGCTCCTCTTCCCCCTGTGTTTTTTCTTTGTCTTGCGTCCTTCTTTGTCTCCCGGCGCGTTGTCTTTGTCCCGCCTGATCTCCGATGGCTCTTTCGCAGGCTCTTTCGCAGTAAACACCAGAGGTAACCGATTTTCGAAGATTGCATATGATCAAAAGCAGGAGCATAATATAAAGGTCATCAAGTCTGACACTGGATACGTCGATATCATCAATCGGGAAGATCAGGAATTCTTCAGGAAACTCGAACTTGCCCTACCCGAAATCTAGTTCTACCCATAGATATATATAGAACACTAGATAGCTTGCCCGCGCTGCCGGCCAATGGAGAGCGACGTCACTGAACCGCCGCCATCTTGGGAGAGTCAGCCTTGAGTGAGAGTGAGTGAGCTGCACAGACAAAAATACTCATAACTCGCTGAAATATTGACGGATTTACAAACGGTTTGGTTTATTACAAGCATTATTAACGTGGCTATGATTCAAGCGGTTTGTTAAAAAAAACATCTTTAAAAAATGTATAAGTATGCAGTATCACAACTACATCTTTGATGTTTATAGCAAACCAAACCGTTTGTAAATCCATCAATATTTCAGCGAGTTATGAGTATTTTTGTCTGTGCAGCTCACTCACTCTCACTCAAGGCTGACTCTCCCAAGATGGCGGCGGTTCAGTGACGCTGGTGACTCCGCCTTAAGCTATCTAGTGTTCTATAGATATCTATGGTTCTACCTAGCTGAGGTTGAAGGTCAAGATCTAGCACACGGACACAAAGAAATGCTGGACTCCTTCAAGGAAACGTTTTCAAGCCACACTCTCAAGGTGTATCAGGGGATCCTTACCAACCCCTTCAACCAAGCTCAGTTCATGAGGTTGAACTCATCCATTCCCTTCCCATATGTGGTAACTAAAGATGCCAGCCTTGTTTTTACAGTTGGCAAAACACAGCATGACCAGTTTGTGCAGGAGCGATTTGTATATGCTCAGAAGGATGTTAGTGCGAAAATCTCCCGAAATGCCCTGAAACTCCCATGTTCAGGTGCAAAAGTCCAGCTTGCTAGCCCTGCAATCAAGCCACCTAAAGGAACCTTTGCAAAGCTGAAGGAAGCCTACAGATCAAGAGTAAAAGAGACAAAGAGGCTCTTTGGTGGTGAATTCACAGGTAAATCTAGTTGATATAATTTCAAAGTTATTCAATGTTTTAGACGCAGGCAACTTTCGTCTTACCAGATTCTCGATACAGTGACATTCAATTATTCATTTTATAAGTGAATTGATTTGCGTGCGTGCGTGCGTGTGTGTGTGCGTGCATGCATGTGTGTGTGCATGTCCGTGTGTGTGTATACATGTGTGTGTGTGCATGTGTGTGTTGTTATCCTCCCCATCAGGCAGAGGACGGTGATTGGAGGAAGCTCAGCCGGGATCCCAGACCAGCTGAAGGTCTCTCAGACAAGAGACAGCCTCTCTCTGAAGGTTCTGTGCCTCTACATGGCTTCCCTGGGTTGTAAATAGGCATAGATGCCGGTAAATATAATTGTTAGACTAGACTAGAAGTCTTTATTTGTCATGCAGTTTAACACACACACGCGAGATGGGCAACCCACAGGAACACACACACACATGCACTGAGTCGCCGATGAAATGTCTCTCTGCACTTTTCCCATCCCGTTGTCCTCCCCCCCCCCCATGGGCAGCCGGGAGCAGATAGCCGCGCCCCGGGGACCAATCCAAGTGCTCCTGTCCGTCTTCGTCAAGGACGGCACAGCGTTAGCGATCTGTTGTGCATGTTTTTCCATTGGGTTTATCTTATCGGGGGGGAAACCCTTGCGAGCACGGGGAGAACATGCAAACTCCACACAGAAAGGCCTGGGAGATACCCCACCTGAGTATGTGGCATCATGGAAACCTGGTCCCCAAGCGGGAATCGAACCCTGGACCTTCTTGCTGTGAGGCGACAGTGTTAACCACTACACCACCGTGCCGCGACGGTGGTGGCAAATAGGGGTGGTTGAAAGCAAAGAGCAACACAACAACCTTTAGAAGCAGCTATTGGAACCCACTCCAAGTCTTATGCCAGAACAGGTCATGTTGTAAATCATATAAATAAATAAATAAAAAACATAAAGCATACGGTTTCACATTTGCATGGTATTACAACATAAACATAAATCATACATTTTGCATGATTTTCTTCCTTCCTTTAGGTTGTCAAAAACGCAAAGTGCTGACTAATCAGAGGTTTATATGCTGTCAACTTTATTCAGAGACAAAGTCCCTACAGTAGATACACTGTTTTGTTTTTTGGGCCCGACAGAGAGGAAGGATGGGAGAAGATATGTGGGGAGGACATGCAGCAAAGGTCTCTGGGTCCAGGAGTCGAACACGAGATGGCTGTGTTGCACTGCAGAACAGTTACGTGGTGGGCCACCCTGGCGCCCCTCACACTGTGGCTCTTTGAACCTGCAGACCCACAGAAGGGCATATTCCCTGTCTTATGCCCTGTGTTACAAAGGATCAGATTAAACCGAATATATATATTTATTGATTGATATATATTGCATAATATTTGTATATCGTTTGATATCCCTTGTATATTCCTTGTACATATACACGGAATATCCCTTTAGCCTAGTACAGACCATAATATTTCATTCTCCTATTGGACAGCGGTCCACAGGCGCCAAGGCCATGCCTCCAGAGTCAGGTTCAAAGCCACCGTCAAGACATGTCTGTACATGCCCGGCTTTGCCCAAGAATACGAGACAGAAATGAGGTTGGCACTAGATTGTTCGCCGTGCATATAAATATGGCGCAGGTGAATACAGAAGCACTTAGTCTTGGAGAAACTTAGTGTTGTTACCCAATAAGTTGAAGCCTCACCCACGATACGACGTGCGGTGAAGTATGGCCTGTTTTGGCCCCAAATAGAGCATTGAGACCGCGTGCGAATTAATAACTGAAGTGTCAGAGTTTGGCGCTATACCGTCGAGTGCGACATATTTCTATTAAGTCAGTAATAGTCTATTTGTGTATAGTGTATCGTGCGGCTAAAGTTCTACAGTGACCAGCATCACCAACGTTTCCTCGTATCAGCTAGAGTGCTTATCCAGGCTGGGCTGCTTTCATGGCGCTTTCCCCGAGGAGACCTAGACGAGGACCGTGTGGACATGTACACTGGATTATCTACCCGACGACTGCATAGCCCTTTACGGCTGGATTATATTTGCTTTTGGTCCTGTAATTAATGGAGCGGAGAATCGCCGACGCCCACACGTGTGTGGGATTTACCCTGTGAGGAGCCACGTCGAGTCTGCGCCTCAGAGAGCCTGAGGCAGGCTAGCTTTCTTCCCTGTGGAGCTACAGGCTACGGAGAACAGCTGTATTCGTCTATGGATCAAGATCTTATTGCACCGTCTCCCGTACTCGGAGTCTCCTTATCATCGTTGACCCAGACTCTATTACCGACAGCTCCTCTACCCTTGCTGGCTTACAACCGGGGGGACCCTTCCAGTATCTCCCGCTATATATTACTAGTGTACCATAGATATAATTCCCTAAGATTCAGGTTGTATGATTACCTCCTGCGTAACCAGAGAATGGACATTCATTATTGATTTGCCTACGCACATTCCTTTGCCTTATAAGCGCATTCAAAGTAAAATAGAGAAGTATATTATGTACCTTTTGCTGCAATAAATACTTAATTACAACTTTGTGTGGAACCGATTCATTGTGGGAAGTGTTCATCATTATATATATCATGTACTGTATGGCCAGTAATTAAAGTACATAAGACGGTAGTGGTTTAATGATACCATACTTATCAATACAGTCAGGGAATTGTACCCCTCAGTTACACCCTGACTAAACACACCTGAACAGAATCCCAAATATCTCCCATATACACCATTCTCATGATGGTAAATGTTTGAATTGATGCAAAATACTGGGACATTTTCCGTTCATCTTGAATTTATAGTAAAAAAACAAGAAAAAGGTAGGTACACTAAATGCCCCTGTGATAATTTGTAGAGATAGCGAAACAGCTCACATCATATTCCCCATATTCTCCTTCATCATCTTCACAATGAGGAATGACGGAAGCACTGAGTGACCTTGACGTCGTAAAACTCAACTGGGATGTTAAGCCGGGTCTAATCTCTCTGGGCAGCTAGCTGTAGCCGCTATTGACTTTGTGATAATTGGTCTGTGGGCTTAATGAGCTTAGCCGATATGACTACCACTGATAAGTATTTGGGGAGGGGGTTGGGGGGGGGGGGCTTAAGCCCCCTCTGTCAATATGGAAGCTGCAGACTCAACTATCTGATGCACAGAAGCCAACCTATTAATCTGGAGAGATTATACTGCTGCAGTAAATGGGGACTCAAATATGTCAACAAGAAGAACATCCTGTCTAATTGTTAGGCCTTGAGGGCAGGTTTAGGCTAAATGTGTTTTCCTGCTTTCTCCCACAGAGAACATAGATTGTTATGACGGGAGGGGTTTGTCTATGAGGGGATTAATTAGCATGGCATCTGGGTTTAGTGGGCATGGCTTCTGAAAAAAAGAGCAAAAAAGAGCAATAGCTGTAACTCATCAAATGTATTTATTCACATTTGATTGTATAGTTAGTGTAATACTTTTCATTAGCCATTATTCACAGCTACATATTGCCAGTTCGTACAGTATATTCCCGGTTGTATTGTTGTGATTGTCCGTATGTTTACAATCATAGCACACACAAAATAAGGCATTGATGTCTCTCATTACGTTGTTGAGAGCTGAAAGCTGGAGGAGTCATTGAGACAGACTCTATCTGACACTCTATCCGCCCATTGACCGTCTCCTAACAGAGCTTTGTTTGTGCTCCGGCCTGCGGTCCAAAGGGCCCTCCATCCTTCTCCCCGCTGTGTGCTGCGATCAAGTAAAAGTCAACAGGTCTGACAGGGAGCGTGGTGGTTGAAAAGCCACTGGTCTTCAGCCCCTTAGACCCTGGAGGACACACACTGACCCCATGGCTAGTCGCCCACATTTCAGGACCTCACAGTGGGACGCCGAGAACCACCTCCCCACTCACCCTACACCCCCCCAATGTGTACCCCCTAAAGCCTGACTCCCCCTACACACACATACGCACGCACGCACACGCACACACACACACACACACACACACACACACACACACACACACACACACACACACACACACACACACACACACACACACACACACACGGCCACTGTGACCCAACCACATGGAGCAGTGGGCCATCTCCAACCAGGCCCCCCACCTTTGCTTCCCCCTCTCAGCCCACCCTGACCCACCCCACCCCCCTGCCTTGGCCTAAACCATGAGAATTCGGCCCATAGATCACTTCTGACACATCGGTAATTGAGCTGGGATAGATAAGGGCCAGCGGCCAGCCATAGCCGGGTCCCAGGGTCCTGACACCGGCTCTAAAGCCTCTGCAAACACTGCGTGTCACCGCAGAAGATTGGCTATTGGTTCTGCTGCTCCGTTTCCCTGTTTTCCCCGCCGGTCAGTCATCCTCTTAAAAAGACGGTGTGAAGGGTTTTGGCCTCTGGTTGAGTGGCTTGAGGTCTGGGTTGCACACTCGTGCCATGCGTCTCTCTTTCTTTCTTTCTTTCTGTTCTGTTCTGCAGCTGACCATGTAAGAGCGCTGAGGGTTCAGCGCTTAGCAAGTGCTATGTTAATGAACTGGGGGTGTGTGTAGTTTCTTATGAAATAGAGGCAGGGAGGGAAGTCAACGTGAGCCACAAAGCCAGACGCTGGTACATTTTGGCCATAGCTGATAGAGTAAGTCATTTATACCAATTATAATGATAGGTAACCATCACAAGTTCAACCAGGGCTTTTTCGTGTTTTGAAAGTGACTTTGGCTGCTATAGTAAGTCTAATTAGCTGGTTCCGTGCATCAGCCACTGTGGTTTGCATTAAAAAGTTAGTCTCCTTCCCTCAGACAGAAAACCCAGTGATGGATAATCTGTTGTGACGTGTCTTTGAATAGAAAGGTAATTAATCACATTGATCATAGTGGTGGCATGTGACTGATCACAATACACCAGATAGACATTCATACGTCTATATAGACAATTACAATACAATTCATCACTGTGCTTCATCAAGGCTGATGGATTAGGTCAATACTTTTTATGAATACAAGTAGTTTTAACCTCATTTTAGGTTATTTCAGGATTGTGTGATCCTCAGTGTGTGTATCAATCTGCGTGTGCCCTCTCCGAAGCAGGTTTCACACATTCCACGTGCTTGTCATTGACTTGTGAAGGTTTACTCTGAATGAAGATTTCCTATCACCTCGAAATTCGACCACGATACTTCAGAATCGCTCTGTGAGCACTTTTAACATTAAACCTTTAAAAGTCCAAATATGTCCAGAAGCAGAAGAACCTTTTATAAAAGCAAGAAGCCCCCCAACAAAGAAAAATAAGAAAAGGAAAATGAAGAACACGTTGTTAGCAGGACATACAAGTGTGATAAATTTACGTTCGCCTTTTGTCCGTGAATACGTCTGGGCCCATATGCTCCGCTACAAAGCTACATGAAAGCAGCGTTTAAAAAGCCAGGCCTACCGCATTAAAGCTTATAACAATCTGCCTTCATGGTAAGTTATCACTCTCAATTAATCACCTCCCACAATGGGATTTGTGATGTGCTCAAGCCGCGGTGAAAGCTGCGGGGTCAAGACGAGGGCAGACTGGCCCTTAGTCTCCCATTCTCCATCGCCTCTGTTCTCCTTTCACTTTATCACATCTCTCCAGCCCCTCCCCAAACACAACACCCCCTTCTTTCCCTTTTTTTGTTTTGTTTAAAACATTTTTCTTATCCCAGAACATCTATAAAAGAATCGAGACATTGGACAATCGAAAACAAACAGAAGAGAGATAGATAGAGAGAGAGATCTCCGAGGTGCTTTATGTCGAAGGAAGGGCCCCTATAGCTGTTGGCCCCCGTATAGCCAGTGAGTCGGCCATCATGGGGACCCTACTGGCTTGACGGAGCGAGGGACCCTTTCTGCCTGATTAGAAGGCACCTCCTTGGTCATTCTATAACGGGGGGCTGCGTTGGCCTGTGAATGGTATTGTGTTGTCGGAGAACTCCCCATTCCTGCACTGCTGAATGGGTTTAACCACTGGTTTAGATTCAGTTACACGGTTTTGGTTTAAAGTCTCCCCCTCCCACCGCTTTGGGCTCCCTGGTATCCTCCACTGACCTGTGTAAAGGCTGCCATGGAAGTGTCATGTCGCCCCTCCCATGGGACGGACCCGACATTCACTTTGATTGGTAACAAAAAGATGACTTGGGATGGGATGGGATGAAACCGATGCCGTTTTTCCCCTCTTTTCTCTTTTAGAATGAATTGGTTAATTTATTGTGGTGCGTAACAATGAAGTGATGGACTTTGAAGTGGAGGATGTAGAGACTCACTTGTTAGGCTGCATAGAGGCTCTGGCACCATACATCAATAGAAGATCTACAATATATACATACATTAAAAAAAGATGCAGTCTAATTGTGAATTTCTGCTGATATTTGAGTTTTGTATCATTTATTTAGTTATGAATATGATGATGCAGTCACACAATACACAGATCTTTGAACAATATTGTATTGAATAACTGAAAAATATTGAAGATTGCTGAATAAGAATAATAATATAAAGGTTTCTGGATGTGCAATAAAACCTAATGATAATGTCCTTGTGATTTCAGAGTCCTATTGGCCTGGAGATAATGAAGAAGATGTTGATGAAGAGTATCCAGGGGTCCTTCCTCTTCGTAGCCCTACATTAAGAGAAAGAACAGCATCCATCAAGGCCCCTCATTAGCTAGGAATACATTTATATACTGTATTTCTACTCTGGCCTGTTTTACATTTCATGTTTTCATTATGATTAACTCTGGAGGAAATACAAATATCTCCTCATAGTAATGGTTTTGCTTTTGAGGACAGTGACGTTTTATTGCATACTGAAGAATTGCATTGTTCATGTAAATCAGGTTGAAATTGTAATGTAACTGTATACTGGTATATTTGGGCTTATCACAAACAAGTTACAACCAAGAAATAAAAACTGTATCATTGGCATATTTTCTTTTTACATTTTGAATCAATTGAATTACAAGCGAATGCCCTAAGCATAGTCCATACCTACCCGCGGGAAAAACAGTAACTCTTAACTCATTGACCGCCACGCATTAGCCTCATCCTGTAGTAGCTACCGCCAGCACTGTAAACGGTGGGAGTCGCTCACCTTGTTTGCAGGGCTATAACTATTTAAATATTATAGCTATATATGCAATACTATGGCCCATTTGACATTGAGTATCTATCGTTCAAGATGTGAAAAAGGAATATTTTTTCCATCCATACATTCTCGTTTTATACCGTGGTGAATATAAGTATAGTTTTAGAGTGGTCTAAGGTAATTCCTGGGAGGCTAGTAATAGCCTGTGACGCATATTATACTTAATCCATTGGCATTTCGTCCCTATACACGCTACAATTAAAAATTAAAATGCATATGATCGGTATATTATGTTCCATCATGCATGCATGAAAGGGGGGGGGGTCGTTTCTGATTAATTGATTGTCAATAACGGCATTCGTTAGTACAACAGCATATGCTGATCAGGGCGATGGCTATGAAAACAATGGACAACCAAGCTGAAATTGACGTTAAATTACTCTTACCTGTGGCCGATAAGACTCCAAAAAGAATATTCCAATTATTTGATTGCCATCTGCTAGATTGTATGTCCATTTGGCCCACGCCATAACCCCCAACAGCATAATGAATCTGGCGTCCCGAAGGCGATTCAATGCGATCGGGTGAATATCTTGATCCACGTTACAAAACTCCACCCGGATGACTTTCAATGACGCACGCACAGCCTTCCAGGATGAATTGTGAATGGAAATAGCGAATAAAAGAAATAACGATCATAATAATGAGTATTCTCATTGTTGGCGTCCAACGATTGGCGGGTTATAATGAGTATACTCGTTGTTGGCAGCCATTGAGTTAAACAATCATGTTTGTCTTCTCAACCACAACAACAACAACAGCAAGTCTGAGTAAAGGACACTGGGTCTCATTCTCCAAATATTTTCAAAGAGTTATTTTGGAAGACTTAGCTTGGAACCACTGAGACAGAATCAATAATAAATAATAATAATAACTTTATTTGTATAGCACTTTTCATACAGAGGTTGCAGTTCAAAGTGCTTCACAACAGTAAAAAATACAGGCATAAGCGAGCATAAAAAGATAGACGGGTAGAATCACAGTGTTTCACATTAGGATCTAGCATCCCAATAGGCTCTCCGCTTACAGTTTTCAGTAACACAAATAGTAAAAATAGTTTAAAATTATTCAGTTAAAAAATAGTCAAAAAATTATAAAATAGAACGGACATAAAAAATACAGGCATGAGCGAGCATAGCAAGATATGGCAAATCACAGTGTTTCACATTAGGATCTAGCATCCTAATAGGCTCTCTATTCAGTAATACTCCTGTAGTTCATGAACAAATAATCACAGTGTTTCACATTTGGATCTAGCAAATAATAAGAATAAAATGATTCAGTTTAAAAATAGTCATAAATAATCCTGTATGCATCGTTGTTTAGTGTGTATGTGTGTTTATTGTGTTGTGTGTGTGTGTGTGTGGTTGTACTTCAGCTACTACTACTCTACAACTACCACTCCAGGACACAGTTAACCTAGATCTACTCCAGGACACAGTTAACCTAGATCTACAACTACAACGCTACTCTACAACTACCACTCCAGGACACAGTTAACCTAGATCTACTACTACTACAGCTACTACTACTCTACAACTACTACTCCAGGACACAGTTAACCTAGATCTACTACTACTCTACAACTACTACTCCAGGACACAGTTAACCCTAGATCTACCAGGACACAGTTAACCTAGATCTACAACTACAACGCTACAACTACTACTACTCTACTCCAGGACACAGTTAACCTAGATCTACTCTACAACTACCACTCCAGGACACAGTTAACCTAGATCTACTACTACTCTACCCCAGGACACAGTTAACCTAGATCTACCAGGACACAGTTAACCTAGATCTACAACTACAACGCTACTACAACTCGGTGTGTGTGTGTCTGTGTGTGACTGTGTGTGTGTGTGTGTGTGTGTGTGTATGTCGGTGTGTGTGTCTGTGTGTGTGTGTATGTGTGTATGTCGGTGTGTGTGTGTGTTTGTGTGTGATTGTGTGTGTGTGTGTGTGTGACTGTGTGTGTGTGACTGTGTGTGTGTGCGTCATAACCCGCAGTGTTTCACATTTGGATCTAGCAATAAATAAGAATAGTTTAAAATGATTCAGTTTAAAAATAGTCATCAGTAAGAAGTAAAAAGTGCAATAACCGACACATGAATTTGATAGGCAGTGTAAAAGAGTAGGCAGGGTAAGAATAAATACAAGTTGTGTCAGGATATCCCTGATGTTTCCTCTTGCCACTAGGTGGTAGCAGATATCTATCAGTGAAATGCCTGAGCAAAGAGATAGGTTTTAAGCTGTCTTTTAAAGATGTCTAGCGAGTTGGCTTCCCTGATGTTTTGGGGTAGTTTGTTCCATAGTTTTGGGGCATAGTTGATAAAGGCTGCATTACCGATCCTCTTTTGACTGCTTCTGGGAGCCTCTAGTAGTCCAGCAGCTGATGATCGCAGTGTTCTTGCTGGTGTGTAATTTATTAGAGTGTTGGCGATGTAGCTAGGTCCCTGTCCATTTAGAGCTTTGTATGTAAGGAGAAGGACCTTAAAGTCAATTCTAAATGTTACAGGAAGCCAGTGTAAAGCGGCTAGGACTGGACTAATGTGCTCTCTCCTTTTGGTTCTAGTTAGCAGTCGGGCTGCAGAGTTTTGGATTAGCTGAAGCCTCTCTGTGGTTTTCTTAGGGAGACCTGTGAAAAGTGCATTACAGTAGTCTAACCGGCTAGATATGAATGCATGAATTAGCTTCTCAGCATCGTTCTGATTAATAAATGGTCGTACTTTTGCTATATTTCTGAGATGGAAGAACGATGTTTTCGTCACTTTGCTAATATGAGAATTGAAGTTCAGTTCTGAATCTATGATAACCCCAAGACTAGTGACCTCAGATTTGATCCAAGGGGTTAGTCCCCCCAGGTTCTTTATTAATGTTTCTTTTTTAGTTTTGGAGCCGATAATTAGAATTTCAGTTTTGTTCTCGTTTAGTTTCAGGAAGTTCTTACTCATCCATTTATTTATTGACAGTAAGCAGTCTGTAATGGAGCTAATCGCTGTATCATTTGGTTCAGCAGATATGTACAGTTGTGTATCATCCGCATAGCTATGGAAATCTACATTATGTTCTCTGATGATATCACCCAGCGGTAACATGTAAAGGGAGAAGAGTAAAGGACCTAAGCAACTCCCTTGTGCAACTCCATAGTTGTTGTCGTATATATCAGACATGTGATCTCCTAGTTTAACATAGAATTTCCTCCCTCTGATGTATGTTTTAAACCAGCCCCGCACATGGTCTGAGAAACCGACATGGTTTTCAAGACGATCGATTAGAATATCGTGATCGATTGTATCAAATGCTGCACTGAGATCCAACAGGATAAGGATGGAGATCTTATTCTCGTCAGAGTTTAGTCTGAGGTCACTGATTATTTTGGTGAGGGCAGTTTCAGTGCTGTGATATTTTCTGAATCCTGACTGAAATTCTTCTAAGATGTTGTTTTCTTCAAGAAAGGAATTTATTTGAACTGAAACTATCTTTTCAAGTACTTTACTAATGAATGGTAGGTTGGATATTGGACGATAATTTGCCATTTCATTACTATCCAAGTTAGGTTTTTTTAGTAATGGCTTTACAACTGCTGTTTTAAAGGCATCCGGGAAAATACCAGTCCTAAGGGAAGTGTTTATGATATCTAGCACAGGGCTTGAAACACTATTAAATACCCATTTGAAGAAAGCTGTAGGTATAGGGTCAATGTCTGAGGTGGAGGAGTTACATTCTGAGACAGTTTTGCAGAGTACATCTAATGTGATGCATGTGAAACTTCTCATGGTTACATTGCACGGTTTGCCGCAATCAACTTTATTTCCATCATGAGTAATGCTGGCCCTGATCAAGGTTATTTTGTTGTTAAAGAATAGTGCAAGTTCTTCACACTTAACCGTTGATGACTGAGGAGGTGTAGGGGCAGTGTTGAGTAGTACATTAATAGTGGAAAAGAGGATTCTGGAGTTTCCAGCATTTTCTGTAATGATTTTAGAGAAGTAATCTTTCCTTGCTAAGCGGATGGTTTTATTATAAGCAGTTAAAGCATCTTTGTATATATCACAGCATATGGTGGTTTTTGTTTTTCTCCATTTTCGCTCCGCTGCACGACATTTCCTTTTTTCTTTGTTGACCGTATTATAGTTTAACCAGGGCGAGGCTCTAGTTTTCTTCTTTTTCGTTTTTAATGGGGCGACAGAATTTAATATAGATGACATTGCATCATTGAGATTTTCTACCATTTCATTTAGAGAGCTGTCATGATTGTGTGGTTCATGTAGTCTGATAAGATCAATGAACTTTGATTCAGCTTTGTCGTTTAGGAGCCTCTTTTTAACTATGATTTCTTTTTTTGTTTTAGTAAGGGTTATTTGAGTATCAAAAAATATACAGTGATGGTCGGAGAGAGGTAATTCAGTTATTGAGATATTTGTTATGCTAAGCCCAGTTGTTGTTATAACTAAGTCTAGTGTATTCCCAAGCCGGTGAGTTGCATTTGTTATATGCTGTATTAGGTCAAAGCTATCCAGTAGATTTTTTAGTTCCATAGTTTTGGAGTCTGTTTTCTTATTAAAATGGATGTTCAGGTCTCCATTTAGGATCACCTTATCATATCCGGTAACACATAGTGAGATCAGTTCAGAGAGCTCCTGTATAAATATTGGTGAGTGTCTAGGCGGGCGGTATATTGTGACAATAATAGTTGATTCTGTTTTTAGTTCAATGGCAAGATATTCCATTGACATGAACTCGCCTAGTTCTGTGATTCTAAACAAGAGTTTTGAGGAGAAGATTGCTGCAACTCCTCCGCCCCTTTTATTTTTTCTGGGTATTTGAAAAAAGTTATAGTCTGGTGGACAAGCTTCTATCATTATTGATGTAGCTGTGTCATTATTTAGCCATGTCTCTACTAGGCAGATGCAATCTAAGTTATTTTCTTTAATCAGATCATTTACTAAGAATGTTTTATTATTCAGTGATCTGACATTTAGGAAAGCTAATTTTATTTGTTGGACTTCTTTAGAGGAGGTCTGCTTTGGTTTGACCGTGATGGCCCTGAGGTTAATAGCAGGTAAACGCATTGGTGGCGTATATTTTTCACCATGCCATTGGCTAGTTATGATTACTTGTATGTTTTTAGAGATGGCATGGTAATTGTGCTATACTGTACCGTACTGACTGCACTGTGCTTTCGGGGACATTTGATCAGACGAGATGGCCTTGTGTGATATGGGGGGGGGGGACTGGGATGGGACGTCTTGTGCTGTACTTCGTGGTGAGATTGTGTCCTTCATGACTATCTCTCGTGCTGGTGTGAGCTTAATATTCTTGGAGGCCATCAAGGCATGACGCATGTTTGCTGATAGGAGCTTTGAACCTAAGCGATTTGGGAAGAAGCCATTTCTTTGAAAACGTTCTGGGTTATTCCAGAAAACATTGAAGTTGTCAATGAATTTCAGGCCGTGTACGAGACATGCAGCCCCTAACCATGAATTAAAATTTAGGAGTCGACTGAATGCTTCCTGTCCTCTGCGAAAGCATGCAATTGGTCCACTGATGGACACATCAGTGTTTGTGTACACAGACTGATGTTTGTCTAGTGTGTTCATTAAACGTGTGAAATCGTCTTTCAAAGTCTCTGTGCCAATCTTCTTTCGCAGGATGTCAAACGATCCAGAGTGAATGACAATTTTTGTTATTCCTGGTCTGATTAGTGTTGGAAGTTTTTCGGCTAGCTCTTTCACAGTTGTATTGTCTAGACAGATATTTTCTGTGTTTGCCATCTCCACATACCTTGTTATGGAATCTCCAATCAGTATGCAGTCTATTTTCTGTGTGAGGTTAGCATTTTTCTTTCCAACAGTTTTGGGGCCGTTTGTTTTTGGGCTAGGCCTAGTCTGCTGGTTCTTTCCACAGTCCTGTGGCCTTGGTGAAGCCTCGTTAGCCTTCATGTTAACGCTGGTCCCGTACCTTCGGCGTTGGCTACCGCGACGTTCTCGGCGCATGATAGTCTCTTCGCTGTTAGCCGTTCGCTCGGTCTGGGTCGTGTTTGCCAGCCGTGTCGCTAGTGGCTCTGTTTTCCTCGTCGTCTCGTCGTTAGCGTGTGCTTCGCTAGCATTAGCGTGAGCTCCGGCATGCCAGCTGTTTGCTTCGCTAGTGTTAGCGTGAGCTCCGGTATTCTTGCTATTAGCGTCGTTAGCGTGAGCTCCGTTACGCTCGCTGTTTTCTTCGTTAGCGTTGTTAGCTACGCTTCTATGTCTCTTTGCCTTGGGTGTTGATATGCGTGTTTCCGAGAGTAGGTTGAAACTATTTCCTGGCGGTACCGGGGGTGAGGTCCTGGATCGTTTATTTCTCCTTTTATCCTTGTCGGTGATCCACTGCTTTGGTCTAGCTCCTTGGTTGTGCCAAGGACCGTCTTTTGGGTGGTGCTGTTCTGTAGTTACTAGCATAGGCCAGTTCTCAATCATGGTATTGTTGGCTATATTTGTAGTAGCTTCATAAATAGAGTCAATGAGTTGCTCATCCTGCTGTATTTGGTACAGGGTAGAAACCCGAGCCTCCAGCTCTACAATCCTCTTTCTCATCTCCAAGCAATTAGTACATTCTGTGGGAGAGCCGAGTCCCGGCATCTTCCTTTATTTCTTTTCAGGTTAGGCTAAGCTGAAGCTAAGCTAGGTACTTAGCTGGTGGTGGTGGTGGTGATGATGATGATGATGGTGGTGGTGGTGGTGATGGTGGTGGTGGTGGTGGTGATGGTGGCACGGGGCAGTTCCGTTGCCCTGGAGCTGTGCTATTACTCACACTGTCGTCTTCCGTCTCGTTAAAACTCAAAATAACAAGGAAAACCTTCCTCGTCTTTCATAAATATCCTTGCCTTCCGACATAGTCCTTTGTGTGTAGCTGATAAGACGGCTCGCTATTCCTCCCACGGAGAATCTTGCTACTCCTTTCGACTGTGGTAAAAAATCTGAATAGATAAGAAGATTCACAGTTCTGGAGAAGTACCATAGGAATTGGGAGTTAACGTACAGAGTAATTAAAGTTGAAAGGGCTGTAATAAATCATTATAATAGCGATAGGCAAAAGCAGCGGAGCGGAGCGACAGTAAAAGCAGCTTGCTTTGCTGAAGCAGGAAGTAGTGACAATGACAAGTTCACTCTGAGTCCCGAACATGCTGGTAATATGTGGCTGAAACGGTCGCACCTGTGACAAGATCTGGTACCTGCTTGGCGAATGGCATTCTGTCTTAAACTCGAAACGTGCGTTCCCGTCTAGGTCATTTGCATACAAACCACGCCCCCGACACTCCTTATAAGGCAGTCAATATGGGCAGTGTGCAAATCCTCGCTGAAATGTCAAAGCGAGGCTCTGAGACGAGAGGAAATAAAGGCGAAAGAACTTCACAAACGCTGAAATAGAGGTGGGGGACCCTGATGTAAACAAGACAAACGTCTTTCTCTGGTCTGCATCCCCTTAACAATTGTGTGTATTAGGGCGGCTACGTGGCGTAGTGGGCAAGGCGCTCGCCACGGATGCGGAGACGCTCGGCTCGCCTGTTCGAGCCCAGCGCTCCACATTGCTTTCAGTTTAGCTGGTCGTTCATACTAATACACATTGGCCGTATTAGGGGGTGGGAAACTGATGGGTGGGGATCGGGCGTTGTGGACAGCGACTCCTACAGGTCGGTTGGTGCGCCTGCGAGGTAGAATCAGGAAGTGTCGGGGGCAGCGTGAGCCTCCCACGCGTTACTCCTCGCCACTGAGAGATCGAGCTGCGCAGGTGAAAAGATGCGACTGCTGTTACCTCAAGTACCGGAGGGGACTTGTGCTATGTATGACTTAGTCCACATTGCAGCCGGCTTGTGGGAGGCAAGAAACAGCGTTCGTGACAGGGGAGGGTTGAATTGGATGATATGAAATTGGGATGGGAGAAAAATAGAAAATGGGAGAAAAAGTGGATACAAAAAAAACAATTGTGTGTATTGAGCTGTACTGTATTGTAAATTCTGCAATCTGTTAATAAAGTTTCCATTCATTAATTCAGGTACTGTTATCGGGAATGGAGACGTATAAGGGGGTGCTGTTCAGTAGCGTCAGCTCCGGTTGCAGAGGGACCCATAAACGGGAGACATGGGCCCAAATCACGGGAGAGGTGAACGCCGTGTCCGGCGAGGGGCGCATACCCACTTCGCTGTTCTGGAGGATGTACGAGTCGTGCGCACCTCCTGGGAAACGTTCAACAGCTGGTTGTTGGCGTCGCAGATGACCTAATAATAAATAATAATTATAAATTCTATTTGAAGAGAGAAGCTATATAAAAGAAAGGGTAGACATAAATATATAGTAACACAGGAAAAAAGAAAAAACAAGTAAGATAAGAAAAGGAAGCAAGGTGCTGTACAGTGTTGAAGTCAGAGGTTCGGTGTAGGATTGTTAGTAACTGTCTAACTGCATATATAACTGTTTCCACTAGTAACTGTCTAACTGCATATATAACTGTTTCCACTAGAGGGCGATCTAGGCGGAGCCACTCAGGAACACCACCAGCTGGCGAGTATAAATAGAGATGTCTCCTCCCATTCTTTCTCTTTCCCCCAGCCTCTCAGTGAGAGGAGAACTATAGAACTGCTGCTCTGCCATGTGAATAAATAAACCACGCCAGTTAAGGCTCAAGATAGAAACCATGCCTCTTGACCACATTATTGTCGCCCTATAGCCGGATTCTGTCAACAAAGAGAGTTAACAAAAAACAGAAACTAGAAACATACCTGTACATTGATAGAATGGTACTGCTTCCGATTAAGGTATGGGAACGGGTCTGGGGAGGGGGCCAGGATGCCTGTACGTTAATGCCAAGCAAGCAGTGCAAAAATGCTTCCGCATTCGTCACCGCACGCTAGTGCGGTAAAGCGCCCTTCTTTTCAGACAAATGCTACCGTGCGTGCGCCGGCGGCGGCGTGCTCGCTCAGGTGCGTGCGTGCGCCGGCGTGCTCGCGCGAGGTGCCCGCGCATGCGCATGAGATCCCGCCTTGAGCGGAGCTCAATATATATAAGTCACCGCCCCTTATTCAGTATCTACCAATAGCTCAATTGGCAAGGACACATGGCTGTGGATCCTATGGCTTGTTTGCTGGCGAGTTCGAATCCCATCGAAAATATTTTTTAACGTGATTTTTTTTTAACGTGTATTATTTCGCCGGTTAAGGTTATTTCGCCGGTTAAGGTTAGGCATGGTTAAGGTTAAGGTTAGGCATTGTTTCGGAGTTGGTTAAGGTTAGAACGGTTAAGTTTAGGCGCTGTTAAGGAGCTGGTTAAGGTTAGAGTTTGTCAAAGAGAATGGCAATATAATTTCTATGGTTAAGGTTAGGCATGGTTTCGGAGTTGGTTAAGGTTAGAACGGTTAAGTTTAGGCGTTGTTAAGGAGCTGGTTAAGGTTAGAGTTTGTCAAAGAGAATGGCAATAGACAGCCTATTTCCGCGCGACCTGGGCGCTGGGCGGCGGAAAATGAAAGGCGCATTACTGCATGCCACTACGATAAATTTTTGCACTGCTTGCTTGGCATAAAGCTACACGCGGCCAGGATGCGCATGTGGGTGCAGTCAATAGCGCCGATGATGTTTGGCAGCCCAGCGATGGCATGGAATGCCGTCTTCACTGGGATCTGCTCTTGGGCGGAAAAGGGGAATCTGATATGTGGTCAACTCCACGATGCCAGCCAAGACCCGTGGGAGGCAGTGGCTGATGGAGGTCTGGGATATGCCCACCCTGTCTCCTAGCTCCCTCTGGAATGTTCCAGTTGCTAGGAAGCCCAGGGTGGACAGTACCTGCACGTGCGGTGGCACATGGTTGGAGCGTCTTCTGGCTCACTCTCGGCGAAGAGATCAGCATGGTCCCTGTACTGGCGCTCCCTCCTCATTGCGCGTTCGTATTGAGCGTGATTATTCTGGACGTTACCCATAATTGTGTGTGTAAGGTGCAGAGTTGACCATTTAAGCATAGCGCGATTAATCACTGTTAATGGGATGCCAGGGTTCAATGTACATGATTGCTGTTCAAGTGCACCTGCAAGGTCAGGTTTATTTGTCACACGCAACATCATACCGGTAAGATGAGCAGTGGAATGTTTATCCACTGGCTCTTATAATGTATACAATAAGCAAATGTCCCAAACTATAAATAAGAACAACAATAAAATGATAACAGAATTATGTAGCTGATGTATTTATTTATTCCAAGTCATTTGCAGTGTGTGTAGTGCTATTATTTATTTTTCCGACATCAAATAACGTAATTTCTTATCGTACAAATATTGTCATATTTATTTTAATTATGATTAAGTAATTAATTCCAAGGAGGCCTGTAGCGTTGACATGAAGGAATCACTATGAGAACACAGTCTGTCAAGTTAATAAAATGTTCAATTAGTCAATCAATCATAAGAGTGCTCCTCAGCACTCTTAAATCTGCTCTCAGCCACGCTCAAATCTGATCTCAGGAACATTTGGGGACTCGCGCTCCCAGCCCTAATATGTCTTAAATGGGCAGAAATCTGCCTAAGAGGAAATTTTTTGTCGTAAATTCGTTCTGGAATGAGACCCAGTGCTATGCTGACAGCCACCATCATCCAGCCACCATCCCCCATTCATTCACTGACTGTAATGAATACATTCAATGAGCTATGGCCTAACAGGTAGAATAATACGCTGAATTGGAGGGAGAACCCTCCCTATGTTTTCTCAAAGCAGTAATGCCAGTCTTTTGCCCGTCGGGGTGGAGAGGTTCATCCTGTAGCTTTCCACATGCCTCGTAGTGCAGCACAAAACCCGGAGGAATGCCAACTGGGCCTTTTATAAAGAGCAACACTCTCAATGCAGCTCATAGACTCACAATAAGGGGAGGAGAGGTGGGATAGCTATAGGCTTTTCTTTACATTTAGTCTGTGCTGGGATACAACAAGACAATTTACTCTGCCACATTCCCCTAGCTGTATGTGTGGAATAGTTGGAAGTCATTTAGGGTTGTCTTGCTAAAGCTTTAGTCCTGTGTCTTTATAAGCCTCTGAGGTGTGCATTCACATTAACATTTTGTCATTTAGCTGACGCTTTTATCCAAAGCGACTCACAAGTTCTATACAACAGCAGGAATGGTACGACTCTTACAACTGATGTTCATCAAACAGTGCTGAAACATGGGTGTTGCAGTGATGAGTGCATAGTAGTAAAGACATATTAGTATAGTAGGAAGAGTGCATGATAGTATAAGACAGTAAGAATGTTTTTATTATATCAACGATGAGAGATTGATCGGGTTTCAGCTGTCCTAACTGTGGTGGGAAGTTCGTTCCACCATTGTGGAGCAAGGACCGAGAATACACTGGTGTCTTTTGTCTTTAATGTCTTGAGAAGTGAACATTCTAAGTGAACATTCTAATGATTCTAATGATGGTGAAGTAAAACCTTTATTACCAGACAGTTTGTTCATTAAAAAAAGGCTCTGACTACTTGGGTCATTGATCATTAATAATGACTTGAATTCCAAAATAAAATTCTGAGGAAACATATGAGAAAACTCTAATCTTAACCCCCTGTACAGGTGTGATTAGAACATTGAACATTCTAATGATGATAGCATTGGTCACTGAAAGCTACAAGACTTGCAGAATTCTAAAACACAATTCTGCAGAAATCGTTTGAGGAACCTCGCTGCTCTGAATCTGTTTGACACGACAAACACCACCTTGTCTTACAGCTCTTGTGGTATAGTTCTCCAGTTAATGTATTCCCTTTCACTTTCCCAGACTAGTTGGCCAGTCCACCCCCCTACACACACACACACACACACACACACACACACACACACACACACACACACACACACACACACACACACACACACACACACACACACACACACACACACACACACACACACACAGTCAGCTTGCCACTCTGTTCTCCCACCCCGTTCACATCAATTCCCCATTCCTTGAATAGGACAAGCCTATAATCAATTACCCTGTTCTCTCTTCAACTGGCTGTCAATTAGCCCGGCCCCTGATCGGGGATATGACTGCTTTATTAACTGAGCCCCCCCCCCCACACACACACACACACTTCTAGACACATCAACTGGTTATTATATTAACTCCCTGTTAACGTGCTACAACTCTCCACTCGCCAGTAACTTAATAAGAATTGTTTTGTTTGACAGTTATGAGACAGTTGCTTCCTTGCCTAGTGCTGTATAGCACAGCGCAACACGACGCTAACTTAATAAAAACGCTATTTATTTGACACTCACTAGATTGCTTATGGTTTTAAGTAGCACTGTGGCGATTTAACAAGACATGTTGATACATGTAAAGACTTTGTTCTGGCATTCAGTCAGCAGGGGAAAAAACTATATTATGACATAGTTAATTAAATGCTTTGAACACTATTATTTAGCCTATACTCAATTTAAGAGTTGTCGTTAATCCTATTGCCTACAGTCCTGTGGATTTACTTAATTGTTTATTTAACAGAGACAGCACACAATAAAAGATATTGCACCAGAATCAGTTTAACCAATGGCTAATATATTGTTTTGTGAACAGAAAACTCTCTTGAGTCAGAAAACAGGGAAGTAAGATTTGAAGCGTATTTCATCTGCACCTGCATCTGTAATATCTGCACCTGCTGAAAATCTGGGGACCAGCACTGTAAAATAATCTTTGTGCTTTGTTCTCAACTTAAATTGTGTCTATTACTAGGCTTGCTTAAATTGTGATGAAACAAAGGAGAATATGAATTATGATTTTTGAGATCATGTGTACAAAAGATCTAAGGAAATTAATAAAGGGAAGATGATAAAACCGAAGGTTCTGTAGATACAGTACTGAATTCTCCCATCCGGACCAATGCAATTTGAAATATTATTATAGAATATAGAATAGATGCTTATACATTACCTTATTATAGCCAATTCGCACATTTATATATATATATACATATATTATCTTTCAAATGCCCGAGTTCAATTTGGATTTAGTATCACCAGGCGTGCATAAGAACAGATAATGATATCTACTGTAATCGACTGTACTTTTTTATTTCCCCCACAGTGCAACCGTTTTGAAACTAATTTCAGATCTAATTGTTCCTACATGCTAACAATAGGGAGGAGAAACTAACTGCGTTTCAATATTTGTCAAAAACGTTACCTTTTGTGGCTTATTATCGCGAATAATACCAGTTATTGACATATTCATAATTCAACTCTGAACTTTGAACCCCCATAGAACTTGAAGGGAAATGTAGTTCGGAAAAATTCCAACGCTGATCCACAGCTATGCATGCCCTCGACAAAATGGCAGCAAAAGAACTACAATTCCCATGGTTCAACATTTTCAAAATGGTCGCCGTCTTGGAATATACTTCAGCAAATCGAGAAGGTAAAACGATCTAATGGCACTTTTAACCTATTGCTAAACTAACGTATTGATGATTATATACATTCTACATGCTTTTATGACATGTTAGTGTTGTTAATACTTGAATACGTTTGATTTTAAAATCGCAATTTTTTTGCATCACTCTGAAAAATATGGATATATATATATGATCATAATGTCATTTAGGGGTCGCTACCGACCCTGGGGGGGGGGTGGAACAGGTTAAAGGGGTATTCCACTGAAATTTACATTTAGGTTGTAAAAAGAAATGAAAATGTACCGAGACATATACAGTTTTTAGTCATAAGCTCCCAAAGTAAGGAAACAACGCAATGCTATAAAATCATTAAATGTTCTTTCAGTCAGTGTAGTTTGATGATGTCATAGTGCTCACTTTGAGCAGTAAAACTAAACTAAAACTAAATCTAGAAAACTAAACTAGAAAAGAAATATTGCCACATTTTTGGGAAATGTTCAATTGTTTGTAGATTTACAACTTAAAAGTACATTTATGTGGAATACCCTTTAACACATTGGCCAAGTATTGCTGTTGATCTGCATTCAACAAAGCACTTTGATGGCAGTTCAATAGAAACACTATAGGTTGACAGTTTATGAGATTGTTTGGGTGTAGTGTTTTTGACATGTTTACATGTGGGTCCCAAGTCATCATTGCCTTGAAACAAAAATGTAATCAAATTATTTTTCTAAATTTTCCAGGTGATTCCTGAAACACGTTTTTTATGTTTGCTTCCAATATAGGCCTATCTGGAAGTATCTTAAACACCACATAACCCCATGCAATTGTACATTTGACTGAAATGCCATGATAACCTTATGTAAAAAATGTAAACAAGTTTTGCCATTGTGATATAACAAGGTATATCTATAAGGAATAACTCCACTTCTTAGGCACCCATTAGGGCACAATAGAGGATATTTTCAGGGAAATAAATGCAGTTCAGATGTTAGCATTTCACTCAAAGGTGCTTACTTTCATGGGTTTATGTGGTGCTTAACATCAATTGTCACTATCAAGAAGCCAATGGCAGTGGTGAAACTGCTAAAGATTACTACCATTTTCTTCCAGTAATGGTAAAAGATAATAAAACATATACTTTATGACTTGATTGTTGTATTAAAGACAAGAATGACTTGGGACCACATGTCAAAAACACTGGTATTGTCCTTTAAGCAGCAGCTCAGTGAGACACTTGACATTTATAAGGCACTTGCTCTGGCATTCAGTCAGCGAGCGACTATGGGGGGGGGGGGGGTAGAGAGAACATGGAGCTGCATGGGTCGCCAATCGCCATAGAAACCGAGACTTGAGGTATATTTTACAGCCTGTTTAACGGAACTCAGGAGGGTTTCTCACTCAAGATGTCTGCCTTCTCATTCACCGCCATACTCTATTGGTCTGTAAAAACAACACATATAGTGTCGGAGTGACTCTCTCTGTCTCGAAGTAATTGGTTTAATTGGAAGGTGGATAAATAGCGGTAGCTGGTCGTGGACAGTTCCTGCGGAGTGTCAGCGTATACTTGGGTTAATCACAGTCGCTCCGAGGCTGGAAGGCTTCCCAGTCGCCACTTGGCTCTCGGCCATCTCACCCACTTGACTTAGTAGCAGCCCGAGTTATTACCAGACTTTTATTTTTTTTAATTTTCTTTTATAGGACTATATTAACTGTTCGTTTGCATGGCTGATTTATGATGTAATCTCACAATATATCTATGTTTTGTTATGATGTCAAATAGTCCTTAATGTAGGCCCACACACATACGCAAAGAAACATGGACATTAAGTGCACAGTGACATATTCTAATACACTGTTCTGACTGTATAACTATTCTATAAAATGTATTGCCAATTCAATAACACAAGACCAAACACCAGTTTCTGCAGCTTTTGTTTTTGACGTTTGCATAAAGCTGAATTTCTATCTGAAGTGGGGGGTTTGTGCCACTTGACTCACACACACACAGCTGCATTTGTCTTGCAAATCCATCCCCGCTGCGCCGCGTTTAGAAGAGGAAAGGAGAGCGGCCGGACGTCAGTGAAGTTCAAGCCAGCGAACAAGTGAAGAGCCTGTTTTCATAGCTTCCCCTTTTGTGAAAATCAAAACGGGAGCTGGTGAAAAATGATGCATGCTTTTACACCTCCGAATCCTGGCAACTGAGAAAGGAGAGACACGGAGGAGGAGGAGGAGGAGAGGAGGAGGAGGAGGAGGAGGAGGAGGAGGAGGAGGAGGAGGAGGAGGAGGAGGAGGAGGAGGAGGAGGAGGAGGAGGAGGACGAGGACGAGGAGGAGGAGGGGGAGAAGGAGGAGGAGGAGGAGGGAGGAGGGAGGAGGGAGGAGGGAGGAGAGAGGAGAGAGGAGAGAGAAGAGAAAAAAACGTTCTCCAGTATGCAGAGGTCCATGGGGAACAAAGGCGGCCTGGACACATTTAGCTGGGTTGCAACGAGTTTTGTGTCCTATCCCGCATGACTGGCATCAGGGAAACATATTGTATGGAGATAGTTTTGAGGAGAATGCACGCGGCTGGGAGAGAAAGACTCGCTTTGATCGACTCGCTGGGGTCCCTCGATCCCCGGCGCGCGCAGACTGACTGCAAGGCCTCATTCACTTTTCAACCCCCGAGACACACTTACAAACGCCTATGAATGAGATTAGCATATTTGTAATTTATCAAATTTTTGTTTCACATTTTGTTAAGTTATTCAAGGGGGGGACCTAAAAGAAAATAGATCATTTGTCAATGGGGGCTGTGGAAGAAGCTTGTCGTGTGCTGTCAAGAGAGAGAGAGCGAGAGAGAGAGAGAGAAAGAGAGAGAGAGAGAGAGAGAGAGAGAGAGAGAGAGAGAGAGAGAGAGAGAGAGAGAGAGAGAAAGGAGAGAAAGAGATGGGTGATTTCATATTGACGTATTTTATAAGCTATGTAGGGAAAGTTTTGCATTTAGAATGTTTTGATTTTTTTTTTAAACTAAAGTTATCGCTTTTCCTTTCTACTTTTAGAAGGTGCGTTTCAGGCCATAGTCTGTTATTTCAAATGACTGTCATAAAAATAGCCTATATACTCGGACTAGGCTATCGTTTTATTTTTGTTTATTTTAATATTTTTTTACAGTTTCGGTGTTAAATATTAATCCAATCGGATGGCCTTCATTTCCATAACTATCAATGGACCATCGCCCTGAAAAGACCGTCTTCACTCAGCGAAAAGAAAAGACTGTAATATTTCATTATGGGGCACGCAAAAGCTGTGCACAATACCCCTCATATCCACCCTTCTTTCATTTCTAACAAAGATCATAGCAAGACGTCTTTATGGCTAATTCAGTCAAAGACACATCTCCCGTTCCCCGACGGAGAGGTCAGCCCGCCGTGTACGGTCCACCGAGGGGGCTTTTTCAAGGCCCAGTCCCGGACAGCTGGCTCTGTCATACCGCCAGACTACTGGGAGAGCCATGCCAAGTCCAGGCGAGGATTTAGGAAACATTTAATGTCTGAGATATAACGTGCACATTAACAGCTTTTTGCGAAGGGGCTTTCGGTTATGATAAGGGAATGTCATAAATATTATCAGATTATGCAATAATAGGATCAATACAACATTTCCCGGCGATTTAATGTAAATTTCACCATATTTTGCCTCGATGAGAGAGGAGTGATTTGGTCATTATTCCTCCCACCGATAATGACATAGAAAAGTGTGGTATGTTTGGTATATGGCTCAAGAAAAATAACCTGATGGCTAACGAGAATATATGAACAGGTGACTGACGCCCTCCAAAGACAGGTCCACTCGCCAGCTCTTTCCAATAAAACGCACATGCATTGCATGCTGATCCGTTATAGTACTTTGAAATCTGCCTGAAACTTAACAAAGTCTCACGATCAGCTCCCCGTCAGCCAAAGTATCTACTTTATATACACACTTCGCTCAGAGAGGAGTCTGCTTTAAGCTGCTCTCTCATGCAAATGTATCTTTTGTGCAACCGTGGTTGAAGGATTACTGAGCCGGAATGGTTATATGGTATCAATGCTATTGACATTGCAGATAACCTGCTTGCTATTATTTCTTGTTGTTTGTTGTTTACATCGCTGTTTTTACATGCATCCAATATGAAAGTAAGCAATAATGCTCTATACTGTCCATATAAGTGCGATATGCGTAACTGAATTATACCATCCAACATGCGCTCAGCCTTTTATGCATGCATATACGTATAGTGTTACTTAACTACGGGTCAAATATCATTTTAATAATTCCCACGTTTTTTTTTCAAATCAGAATTGACCATTTTATTTGTGTTCAATAAACGAGTTATTATATGTATATTTTCAATTAGACAATTTGTAATTGGAAGAAAATATAGTAGCCAAGATTATTTGAGATCATTTAGGCTTTTTTTCAGTCATGCAGATTATAGAAATGGCAGTGAAAAATGTATTGCAACATTGCGCACGCAGGTTCCCATGCCGCCTATCCATACGTTACCACATGGATAACCGCGCGCAAAAGGCCACTGCTTTTGGATCATATCCATCTAACTCTTTAAGTTCATAATTGTAATTTTCCGCGTCAAAAATGCACTCCAATTTATCGAGGGGGTTGGCCATTGTCTTGTAATTGCTTAGTCACTATTGCTTTGTTCTAGAATCTACCATTATTTCTTAATGGAAACGTGCCTGGCCGGCCTGCGCGCGCGCCTCGGAGCCACTTGTTGCCTCGCACAGGGTTGGAGCCATTGAAAAGTTAAATATCCCTGGAAGAACACAAGTTACCATCTCGAGGGCTTCACGAGGACAATAGACCAGCGCCTTAGCACCATATGCTTAATGGCTACAGCCGTCGAGCCTTTAATAAAGGTAAAACGTGGTCTTTTAAAACTTGGAAAGGCTCCTTTATTTGATTTAGATGGAGCACTTGCGCACAAAACCAGAAGCGCGCCTCGGCCATTGACTCGCCTCCTTTCTTTCTTTCAGGAGGCTGAAGCGACCACCACGTCCCCCGTTTCATTACAACATAAGCTTTTCATCACCCGGCTTTGTTCTCGGTGAAAGTAATGCTGTGAATCAAAGAAATGACAATATTTTCCATCAGCTTGGAGACCCCGGACAAGAGCCCTCGAGCTTGGCAAAAATCAGGCCCGGTTATTCATGCTGTCACTCCGCACCTGTGGTCCCGCATTCAAAGTACACAAACCTGTCCCTATTAACATTAATTATTCACAAACAACACAAAGGCTGAAATAGAGCAGGTTGAAGTCTGTTTATGGCTCCTAAATGTTTTTTCTTTCTCTCTGAAGATGTGCCCAAAGCTTTTTTTTTTGTTTAGTTCGCAACCAGGCCTCTCTCTTTCAGACTTGAGTAGCCCTATAGTTTCAATTTTCAATCGCAGCATCTGCTTAATCTTGCGGATCAAAATATGGGAGACACAAAACATAAGTAATGGAGGATTTGTTAAATCCCAGTAATGAGTAATCAAGGCGGGGGAGACAATAGTACAGGATGGTGAGAGCCGTATGTTTCCATGGGGCACCGTGTAAAGACCTGGCGGTTTGTTCTCTTGTAGAGAAAACGCCAGGTGATGGCAAGATAATCAATGTCCTAAGTAGGAGGACACACCAAGTCCTCCCTTTCTCTCCTTGAAAAATTAGCAGACATAAATTTCATTGGCTTATCAAGGCGCAGCAAAAGGCCTCGCTTCTTAATTGGTCGGGGATGTACGCACGGGGGACAAAACAAACCGAGTGAATGCTTGGCTGGCTCGCACCGCGAGCCCCCGGTCCGGGTGGATCATTGAAAATGTGTTTTATTATTGCAAAACGTCATGCTTTACAGTTCCCATATTGTGTGCCAAACAATGGTTGATGGAACATTAAAGACACAGAACGCGGTGCCAACTCGTCTCGAAGACACTGTAAGGGCCTCTCTCTTTGCTTGTTTTTAGGCAGCTGCTATCCAGGGACCCAGAAAGCAGGAAAAGAAAAGAGACAACTTTGAAATACCAGGTGCATCCCCGCAGAACGTCGGGGAGACTGATCTGTTACAGCGGGACACGGAAGCCGCTATAAAGATGTAGTTTGGATTGTAAGGCCCCTCTGGGCCATAAATGGAACGGCGCATGGTTATGGGGAATGACTACAGCCTCTCTGGCAACCTCCCCTTCTTTACCCCCCCCCCCCCCCCTCTCTCCCTCTCTCTCTCTCTTTCTCTGTATCCCATATCTCTCTCTGCAAGGCCAAGTCGAAGCTCACACCTGTTGGTTACAGTCAATTCAAATAGTATATAAAACACCCAGAAATCACCCAAAACACAATTCCAATATAGGCGCTAGCATGACTGCATGCATCATGGGACATGGCGTGGCGATTATTTTATTTGTAAATGATAAAAACGTTTGTATTGTGGGGAAGCTCAACTAGTGTCTGGATTGGTCAACCTCACAGCTGGCACCCGGATGACACCGTGCAGATCGAGCCATGAATGACCAAGAGTTTAATGCGGTCTCTTGATGCCCATATTTTCGAAGCGCCATAATCCAGGATTCAAGCCGATTTGCAGCTAATATGAATCTTGTTACACGTCCTCAGTGAGCCAATATAAAGCTTAACATGGATTTGGGAGCATTATCAGGCAATGATGAATCTATTATTTTAATCTAACTTTCATTTTATCATTTTGTTTGAATTGACTGTAACTTGGCCTTGCAGAGAGAGATATGGGATACAGAGAAAGAGAGAGAGAGAGGGAGAGAGGGGGGGGGGGTAAAGAAGGGGAGGTTGCCAGAGAGGCTGTAGTCATTCCCCATAACCATGCGCCGTTCCATTTATGGCCCAGAGGGGCCTTACAATCCAAACTACATCTAGGCATATAACTCTCGGGCATAACTAGTAACGTTGTTGATAACATTGTTATACGTTAATGTTTTGATCGGTGTTATATTATATAAAGATACATTTTTATTTTAGAATTGGATACATAATATACGTGCACATTACACGTGTCCATCCGTGCGTAAAGTTGCCTATTTGGAACGCACACGCAATAGCCGTCAGGGAAAAATAATCGCAATAATCCACCTGTTAAACAAGACGATAGCCTGCCAACATCATGTTCTGCACCACCTATATCATGCCATTCCCGGAAAGATGTCAGCGCATTTTACGTTCTAGAATTATTTTAAACGTCATGATACGACGACAATATTCCTTGTGCAATCGTGGTGCAAAATGTATTGTTTATATGGAATTATTTGACACATTTAAGCTTGCCTTGCTCGCATGCCAAAGGACCTTGACCGGTCGGTGTACAACAGGTATCAAGAAAGGCACATGATGGACTTCGTGGGGATTTTGTATCCAAACAGCTAAGGCTGCAGTGCATGGTGAATTGACGCCCTTTCAGCGCGGTCCATCGCCGAGCCATTCTGAACCAAATCGCAGCTTGGCATGGTCCTCTAATGTTCAGCCGGGCTAAGAAAAGGAAATAAAACCTGTCAGACAGTAAAATGGTTGTCGCCTTTAAAGCCTTGCCAAGAGCCGCGGCCGAGAGTGACAAGATACCCGGAGTATTTCAACGTCCCTATACGCCTGTCCCTTCCGCATGGCTGGTACCGTACCAAAGAATGTTTGGGGCTTTCGCTCTTTGTAAATGCGCTTCGCACACAAAACCCAACCTCTCAATACCATTAAGGTGCGGGAAAACAATGATACTACTGTTTTAACCCCCATTCGCTGCTATTTCTTCACATAATTAAATTGTAAGGGTTGAATTGTTGTTCGCTCCGTTTCGCGAAAAGGACGAAGTTATTGGGTTTTCACTTTTCAGGCTGACTTTTGCTAACATTTGACTTTCTAATGACTCTAATAGGATTACATGCTCTTGTTGTGCCGTGTCCAGGATGGATAACCAGGGCTGGTAATGAGACGCTAATACAACGCAGGATGGAATCAATAGGACCTCAAGTGGTTCCATGGAGAGAGAAAAAGTTCCACATAAGTTATTAGTATCGTCTTAAAATTATGTTCAGGAAAAAAAATATATAAAGCATAATAATGTTGCAAAATTGATTGTTTTGACGTAGCCTAAATTAACTATTTTTTAACACTAAAGTCACTAATATAACCCGCAGACTGTAAACATTATAATGTAGATGATTAACAAGGGTCATAATGTAATAATTGTATATTAAATAAATACACCAGCATGGTGGATAATGGGATATTAATCAAAATGTTCAACCAAAAAAAAGTCTCATATTAACTTACTAAATAAATAAATCACATACCTCTTATATACTATACCGTTTTTTTTAATCCTTAAAATATTGTCCTTAAAACGTTTATCCGAAATGCCTCATGCATTGGCTATACACGACAAGTGGAGTGATGTGTTTGCTAGTTGGGGCACTGGCACACATGGGGCATTATATCTGAGTCCGAGTCTGCATTATTGTCAACGGGGAGCTGACGTAGGCCGTGGCATGAGGGGGACACATGTTGGAGGGAGGCCGCGACCACGGGAACATTTGGCCTGGGCGCACCTGGTAGCACACAGCACCGCATTCAGCTCTAATAGCCTGCAGCAAGTATGGTTCTTTAAACAATGACATCCACCCATACGGCTATGGTCTTTGGGTTTGAACCATTTTCCACTCAGCTGATTTTGGTAAAATGTTTGTTTTCATTAGCATGTCATTTGCATGTTTAATGGCAACCTTTAGCATGTGACTTTAGTCGAATGGCCTGTATGGATGTTTACTTTAACCTGCACAGCAGCATCCTGCTTTGTCATTTAGCTGATATAGTTTATATTATTTGTATTTAGTATTGTATTTAGATTCATTTATCATTATGGTTACTGCTCATGTAGCGTATAGCCTAAATAAGTATAGCCTAATGCTATATTAAACAGGACATATACATTCATGCAATAATTAATTTACATCAGGCCTGCTGTAATCAACAGTTTAGGTTGCACTACATTATGCTATAGGTTATTAGGTTTACTATAAATAAATGTTTCATGAAAATGCTCATTTGCAATAATTTGTCACTTTCATGATGGTCTGTTGTGATATATAGATCTCATATATAGATCTCATGTGAGAATGATATGGGCCCATTATGTTGATGGTTGGGCTGGTAGCCTGCAGAAATCAATCCAACAACCAAATGTTTTATTATTAAGAGCTTTTATTTGCAGATTTCATATAAATATGAATCATTTAAAAACAATATAAAAAATAGTTTGTTTCTTTCACATTTGTCACCATTAAATTAACATATATTATCAAAGTAAGGAAAATAATTAAATACAGTATTTCTACATGATTGCCAGTTGCCTGAATTACAAAAATAAGGAACATCAACAGCATATAAATATTTACAAAAATCATTGAATAAATGATACAATACAATATTAACAAGTATAAGCCCACATGGTGTTCACGTTTACAATGTGCAATTCTTATGCACATTTCACATTAACATAATTCATGTTTTCACATTCACAATGTGCGTTTTTGCAATACAATGATCGTGTTTCAAGTTAAATGAGATTCACTGTCAGTTGTGCCATGACGTTCTTCTCCTCTTGTCTTCTTTACGCCACTAAGTTAAAGGGAGGCTCGTTTTCAATGTTGTTCAGCGACGATTTGACGTGCAGTTTTCGGGGGTCTTCCGGGGTCCAGACTTTAGCTGTCCGGATGATATTTTGGTCCTTCAGCTGTTTCTCATCGGTCCATGACAGAGAGTGGCCCGCAAGCGGAGGGAGACCGTAGTCTGGGTCGCTGGGAGAGGGAGATCCTTAAGAGAGAGAGAGATAAAGAAAAGAGAAAACGGTAAGTCAAATCACCAGCATCATCATCATCATCATCATCATCATCATCATCATCATCATCATCATCATCATCAGTAGCAGCAATTTGGCATGATGCGATCCAATTAGGTGTCTTCATCCTCGTCAACTCATTATTTCAGAGTTCAGACCATTAAATGGGTCCTAGCAGGGCGTACTGCATTCCTGAGTAGCCTATAATCGAGGTACAAAATAAATACATAAATAAACAAACTTACTTGTTCCTCTGTGGCAGATGATCACCTTTTTGGGCTGGGGGTGTGTTTCGCTGTTTGAATTCCTGATGGGCATATCCGACTGCACCAGCTCGGCGAGGAAGTTGATGTAGCCGATGGCGAGACGCAGGGTGTCCACCTTGGAGAGGCGCTTCTCGTAGGGCAGGGTCGGGATGTGGGACCGGAGCCCCTCGAAGGCGTCGTTGATGGACTGCATCCTGCGCCTCTCCCTGACATTGGCGGCCTGTCTCAGCTGCTGCATCTCCATCTCTGACCTCATCCGCCTCCTCCGCTTCAGCAGCAGGGCTCCGTCGTGATGACCTCCCCTCGAATTAGGGGACATGTCCGGCGTGCTGTCGGCGCAGCCGTAGGAGAAAGTGGACGAGGAGGAGGAGAAGGAGAAATCGCCGATGTCGTCGTAGTCCCCATCGTGGGCTGCTATCCTGCTGCCCTCTTTGTTGTTGTAATAGTCTTGGAAGTGGCTGGAGAGGAAATCAACGTCCTCGTCCAAAAACTCATCCGTGTCCAGGTGGTCGTCTCTGGACGACTGGTCTGTGAAGAATTCCTCGTCGTCGAAATAAGGGGAGGAGAAAGAGTCCAGTGCGGAGAATGGGTCCAAGACACTGTCCATCTTTGTCTCTCTTGTTGTCGCTCAATAACAATAAGACCGGCCAAGCGTTCTTTCTCTCTCTTTTTGTTTTGTAACTCTTTGCTCCCGTTGTTGTTCCTCTTGGATGGTCAAGAGTTAGTTCATAATATGAGGAAGCGGCACGCGAGGATTCTTTATAGCAAACATCCATAGTCGCGTGCCGTTCTCCAGAAGCGCCAACCAATCAGAGCTCAGTCCGCTAGGCGCACCTCGAGATAATCCCCCAGCGACCCGCCTCCTTTCTACCAACGCTCCCTCTCTCTATGACTATATAGCGCAAAATAAACTTTAAACTTTAAACTTGAAATTCACAAAATGAATTATTTATCTGCAGATAATAATAGGCCTATATAGCAACACTGTCCTCGGAGTCAATACTCAATAGTCAATAATGCATGCCATCATTCACTTGCCTATATATATGCCCCTTTGTCGAATAGAAAAGTATGATCAATGTTTGCGCTGATATGTAAAATTATTGAGGGTATTTTCTCATTAATAAGGTAATACAATTACACTCAGTGCATAGAACAGCATTGCCATCATGCTAATAGCATACCTAAATATTGAAGAGATGAACAAATCATATTTTATTAGGCGTTTTACAAAGGGTTGTGTCAATGCCAAATGAGGGCTGTTATATTCATGGGTCTTAATCACTTTTTGTAAAAAAAATAATTTCAGTGATTTTAAAATGATGAAATAGTGAGTGAAGTATTCATTTGTTTTGATTGAGCTAAATCAGATACATAGCATAACGTCTCACAATGTTTCAGAGTTGCCTTGAAGCATCTGTAGCTGATCAACACCGCGCCTGGAACACACCTTTACATTTCTATCGCGTCATCCAATAACAAAGCTCAGGTACCACGCAGGCTTCAATGGCCAGACACTCACACTCGTGGCTGCCACAAGCTGAAGGAACTTTTGAGAACTCAATTGTGGGCCCACTTTGAAGGACTGAGACCCCCCCCCCCCCCCAGACACATTTCTCCTCTCTATACTTCATATAGAGCTATACGCTATTTGTTGAAGAAGAAAATGAATGACACGGAAATGAATGACACTTCATCTTAGCGAGCTAAATAATGACGTCCTGTGCTCGCGTGTGCTCATCAATCATCATTTATGTGTGAAGAGTCTGTAGCAAACAGAAACACACAGACGCACACGCGCGCACACACACACACACTCACACACACGCACACACACACACACACACACACACACACACACTCACTCACTCACTCACTCACTCACTCACTCACTCGCGCGCGCACGCACACACAAACACTCACTCACTCACTCACGCACACACACACACACACGCACACACCCACACACACACACACACTCACACACACACACACACACACACACACACACACACACACACACACACACACACACACACACACACACACACACACACACACACACACACACACACCCACACCCACACACACGCACGCACCCTGCTTTACCGAAGGCTTTGTGTGGGTGTTTAACCCATCAGGACTGGAATAATGTGCAACAGGTTTTACGCTATTTAATGTATCAAGACATCAATATGAAATACAATGCATAATGTTCGCATTAGTGTCACCAATTCATTTAATTGATTATTGAAACCATGGTATAAAATTATTGGAATCAAATCAAATCAAATTTGAGCAGTTCCCAAACCAGCTGCCACTATTAAATATCATTATTACGCATATTATTACTATTATTGTTGTTGTTATTATCATTACTATAGTTATTATTATTATTATTATTATTATATAATGATAATAATGATAATCATCATCATCATCATCATCATCATCATCATCATCAACATCATGCATACTGTTATTATTATTAATTTATGTATTTATTGAACCTATTGCGTTGTTACTGAAGAGATAAAACTTTGAGCAAATTAATTTGCAGCTACGTGAACATGTTTCCTGGTAAGTGTGAATGAGTGTGCCACCCAAACCATGTACTTCATGGTAACAGACAGCAGCAGCCTGAACACACGAAGAGGTGATATTCTTACGAGGATCAGAGCGTTAAAGGTTCACTGCAGTTTTGTGAGAGTCGGAGAATTGAATAATTTATAAGGTATATTTTCACAACTGAATAAACAAACTGTCTTCAGAGGTCAATCAGATCCATGGAACACTGTTTGAAGCTATAAACTACCTGAACAGTTTCATTGCTGTCATTTACCCACAATCTGTTAACAAACATATAGGCTTACATTTGGTTCACATGTGCCTAAAACATATATTGTTTAACACAATATAGAATAATCCTCAGAATTACAGTAAATGTATTTAGCAGGTTCTGCAAAGAAGTCCTCCTTTAAAGAGGCCAGTCATCTAAAGTCAGATAGTAGTTATTTTGCCATACTTTGGCCATTAACTGTCTGTAATAAATGAGGTGTCCTTGAACATATCCAAATCCCATGGTATGCTGCCTGGGCTCTATATGCAGTATTCAGTGTAAGACGCACTCAAGTCTATATTATAGCCTACAAGTGCAGGCCACTATTATCACAAATAAACACACCAGTAAAGTGGTCGACAGGCCACTTGTGACAGGTCAGCCAGTATGGTTTTATTAAGAAAAGGAGCTGGTTGAAGAATAAAAGCACCACCACGAGCTCACAGTGGTGGCCCGCAGGGGCGCGCGCCTCTCTGACACCTCGCGACAAATTATCGCCGCCTGGTACCTGAGAACGCAAGCTCGCGGGCTGCTGGTCTGAAGTCCGTAAATAAGCATCTATTCATCCCCATTCAGCGCGAGATGGAAGGGGGTCACTTTGTTAGGCTGAAGGCGAAGATAAAGGTTTTTTTTTCAGAGGCAGGGTGTGTGTGGATGTTGTGACGAGAGAAAAGCTGCAACACGGGGCACGGTCGTGGGAAGAACGCCACTTGTGTCCCATACACGCCAGTCAATGCAACTGTTATTAACGACTCTGCTTGGTGGTGATGACGGTGGTGGTGGTCGTGGTGTCGCGGCTGTTTTGTGTTCATAGAGCTCTCTAATCTGTGAGCATAATATGACAGTCCGTATTAACCGTGCATTAGCTAAATGTATTTTCTATATTTTTGAACTGGGACACGCGCAAGTGACACCTGTTTGTTTTAATCTTATATACAGACACATCGTCGTTTAGTGAAAATAGACTTCATGTTCGCTCATATATATAAGCTATATCATAACTACAATTTGTGTAAGGGCTGGTACCTGGGCGCGACTGGTCGTTAAGCAGACCCCGGTGCAGCTCATTCATTCACCGATTTCCCCTACAGACGGTACCGTGACCAGTAAACGTCAGTCGATCAATTCAGCCGTGTGACATGTGTGTGTGCCCGCCGGCCCTATAGGCCCTCGGAGCGGGGCTGCGGAGCGAGGCGCGGCCGGCCTGGGAATAGCAACACTTGGTGCATTTCGCACAGGCAGCCGGTGAAATGGCGCATCAAAGTTTATAAATGAGACGTCGCGAGGGTCACGGACACGGTGTATTACGACCGATTCACGCGGAGCTCAGCGTCCGAATGATGCCGCAGAATGATCATTATGTTTTTTGAAATTAGGCTATGGTTTAACTAAAAAAATGTATGCAATGGCATAGACATTCCCGTATATATAATAGAATAGAACAGAACAGAATAGAATAGAATAGAATAGAATAGAATAGAATAGAATAATTGTATTCATCCCGAGGGAAATTCAGCCCCACAGATCGCTTACAATAAACATTTAGGTATTAGTCAAAAATAAAAAATAAGATCTGTTTCTGTTTGGTTTCTCCCTGCAAGACTATAGAGCTGTGCCTCAAATTGGAAAATCTATACTGAACATGCAAAGGCCATGCTTCTTCTGTGAACTGGATAGCTCAAGAAAAAAAGAAAATGTTGGAAAGTGAAAAGTAGCCAAATGTATTAGAGACAGAGATAATCCCCTCACAGCGGTGATCCCGCGCGTAATCCATGTAATCTGCGCGGTTGGAGGGGAGGATTAGCCGACGAAAAGACAAATTAAACGGATTTTGTGGACAGTAATTTATTTAACAACGTAATCGATGCATATGATATTACACATTGGAGCCCCGATGCCCCCTTGCCTATATAATGGCAAAACGTTTTAGAGATTATGCCCCATATAAACTGTTTAGGATCTTATTTGAGTGAAAATATTGAGGCTATTATGACCAATCGTCTTGTATTTGGTAAAGTATCACATGTTTTCCATTCAATGTATCATTGTTTTACTTTAGTTCCGTCTTCAAAAAGCATCTTCTTTGGGTACCCCCCCCCCCCCCCCCTCTAAGATAGTTCGTTGCAGGACATGATCTATCGTTATATGATATGGGTTACTTGTTGTCCCATCTTAATGTTTATTTTCTTCTTTTAAATAAGCAAACAACACACATTTTGAAGATCATATAGCCATTATCAACGTGCGTCTGTTAAGATTCAATCAGTTGTCCATATGTAAACAAATCAAGGAGTTCTGAGAATCCGTTTTTTGTGTCTGCATGTTCGCGTTGCATGGTATAGCAGCATCATGTTTCAACAGATCTACCCCGGTATACGATTTAAACGTGTTTTGCACATTGGGTTAAAAACGTCTTGTCCACAAACCAACTCTTACAACTCTTCAAGAATGTATGATTATAATTGGATTCATCATAGACAGTGCATTCGCGTGTTTATTATTTCTCATGAATAATACCATCCCGCCACCAAACAGGACGCACTGCCAGCCTTGTGCCGCGCAGTTGTGGTTTTATTCAGCTCACACGCTTTTCTTTTCATTACAGGCCATTTCATAGTGACCTGCTACCTGAAAAGACTTGACTGGTGCAAAAGAAAATAGCCATTGAGGAACGCACGCACACACACACACACACACACACACACACACACACACACACACACACACACACACACACACACACACACACACACACACACACACACACACACACAGACACACGCACACACACACGCACACACACACAGACACACACACACACACACACACGCACGCACACACACACACACACGCACACACACACACACACACACACACACACACACAGACACACACACACACACACGCACACACACACAGACACACACACACACACACACACGCACGCACACACACACACACACACACACACGCACGCACACACACACACACACACACACACACACACACACACACACACACACACACACACACACACACACACACACACACACACACACACACACGCCTTAAACGGGCTGATTGAGAGAGAGGGGTCATGGAGTGTCAAAGCGCGAGCTGCCGAACTCCAGGGATCCCTGGAATCCAGCCACATGCGCGCGGGACACGGATATAACGTGAGGAACGGGGGCGCTCGCTCTCCAGATTGCCAAACAAATTATAAAGGTTCACTTTGTGGGGGTCCTCATGGATAATATACACAAAAAGTTATTGAAACAACCCCTTTATTGTCGAGATAGCCCATTGTCCTGCTATTGTATTTTGCTTAATGGGGCGTTTCATCATCTGCACAACACGCATACTTTATTGGAAGCAACAAACACTGATAAAGGCAAAACGTAGTTGCTCAGTTGCTGATTCGAAGACCCCCCCACTCCCCCATCTCCCCCCCCCCCTCTCTCTCTCTCTCTCTCTCTCTCTCTCTCTCTCTCTCTCTCTCTCTCTCTCTCTCTCTCTCTCTCTCTCTCTCTCTGTCTCTCTCTCTCCCCCCCCCCCTCTCTCCCTCTCTCTCTCTCCCTCTCTCTCTCTCTCTCCTCTCCCTCTCTCTCTCCTCTCTCTCTCTCTCTCTCTCTCTCTCTCTCTCTCTCTCTCTCTCTCTCTCTCTCTCTCTCTCTCTCTCTCTCTCTCTCTCTCTCTCTCTCTCTCACACAAACACACACACACACACGCACACAAACACTCACATTAAACTATGAAGTGATTTATAGGCTGCATTAGATTGCATTAGATGTTTTATAACCCATTAAAAGTGGTAGACTTGCAGTGCCTCCATCTAATTATTAAATAGGCATTTAACTAAGCTAATTGATTTAACTGCATAAAAAAAGTGACAGCAAAGTGACCACCACTATATGACCATTGACCCCAAAAGACACCCTCCCCTTTTAATTTCCCCGAAAATATAATAACCACTACTTAAGTAAATGATAAATAGGCTATGATCCTCAAAGAGATTATGGAGGGAGATTAATTGATTCCTCCACTGGAGGGCCTAATTGATTTGGTCGCTAATCTGGAGGCTATATAGCTAACATCTCCGTCCTCCTGGGGGTAAGAGAGCGCTGCTGGGCTGTTTACGGTTGGAGGGGAGATTGGGAGAGATTAGCAGAGATATTATGGCGTCCTACAAGTATCAACAACGTGGGAAATCTGGCCAGTCTGAGACGAATGGTCAATTTTCAATTGCTTGGTTTGTCAGGGAATACGCTATAGCTTCTTTGGTCCATAGGATCAGGGTGACTCGGCTAATCTGTCACAGTGTTTTTGTACAAGGTATTAGCTGCTAATCAGCTATGGATTAGTTTTGGCAGCAAAGTTAAAAGGAGGCAACAAACCTATATATGGACGATTACTTGATATATCATCACCATTATGTTGTGAAAGACACAAGTATAGCTATAGCCTATATATAATTATTTATAATTGGCCAATTAGATGATAGTTTTACAATTTACTAACCAGTATTCATGTAATAACTCGATTTACATTTGATAATGACTTGGCTTAACTGTTCAATACACTAAAGATGGTTATTATTAGCTCATATAAAACATTATTGCAAATATTATTATTACACCTGATGGGTGTGATATAGTTTAAATCAGTCAACCAATACCAAATCATATTTTGCACATAATGAGAACATTGGTTTTGTAATCCATGTTAAATGTAGGCCAAAATTGCATATACAATTAAGAAATATGACCACTATTTGAATTCTCCCACAAATAACAGTTATGCTATATATTAAAAAATACATCTCTATATCCCTATAACCTATATACGGGAATAAAAAAATGTGTCTCTGTTCATGTATTGACAAAAATATTCAAGAAATATCGAGTGAATAATTATGACATCATTAGCATACGCACCAATGTCAACAGTTAAAATAAATTTGTTTAAGAAAAAGAAGAAATAAGAAAAAAGTTGTAGTTAGTTATTTTGTTTCATAAACAACAAACTGAAGAATGACACTTACAGGTAGAGAGTAAAGAGTTTATTAAAAAAGTTGATTATGATCGTAAATTGTGAAGTGGTTTCTGAAGTGTCATGCAAAAGGGGAGAGAGAGAGATAGGGAGAGAGAGAAATTGTGTGTGGGAGAGATAGAGAGGGAGAGATAGAGAGGGAGAGAGAGAGGGGAGAGAGATAGGGAGAGAGATAAATAGTGAGAGAGAGAGAGAGAGAGAGAGAGAGAGCGAGAGAGAGAGAGAGAGGGAGAGATAAATAGTGAGAGAGAGAGAGGGAGAGAGAGATAGGGAGAGAGATAAATAGTGAGAGAGAGAGAGAGAGAGAGAGAGAGAGAGAGAGAGAGAGAGAGAGAGAGAGAGAGAGAGAGAGAGAGAGAGAGAGAGAGAGAGAGAGAGAGATAAATAGTGAGAGATATGGAGAGAGAGAGAGCTTCATGTATACTGCTGAAGTTCTTGGCTATAATTCATTCATTAGCATAATAATATCATGATCTACTCCTAAAATACTGATTAATTAATATCAGGAAGCCTAACAATGTTGAATCAAATCACTCTCTCCTGTTATGTTGATTCAACAACAACAACAAAAAGCCAATGCTAAAATGTTGAAAATACAAGTTGAGACAACTTATGATGTTTATTTATTTATTATTATTATACACCCTACCTTTTCATGGAACACGTACCCCTAACTCTTGGCATAAGGAATTTAGCCCTAATTCATGGTATGAGGAACACAACAGAGGTCTGAATCATAGAGGCATAGAATATAAATGCCCAATTGACCATATACATTTTTCCATAACTCATCATAACTCAAAATCTATAATTTTGTTTACATTTGGATTACATATTGCACCTTTAATACAGTACACTTATCTGCTATCAATTACACTATCTTGGTAGTGTGTAAGCACACACACACGCCCACGCACGCAAACACACACGCACACAACTTCTCTCTCTGATCACAGTTCACAGTCTGAAATATCAATGGTCAAAACATGGACTCCATCTAGTGGCCAAAGAGCAGAACACGCTCAGAGATATTGAGCAGATTTGTGATTATGTGTGGTTAATTTCGGGAAAGAGCAGATTTTCAGATTTTCACATTCAAGGACAGACAATAGATTTGATGGTTGTTTTATTCAGTGTTCATCATATGTATGGACATATAATAATCTCTATACAATAATAATAATAATAATAATAATAATAATAATAATAATAATAATAATAATAATAATAATAATAATAATAATAATAATAATAATAATAACAACATCAGAAGAGCATGACAGAGCACTCAACAGAACCCCAAACAGTAGAAAAAAGAACTATATTCCATCAATAAAGAAACTGACAAATAAATAAACGAATAAATAACATAATAAATATAATGAATAAACCTATACAAGTGTTTTAAACTTAGATATAGATTTGTATAGTACTAATAAATTGTGTCTGCATGCGTCATGAAACATCCTCAATAACTATTTTCTGTACAAACACAAGAGAGTGGTTTCAAGTACAAGTGTTGGGTCGGTAATATTGTACAGAATGACTAAATGAGGCTACTTGACCGTATTGAAGAAAGGCCCACATATAAACAAAGGAAGTTAGGAAGCACTTTATAGAGACCTGAACCACACACACTCAATTATCTCCAAATTTTCAAAATACATGTACAAACATTGTTAGACACTGCATCTTCCACATGTCAATATACACATGGACAATCGTTCACACGCACGCACGCACGCACACACACACACACACACACACACACACACACACACACACACACACACACACACACACACACACACACACACACACACACACACACACACACACACACACACACACACACACACACACACACACACACACACACACACACACACACACACACACACACACACACGCACACACACACACACACAGACCACCAAGACTGGGAGACCCTGATTTTATGGACTACATTTCCCATCTCTTCCTGAGAAAAAAACACAGAGCCAGCTCACACGATTGCTTAGACTCCTTAGAGTGAGTCACATGGTCTTCCAGCAGCACTCTTACAAGCCATTTATTTAATTAATGGTTTGTGAAGGGAAGCTTCAGGGTTTTCGAGAACCATCTCATTCATTGCCAAACAAGCCCTCCGTTCTCACATCTGTGTCGTAGGAGAGGAATATAGATCAGCTGTCAACAGGATAGGAATATCAAATCCTGAGTCTTTCTTTTAACTGATGGCTCTCATTCCAGAAGAACACAGGGCCTACTGTTATTCCCAAGCAGATATTTAGTTGTTTAAATCACTAAACTAGCTACTGGAAAGACAGACATTGTAAAAAAAGATATTGTTAAAAACAACCTCATCATAATGAATGTTTATGGCCCTTTCCTTAATGATAAGGGTGTTTTACATTGAGTATGGCTCTCTGCTGTCATCACCATCCTCCTTATTCATCTCATCATCATCATCATCATCATCATCATCATCATCATCATCATCATCATCATCATCATCATCAGGGCGTGAAACAAACCAAACTGGCCACAGTAGCAAGTGGATTGAGAATTTCCCCAGCCAAATGTTATTTCTTAGCAGCTTATAGTAGTTTATAGAATAGAAAAAATAGATATAACCTGTGGGATTAAACACAGGTCAGCTACCTGCTTTAGTGGCCAGTAGTTACCAGCCACAGCCAAAATTTACCAGCATTTGACCTGATGGCTGGTAGTAATTTCCCACCCTGATCATTATTGTCATCATTATCATTACCATCATCATCATCATCATCATCATCATCATCATCATCATCATCATCATCATCATCGTCATCATCAAATTATACAAGCAATCAGTCAGTAATCATCAATACACTAACCCAGACACACCTCACACGACTCAACTTTACATTGGCAAGACAGTACAGTTTAGTTTTTAATTAATAAACACGCATCAAATAATATGATTATCTATGTGGTACATAGTCTTGTGAATCCCTACTTTGAAATAAGTCCAGAATATTTCTCTAGAGAAACGGATGGCAGTTATGAGAAGTATCACAATAAACAAAACGTTGGCATCATATAAACGGCATCATCGGTAAGGAAGTGAAACTCAGGCCGGGTTTCGCCAAACCATCTCAGCTCCAAAAAAAACCTTCACGTCAGAGAATATTTCAAGGGGTATACCATTAATTTATGGAATGTAGTCTGTTATTTTAATTCCCCAGGCAGGTATTTACCCAGAGAAGTGTTTTTCAGCAACACCCTGCTACAGTGCTACACACTCCCATAGTTCCATACTGACACCTGGGAGCTTGGGAGCCCAACACAACCACAGTCTGACACTGTTGACCACTATAGAGCTGCCCAGTACAACCAGTCAGACACTGTTGACCACTATAGAGCTGCCCAGTACAACCAGTCAGACACTGTTGACCACTATAGAGCTGCACAGTACAACCAGTCAGACACTCTTGACCACTATAGAGCTGCACAGTACAACCAGTCAGACACTGTTGACCACTAAGAGCTGCCCAGTACAACCACAGTCTGACACTGTTGACCACTATAGAGCTGCCCACTACAACCAGTCAGACACTGTTGACCACTAAGAGCTGCCCAGCACAACCACAGTCAGACATTGTTACCTGGGAACTGCCCAGTATAATATAATAATGCAGGACCTGTTCAGAGGTCTTAAATTGGCATGCAATTATCCTCAACACACACACACACACACACCGGAACACACACGTATGCATTGTCTTTGTAGGATCGCCGATGTGATTCGTCTCTGCGATTAACCCATCCCTTCGTCCTTCCCCCCAAGGGCAGCCGGGAGCAGACAGGCGTCGGCGAGGGCCGCGCCCAGGGACCAATCCAAGTGCTCCTGCCCATCTTCGTCAAGGACGCCACAGCGTTAGCAATCTGTTGTTGTGCATGTTTTTCCATTTGGTTTATCTTATCGGGGGGGAAACCCTTGCAAGCACGGGGAGAACATGCAAACTCCACACAGAAAAGCCTGGGGGATACCCCACCTGGGTACCTGGCATCATGGAAACCTGGTCCCCAAGCGGGAATCGAACCCTGGACCTTCTTGCTGTGAGGCGACAGTGTTAACCACTACACCACCGTCCAACCACAGTCTGACACTGTTGACCACTAGGATCTGCCCAGTACAATCACAGTCTGACACTGTTGACCACTAGGAGCTGCCCAGTACAACCACAGTCTGACACTGTTGACCACTAGGAGCTACCCAGTACAACCACAGTCTGACACTGTTGACCACTAGGAGCTGCCCAGTACAACCACAGGCTGACACTGTTGACCACTAGGAGCTGCCCAGTACAACCACAGTCTGACACTGTTACCTGGGAACTGTCCAGTACAACCACAGGCTGACACTGTTGACCACTAGGAGCTTCCCAGTACAACCACAGTCTGACACTGTTGACCACTAGGAGCTGCCCAGTACAACCACAGTCTGACACTGTTACCTGGGAACTGTCCAGTACAACCACAGTCTGACACTGTTACCTGGGAACTGTCCAGCACAACATCTTTATCACCTGTGTCCTACCTCTGACTTGTGAAAATAATTGCTCTGTGATTGATAATTCTGCATGGGCTCCTGCTATTCCCGTAACAGCACCACTGATTTCATTCTAAGTCATTGGACCAAAGAGGGGCTGAGATTATTCTGCCAAACCCAGCCATCGTTTCTGAACAGGGGGACTGCCAATGGAAATTAGGAAATTAAAATGTTTTATCAATGTCCCCCTTGAACAAATAAAGTAAACCTAAACCTAAACCTGAACGGTCTAGTCATATTTCCTTTATTATTTTTATTATTATTCTTTACCAATAAATTATGTATATTATAGGGATTTCAAGATCTGTGGCTGGGACTCAGTCAAACACACAGCACAGCATTGCTTCAACCACTGATGTTCGTCAAATACATCATATCTCCAAAATAATGTTCTTGAGATGGTAGTAAAATGAGCTTAATAATAAGACACTTTTGGGAAAACCCAGTCTAGAATAATCTTTGATGACTGTAATAGTAATAGTAGTAGATATAATAGTATAATAACTAGATATTTGGAATAAATATCAATCATTGTAAATTCAGTCACTTAAATAAAATAAATAAATTGAACACATGATTCAATAACAGGACTCTCATGTCTGTGAAACTGGGCTGGAAATGTAATGTATTCAAAGATCGATCATTAATGTTCAGGCTGTGAAGCCCGGGAGAAAAAGGCAACATTTTGAGGAAAATCTGCAATTTATGCCTATTATGACCATGCACTGTACACTCCATGATGGTTTTGTTTCAGTACAACCTAATGTATTAGCAGAATTGACACATTTGTTCTATTTTACAATCCCTATCCTTGCTGGCAGGAAAAATTGCACAACCTTGGAATTATAAGGTTCAGAGATTTTGGTCAGATATTTGTTATTCATATAGCTCTACAACAGTAGCATTACATGTGGCTGAAAGATTCTTGAATTAAACCTGCACTATGGAACCTTTTTGATATTATGAAATAATATTGCTTCTTTAGCAACCCTAAGCATGGAGTTGTGCTGAGTTAAGCTGAACAAGAGAAAACCCTGCCAACAGCAATGCATGTAACCCGGTTCAATTCCCCATACAGGTACTGTACAACCATACGGTCTCATTTCTAGAACATAGAATGAGAAAGACACACATATAAAACAGTGCCCAAAGTTAAGAAATTGTCCTTTTGTTGCCATTTTCTCTCATCTGCCATGTTTCAAAAAGGTACAGTTACCTAACGGCCACAATCTTCCATAGAGTAGGTTTAAGTCTATTGAATTTAAGTCAGCTAGGAATGCAATTAAAGACGTTTTCTATTTAATTTTTTATTCTATTTATTTCTGGGCTTTCTGTATTTTTCACCCATCCCAATTTAGTCGTTATGCCAATTCCCTTCCTGGTCGTTGCGCGCATTGCCCCACTGTCGGCCTGGGGAGGGTGTAGAACTACCACATGCCTCCTCCGATACATGTGGAGTCGCCAGCCGCTTCTTTTCACCTGACAGCGAGGAGTTTCACTGGAGGAACGTAACGTGTGCAGAGGTTCACGCTATTTCCCCCAGATCCCCTCCCTGACCGACCAGTAGGAGTCGCAGTTTACAACGACCAGGACACATACCCCACCGGCTTCCCACCTGCTAACACTGCCAATTGTGTTAGTAGGGACGACTGACCAAGCCGGAAATACCTCAATTAAAGAAGGTTTTATTTGTTTTTTATATTTTGTTTATTGATAGTATTTGATCGCAGAACAACATGTATAAACAACATGGCATAAACAGGTGACTGAATTAAAATAGCAGGTGATTATCATTAAATGATAATAGTGGCCAATGAGCTGTGGCCCTGCCCAATATTGTATGATACATCATGATACTATGACTGGTACGTGAATAGTTTAAAGTTCTACTCTGAACGCTGATAGAACCTTATAATTCTAAGATCATGACGGCATCACACTGCTTTGACTGAATCCCAGTCTTTCAGTGAGACTTTTGGCGTGTTTTCACTGTGAATTTATGAACCCACACGGGAACGCGTTCAAAAATACTGAATACTATAAATTGCTTCTGCATAAATATACCCTGTTTCCTTGCCAAATTACCTTACAGTACAATCCACGTAAAGAGAGAACAGTGTAAGATAAGATGTATAAAGACAAAGCAGGGGTGAGTGTCGTGTTGACCCATGCTTATAGGTGGTGAAAATACAAAACATTCAAATAAACCATATTTCCAAAACATTTGTT
>NC_140177.1:91213533-91216033 GCF_963971535.1 Notolepis coatsorum
TGAAGATAAGACTTTAGAAACCTTCCGACAACGTGAAAAGTGGTGAAGAAAGAACCTCTTAACATGCAACGGCCCACATGTGGGCCCTCTTGAGGACGATTTTCCCACCGGCACTTTGGCGACCTCTAGTGGCTTGGGTGTGGATATTTTTAAAGCCCTATTTTTTGCCTGGTGATAGCCATTTCAGGTGGCAAAACCCGTTCAGCGGTTCTCGAGTTACATGCCAATATGTGAGGCGTGCGCCGAAGTATGCGGTATTGTGCAAATACCACTCCCAACTCTTGAGCCTTTATCTCCGTCAATCATTTGGCGATCTCGAAAATTATTGGACAGGGTTGTAGCAAATGAGTGTGGCTCTCCAATGATACCCTACGTGGGGATGTACGTATCAGGGATCTATGTGAAAAGTCACAAGCGAAAACAGGAAGATAAAAAACGCAGAATTAATTGAAGTCTATGAGGAAAAGGAAACCAGGAAAGCTACACAGTTTACCAAAGTCGCTCTTAATCACTAATTTCGAAATGGATCTTTATGAAATTTGGACATGTACTACATAATACTTCAGGCTATGGACCCACGGTTTATTTTCAGCCATACCAATATTTGGGGAAATACTACTTCTGGACTACTAACTACTACAGAAAAACGTGAGTAACAAGTTTTTCTACAACTCAAGTTCAGACCTATGTTACTCTATTTCATTAGCACTAATGGAAGCAGATACGGATCAGCAAACTTAGCCAAAAACACCTCTCCTGGTGTTTTAAGCTAGGCTTAAGATGGTGAGCGCATTTCCCATAATGTCGGCGTGTTCCTTTAAGACAGGTGTGTGTGTTCCTACAGGGCTGGAGAAAAAGCCTGCATATAGCTTTTACACCTACAGGTTCTTTCTATAGAATAGTCTGACACAGACAGACACACTGGCCAGTTAAGGAGACAGACAGACATACAGATATATTTTATATAGATAGACAGACCCTACCTTTCTCTCGGGGGGGTCCAAGGGTCTCCAGTTGTTGGCTCGGATCTGGTGCAGCTCATCGAACTTGAGACTTATGTTCTCGATGGAGAGCTGAAGCATATCCCAGAACCCGGCCAGGTCAGAGGAGATGGGTCGTGGGTGGGCATTTGGGTTCTGACCCCGGGAAGCGAGAGAGGGAGAGGAGGAGAGGAGGGAGAAAGGGAAGAAGGAGGACAGGGAGTAAAAGAAGGAGGAGAGGATAAATGAGGACGAGAAGGACCAGAATGAGGATGGAGGATAAGATAAGGATAAGAGGAAGAGGAGACAGGAGAGGATATGAAGGAGGACAGGGGAGGAAGAGGAGACAGGAGAGGATGTGAAGGAGGACAGGGGAGGAAGAGGAGACAGGAGAGGATGTGAAGGAGGACAGGGGAGGAAGAGGAGACAGGAGAGGATGTGAAGGAGGACAGGGGAGGAAGAGGAGACAGGAGAGGATGTGAAGGAGGACAGGGGAGGAAGAGGAGACAGGAGAGGATGTGAAGGAGGACAGGGGAGGAAGATGTGACAAAGATGACGTTAGTAACATATGAAGAAGACGAGAAGAATCTGAAGGTTCAAAGAGCCAGAAGCCGTGTGTTGTGTCTTCACAGCACACGCTTCTTTTCCCTCATTGTTTACAACAGAGAAGACGGGCTGTTTAGCATCTCCAACAGCGCAGAGAGCTGAGCGTGTTCACGCATGATGCTGACAGGCACAACATTTCAACTTCAGCAAAAGAGAGCTTCACACAGCACTTCAAACAGGTTAGTCGCATAGCAACAGCAGGGGTGACAACTAGCACGTCCCCTGAGCATCTGCTGCCTGGCAGACACTACTGGCTGCATCTCTGCTGCTGCCTGGCAGACACTACTGGCTGCATCTGCTGCCTGGCAGACACTACTGGCTGCATCTGCTGCCTGGCAGACACTACTGGCTGCATCTGCTGCCTGGCAGACACTACTGGCTGCATCTGCTGCCTGGCAGACACTACTGGCTGCATCTGCTGCCTGGCAGACACTACTGGCTGCATCTGCTGCCTGGCAGACACTACTGGCTGCATCTGCTGCCTGATCTGCTGCCTGGCAGACACTACTGGCTGCATCTGCTGCCTGATCTGCTGCCTGGCAGACACTACTGGCTGCATCTGCTGCCTGGCAGACACTACTGGCTGCATCTGCTGCCTGATCTGCTGCCTGGCAGACACTACTGGCTGCATCTGCTGCCTGGCAGACACTACTGGCTGCATCTGCTGCCTGGCAGACACTACTGGCTGCATCTCTGCTGCTGCCTGGCTGACACTACTGGCTGCATCTCTGCTGCTGCCTGGCAGACACTACTGGTTGCATCTCGTCTGCTGCCTGGCAGACACTACTGGCTGCATCTCTGCTGCTGCCTGGCAGACACTACTGGCTGCATCTGCTGCCTGGCAGACACTACTGGCTGCATGTGCTGCCTGGCAGACACTACTGGCTGCATCTGCTGCCTGGCAGACACTACTG
>NC_140177.1:91221033-91238533 GCF_963971535.1 Notolepis coatsorum
ACTGCCTCATCTTCTCAAGTTGATTGATGATTTTGGCAATCTATCGGGATTCAGGATAAATTGCCAAAGTCGGCCTTCCTCCCACTTAATGCCCCTGCAAAGGATATATTCCTTCCAGAAAAAATACCAATGGTAAAAAACTTTAGATGTCTAGGAGTTGAAATATTCCCTACTATATGCCAAACGGTGAAGTATAATTACTAGAGCTGGGCCATTAACGGCGTTAACGTGCTGCGTTAATGCTATACTAGTATCGCGCGATAATATAATTAACGCATTCATCTAAAAAAAAATAAAAATAAAATTTTTTTTTTTTACCTTTATTTACCCAGGGTAGGTTCGCTGAGCACAGATGCTCTTTTTCAGGAACGCCCTGCTTCACATTCATACAGTTCCATTCACACCTGGGAGCTGCCCAGTACAACCACAGTTGACACCATTGGCCAATGAGCAACTCCACTGGAGCAGTTGATTCAAGCCATGTCACATAGTTCAAATTTGAAATGATTCTTTCTGTTTTGCTCCTGAGAGTGTACTGTACTGTACTGGTAATATTATTTATTTGTGTTAACTTCTGTGTTGTGAAGGATCAGATTAAACCGAATATATATATTTATTTATGGATATATATTTAATAGTATTTGTATATCGTTTGATATCCCCTGTATATTCCTTGTACAATATGCACTGAATATCCCTTTAGTCTACTAAACAGCCCATAATAGTTTCATTCTACCATTGGACGAGAACCTGGCGCCAGCAGCCATACCCCTAGGTTCAAGTTCAATCGTGCCGACCAACATGTCGTGGCAAGCCCGGTTCCGCGTAGGAATACGTCTGGCGAAATACGAATGGTACTATTTGTTCACAGCGCATATATATATGGCGCAAGTAAAGTAGAACTTTCTTTTAGTCCATTAGTTCTTTACCCTCCAACCTAGTAACAGACGCGAAGCCTCACCCACGACGCACGTGTGGTGCAGTAAGGCCTACTTGGCCTCAGAATAGGCATTGAGATATCGTGTGGATTAATAGTTGAATTGTCATAGTTTGGCACTATACCGTCGAGTTGGACGTATTTCTATTAAGCTAATAATAGTCTATTATGTATGGTGCATCGTTCGGTTAGAGTTATAAAGTGAGCAGCACCCCCATCGTTCCTGACGTTATCTGGAGTCTTAACCAGGCTGGGCAGACCACTTGTGGTGCTTGCATCCGAGGAGCTCCGGGCCAGGACGAGTGGACCTGTACATTGGATTACTTTACCCGGACGACGGCGAGCCTTCCACGGCTTGGATTATCTACATGCTTTGGGTGCTTTGATTATTCCATGGATAACGGCCAACACTGCTGAGTGTTGGAACTACCCCCCGGAGAGGAGTCCAGGTGAGACGGCGCTCTACACCAGTGAGGTCGCCTCACGTCTCTCCGTTGTGGACCGGCAGCTACCGTCCACCAGAGGGTCCAGCTGTATTCATCTGCGGACCGAGGTTCTGTGGGCATCGTGTTCAGGACTCTGAATTCTCGCAAGAAATCGTCGGCCAGATGGGATACCGCCAGCGGCTCTTCTAACCCCCCCTCCTACTGTCTTACAACCAGCGGGACCCCCCCCCCCCCCCTTAGTGTATCCAGCTATAATCATTTAAGTACCATCGCTATAGTTCCCTAAAGAACCGGGTTGTATACTTACTCCCTGCGTAACCAGAGATTGGACATTCAATGTTGATTTACCTACGAATACTCATTTGCCATACAAGTGCATTTCAAATCATAAATGTCATCAAGTGAACGTTGTATATACCCTTTGCTATATAAAATATTCGATTTGTACATTTGTGTGGACTTCGTTTCATCAGGTGGGAAAGTGTTCATCATATCTATATCATGTACTGGATGGCCAGAAGTTAAAGTACAAGAGGTAGTGGTTTAATAATACCATACTTATCAATACAGTCAGGGAATTGTACCCCTCAGTTACAATTGGTCCTTCGAGCCGGAGGGTAACTAGTGTAATATTAATATAGTGTTATTAATATTAAAATGGCCTATGATGAACACTCCACGAAACGGTCCTCCTAACGTAGAACGCCCGCAGCGCAGACGACAGCCACCTCAGTACTTAGAGGATTACGCTGTCAGTCAACTACCTAGCCTTCGACAAACGGTAAACGCGGTAAAAGTAGAAAGTAAAATTATGTCTGACCTTAACGACCAGGTTTCCCCGACCACAGAGGCCCTAGTAGGTTCTAATGTAACTGACCAAGCTCACGGTGGGGACCAGGAGGGAGCTGACATGCCTTTACCCCCCGCCAATACCGAAGAAGTAGTCCCCGACCAGCCCCGGGAGGAAGACAACCCTACAGAGAGAGAACTCTGCACGGAAGAAGAGGAGGAGAGCGCCGAGGAAATAGAGCTCCAGGACTCCCCAACGAGTACACCCAGGAGCGGCTCACTCAGGAGCGGCTCACCTCCACAACCGCCTTCCCCCAGCGAAGCGGAGAGGATGCTACAACAGGCGTTCCTCGTCAGCCTGACAGCCTCTACCGAACGCGATCGACTTCAGGGTGAACGCGATCGACTTCAGGGCGAACGCGATCGACTCCAAGCACAGCAACGGAGCGAAGAAGAGCGCATACGCCTGGAGATGAGACGCCTTCAGACGGAAGAGAATATGGCAAGAGACCGGGCCAACGCCCAGCGCGCCGCTGCCGGTGCCCAAAGAGAAGCAGATCTCACCAAGCGCGAAGTCGAGCGCGACAAGTTACAAGCGCAGCTAATGGAGCAGCTGATCCTCAAGGCAACACCCTCTCCCTCCGCCAGGGGTTCAAGGAACTCGTCGAGACAACAGTCAAGGGCAGCGTCTCCTAACCGAGCAAGCGACCCTGAACTTGACCAACAGACCAAGCCTATACCCCCCGCAGACCCCCTTCCCAGACCGGTCCAAGCGAGACCCAGCTACAAGGAAGGAGCGGCATACACTGCGGAGAAGCTAAATAAACGACTACAGGATCTGGAAGACCTGATAGAGGAAGAAGAGGGAGAGGAGGAGAACCAAGCCCGACGACAGCACAGTACTCCACCGGACCAGGAGGTCCAGTACAGCCCAGGCTATACCCCCGCGGCGCTGCGCTACAGACCCCCGACTCTATTCACGGGTGAGCACGACGCACGACCAGCCCCGAGGAATAGCACCTGGACCAGCGGGCCATGGTACCCTGTCGGTACCAGCCCACAGAGAGGCGCAAGAGGAGACTCGCCTAGGAGGTCTCTCCCCCAACGCTCGCCGATGTATCAGCCATCCACGGCGTCATACATTGCCACGCCGTCGCTTCCAGACTTCACCTATGAGAATCGAGCACAGTACACGGAGCTCCGGATGTGCTTAGAGACAATGATGGTGGATGTCGCTGATGAACGCCACAAGTATGCAATATTACTGAAGCACCTGAAAGTACCGCGAGCGCACAATATAGCGCTAGCCTATGGCACCTCTACGACCCCATACACCGCGGCCCTAGCAGCGCTGGACCAGAGATATGGACGTATATGGGATTACGTAATCCAAGAGATAAGGCATATTGATCGCCTACCCCCAGCAACAGACAATCGCTCATTAGACGACCTGTCAATCAAAGTGCAGTCCCTGGTAGGGATGCTGGGAGCGCAACGGGAAAAGGGCATGCATGAGCTATACGCCAACTCTAACGTCGAGAGGATTTTGGAGAAGCTGCCACCCGCAAGACAAGAGCGTTTTAGGCGGCAGAGAGACTACCGGGATCCTAACGGCCCCGAACCATCCCTCCTTGATCTAGCCGACTTCCTGGCGAGAGAAGTCAGCAGCTTACGACTGGATACGTTCGGGCGGAGCACGCCAAGCTCCAGAGAGGGACCCAGGAGAATAAATGATGGAAGAAGATCGGTGACTGTCATGCACCAATCAGAGTCAGTACCGAGCAGTAAGAGCCACAGTACCCCCTCGAGAAAAGAGAAGTGGAAGATGGTGTGCCCCTACTGTGAGAAAGAACACTGGCTGTCACAATGTGACCTGTTCACAAAGATGAATGCAGAAGAAGTGAGTCAATGGATAAAGTCCAACAGGCGCTGTTACCGATGTGCGCGCAGTCACATGGCAGCCGAATGCCGCCTAAAGAAAAGGTGCAGTCGGTGCGACGGAGCCCATCTAGATATACTACACGACAGTAACAGAAGACGGCCTTCACCTGCACCATCGAGCGGCACCAAGGCAAGTGTCATGTACATTGACCCCGCCAGCAGCAGCGGCGCCCAAGTGCTCTTAAAGGTAGTCCGTGTGACATTGAGCTACCAAGATAAAGTCATGGACACTTACGCCGTCCTTGATGACGGGTCAGAGAAGACCCTTCTGCTCGCGTCCGCTGCGGCCCAGCTGGGACTGCGGGGGAGCGAGAACCAAATGACGATTCGGACAATAAGAAGAGATTTAAAGACGATAAAGGGCGAGAATGTCTCCTTCACTATCGCAGCAAACGGGCAGCCAGAGCGACGGTATAGGATTACAAATGCTTTCACCAGCCAAGAAATAGGACTATCGCAGTACACCTACCCTATCGCCAAGTTGATGGATAAATATGTGCACCTGCGTCAACTACCTATCCCGCTCATAGACGGCGCTACCCCGACCCTGCTGATAGGCTCCGACCATGCAGAACTCATAGTCCCGATTGACCGGGTCCATACAGGACCCCGAGGCTGTCCTGCAGCAGTCGAGACCCGCCTAGGGTGGACACTACAAGGCCCCCTCGCTAAATCTCTCAACCGAACAGCAGCCACTAGCTGCCTCCACTCCAGAACGACAGAAGAAGACACCACTCTCCTGCAGCATGTCGAGAGGCTATGGACACTAGAGACAATGCCCTTTAAGAACGAAAAGAAAGATATTCGTTCTAAAGAAGACATTTACGCCATCAACCTACTCGAGCAAGGGACAAAGAGAGTCACAGTCGGCGGAGTGATGAGATACGCAACTCCACTCCTGAGGCGAGAGGGAATGCCCACCTTTCACGCAAAGAAAGACGCCACGGAGCGCTATCTATTGAACACGGAGCGGCGCCTAGCCAAAGACCCCGCTCAAGAGGGTGTGTACCGCGCTGAGATTGAGAAGCTAATCACAGCGGGACACGTGACAAAGATTGACATTAAAGAGGCCGATCAGACGACCAAATCATGGTACGTGCCGCATCACAAGGTCCACCACAACGGCAAGGATCGCATTGTGTTTAACTGCAGCTACCAGATCGGATCCCAAAATCTGAATAAAGAGCTCTTGCCCGGCCCCACACTCGGCCCCTCCCTACTAGGCGTGCTACTGCGCTTCCGCCAGGACAAGGTGGCTATCAGCGGGGATATCAAAGGGATGTTCCTGCAGGTGAGACTAGTGGAGGAGGACAAGCCCCTGCTGCGGTTCCTATGGAGAGAGAGGATCGGAGATGAGAACCCAGCCATCTACCAGTGGGAAGTACTCCCCTTCGGAACCACATGCAGCCCGTGCTGTGCTACATTTGCACTACAGAAACACGTCGCAGAGGACCCAGCAGCAGATGAAGAGGTCCGACACAGTGTGAAGAACAGTTTCTACGTGGACAACTGTTTACAAAGCGTTTCGACTCAAGAAGAAGCCGAGGCTCTCCTAATCAAGCTACGCGCCTCCCTGATCAAAGGCGGCTTTGATCTCAGGCAGTGGGCCAGCAGTGACTCGCACGTATTGCGCAGCCTCTCCCCCGCGGACAAGGCTGCCAGCAGCGAGACCTGGATGGCGACCATCCCAGGAGAAGCCCAAGAAATGACACTAGGACTAGTCTGGCGCTTCAAAACAGACTCGCTCCACTATAGACACAAACCCCTGACTCCAGAGCAGGGAAGGTCGACGGCGACACCGACCACCAGACGGAGTGTGTACAGAACACTCGCCAGACAATATGACCCGTTGGGATGTATTCTACCTTACACCACCAGGGCAAAGATGATTGTACGAGCACTATGGGACAAGGACCAGGGCTGGGACGACCCCATACCCGCACACCTTGCCTCAACATGGAGAGAGTGGGAGACGGAACTCCGCTCACTCCCAGGCATCAATATACGCCGCAGCTACTTCCCATCCACAGTGAGGCCAGAGACATGCAAGATTGATCTACACGTCTTCAGCGACGCCTCCGAAGTAGCCTATGGATCGGTGGCCTACTTGCGTGCCCAAGAGAAGGGAGGAAAGATACACACTGCTTTCATCCTGGCTCGCTCAAGAATAGCCCCACGAAAGCAACAATCTATCCCGCGTCTAGAGCTCTCCGCAGCCCTAGCAGGAGCGCATCTAGCCACGTTAATCCAACGTGAACTCACCATTCCGGTGCACAGAACAATCTTGTGGTCAGATTCCACGACAGTACTCACATGGATCAAGTCTGATTCATGCAGATACAAAGTCTTCGTGGGAGTCAGAGTCACCGAGATTCAAGAGTTAACAGAAGCAGCGAGCTGGCGGTATGTGGACACCAAACACAACCCAGCTGACGTCATCACCCGGGGAATGTCTCTGGATGACCTCACCCGTCGCAACATCTACAGTGACGGACCAGAATTCCTCAAGCTCCCGGAAGAAGAGTGGCCTACGCCCACCCCACGGGAAGCAAGTAACGAGGAGGCTGAGAACAAGAAACCTATGTTCTGTGGACTGAGCACAGTCGCCTCCACAGACCCCAACATAGATGACTGCATTACCCTAGAGAGTGCGCAGCAAAAGACATTCCTGTGGCACCACCCAGAGATTCAGTCCACCACTGACATTTCAGCAGCTGACTACGAAGAAGCAGAACTTCTTCTACTACAACGAGCCCAGAGAGACTCGTTCCCCGATGAGCTAGACTGTCTACAGGGAGGAAAGCCCGTCCCATCAGACAGCAGACTGCTCCACCTGGCACCCGAGAGTGACGCCCATAATCTCATCAGAGTGGGTGGTCGCCTGCGGAGAGCCCCCGATCTACCGGATGACATTAAGTACCCGATAGTCTTGAACAGCCGACACAAGGTCACAGAGCTGATCATAAAGAAATACGACGAGGATGTACACCACGCAGGAGCAGAGAGAGTCTTCGCGGAGATCAGACGTCGCTATTGGATATTTCAAGGAAGAGAAGCGGTGCGACGCTTCCAGCGAACCTGTCTAGACTGCCGAAAGTGGCGCGCGCAGCCCAGCATACCACGGATGGCTGACTTACCCCCCTGTCGCCTCCGACTCGGCGACAAGCCATTCCACTCCACAGGCATGGACTGTTTTGGCCCGTTGTATATAAAGAGAGGAAGAGGAACCGAGAAGCGGTGGGGTATTGTATTCAAATGCATGACCACCAGAGCGATACATATCGAGCTCCTTCCGACCATGAGCACAGACTCATTCCTTATGGCCTTCCGAAGATTCACATCACGGAAAGGAAAACCGTCTACATTGTTGTCTGATCACGGGACAAACTTCAAAGGCGGAGAAAGAGAGCTGAGAGAGAGCTTCCAAGCTATGGGCCCAGAACTTAAGACCCACCTAGCTCCATCCCAGATTGACTTCCAGTTTAATCCCCCGAACGCACCCCACTTCGGTGGAACCTGGGAACGAGAAGTACGTTCTATAAAGACAGCCCTGTACGCCGTGCTTGGGGCCCAGACTGTGGCGGAGGAAGTCCTAATGACAGTCCTCACGGAGATCGAGGGAGTATTGAACTCAAAACCCCTCGGTTACGTCTCCAGTGATGTAGCAGATGTCGACCCAGTCACCCCCAACACACTCTTAATTGGGCGGCTGGACCCCGCGCTACCCCAGACAATGTACAGGCCTGAAGAAGCGAACGGCCGAAGAATGTGGAGGTCAAGTACTAGCTGACAAGTTTTGGAGCAGCTTCCTACTCCACTACCTACCGTCTCTACAGACCCGCCAGAAGTGGGTAAAAGAGAGAGACAATTTGACAGAAGGAACAGTCGTCATGATTATCGACCAGTCACTACCCAGAGCTATGTGGCCGGCTGGCCGCGTAAGCAAAGTGATCACCGGTGCCGATGGCAAGGTCCGAGCAGCTGAAGTACTCGTCCAAGGGCGAACTTACACACGACCCGTGGCGAGGCTAATAGAACTGCCCCGACTCCCAGATACTATCGATGATGACCATGACCCCATGACTTTGTGAGTTGACTGACCCTTACAGCGGACCTTGAGTGGTAGACAGTGCGGTTAATCTGTCTCTGCTTAGCTAATTAGGTGGGACTAATTAGGGGGCGGCTGTTGTGAAGGATCAGATTAAACCGAATATATATATTTATTTATGGATATATATTTAATAGTATTTGTATATCGTTTGATATCCCCTGTATATTCCTTGTACAATATGCACTGAATATCCCTTTAGTCTACAGCCCATAATAGTTTCATTCTACCATTGGACGAGAACCTGGCGCCAGCAGCCATACCCCTAGGTTCAAGTTCAATCGTGCCGACCAACATGTCGTGGCAAGCCCGGTTCCGCGTAGGAATACGTCTGGCGAAATACGAATGGTACTATTTGTTCACAGCGCATATATATATGGCGCAAGTAAAGTAGAACTTTCTTTTAGTCCATTAGTTCTTTACCCTCCAACCTAGTAACAGACGCGAAGCCTCACCCACGACGCACGTGTGGTGCAGTAAGGCCTACTTGGCCTCAGAATAGGCATTGAGATATCGTGTGGATTAATAGTTGAATTGTCATAGTTTGGCACTATACCGTCGAGTTGGACGTATTTCTATTAAGCTAATAATAGTCTATTATGTATGGTGCATCGTTCGGTTAGAGTTATAAAGTGAGCAGCACCCCCATCGTTCCTGACGTTATCTGGAGTCTTAACCAGGCTGGGCAGACCACTTGTGGTGCTTGCATCCGAGGAGCTCCGGGCCAGGACGAGTGGACCTGTACATTGGATTACTTTACCCGGACGACGGCGAGCCTTCCACGGCTTGGATTATCTACATGCTTTGGGTGCTTTGATTATTCCATGGATAACGGCCAACACTGCTGAGTGTTGGAACTACCCCCCGGAGAGGAGTCCAGGTGAGACGGCGCTCTACACCAGTGAGGTCGCCTCACGTCTCTCCGTTGTGGACCGGCAGCTACCGTCCACCAGAGGGTCCAGCTGTATTCATCTGCGGACCGAGGTTCTGTGGGCATCGTGTTCAGGACTCTGAATTCTCCCAAGAAATCGTCGGCCAGATGGGATACCGCCAGCGGCTCTTCTAACCCCCCCTCCTACTGTCTTACAACCAGCGGGACCCCCCCCCCCCCCCCTTAGTGTATCCAGCTATAATCATTTAAGTACCATCGCTATAGTTCCCTAAAGAACCGGGTTGTATACTTACTCCCTGCGTAACCAGAGATTGGACATTCAATGTTGATTTACCTACGAATACTCATTTGCCATACAAGTGCATTTCAAATCATAAATGTCATCAAGTGAACGTTGTATATACCCTTTGCTATATAAAATATTCGATTTGTACATTTGTGTGGACTTCGTTTCATCAGGTGGGAAAGTGTTCATCATATCTATATCATGTACTGGATGGCCAGAAGTTAAAGTACAAGAGGTAGTGGTTTAATAATACCATACTTATCAATACAGTCAGGGAATTGTACCCCTCAGTTACATTCTGAATAAAACAACTTATTAAACACAAGTACATCTTATTGAACATTATTTTGATATTTCATTACCAATTATCATAGCAAAACAGCTTTTTCAAACAGTCTGTAATGCATTTTGGAAACGGGAGATGGGCTCATGGTGTAATGGGCCACCTGGCCTGAGAAACATAAGGAGGAAAGAAAAAGTAAGGACTTACTTCTGGTCATTATTTGGGTAGAACACACATATTTTGAATGCCTTCGGCAGGTTTTTTTTTCTTTCTTTTTGGGCCATTTTAATCTAGATTAATCTAGATAAAATCCAGGATTGCAGATAGATTAATCTAGATTAAAATTTTTTATCTATGCCCACCTCTAATAATTACACAAAACTCAAAAATTACTTTGACAGTTGGTCCAAACTTAAAAACTCAGTACAGGCCCGAGTATCAATAGTTAATTAATAATATAAGACGGTTACTACATGTGCTAGACGCCAGCAAGGATGCCATTCCACCTATAGCGATGTTGTCCTTGGATGCGATGAAAGCCTTTGATAGGTTGGAATGGTCTTATTTATGGGCAGTACTTGAAAGGATGGGGTTAGGAAACGGATTAATTGATATGATAAAAGTATTATACAAAGACCCATCGGCCATGATTATAACAGGTAAAATTACCTCCGAAATCTTTCCTGTATCGCGCTCCTCCAGACAGGGTTGCCCTCTTAGTCCCGGACTATTCGCTTTATCATTAGAGCCTTTAGCACAGTATATAAGACAATCCCAATCCATAGAACCAATCGCAATTAAGGGCACACAACATCATATTAGTTTATATGCGGACGACGTAATATTGTTCATGCAAAACCCTACCACCTCACTGCCTCATCTTCTCAAGTTGATTGATGATTTTGGCAATCTATCGGGATTTAGGATAAATTGGCCAAAGTCGGCCTTCCTCCCACTTAATGCCCCTGCAAAGGATATATTCCTTCCAGAAAAAATACCAATGGTAAAACACTTTAGATGTCTAGGAGTTGAAATATTCCCTACTATATGCCAAACGGTGAAGTATAATTACACAAAACTCAAAAATTACTTTGACAGTTGGTCCAAACTTAAAAACTCAGTACAGGCCCGAGTATCAATAGTTAAGATGGATGTTTTACCTAAAATCAACTTCATTAGCTCAATGTTACCGTTACCCCCCCCTGAAAAATTACACTCCACCGCATATACATTTATTTGGAACAACAAACCTCTACGAATAAAAAGATCCACCGCACAGAGAAACAAAGCCGACGGAGGTTTAGCATTTCCAGACTTCTACCACTATTTTAAAGCGTACTCTTTAAGACCACTGATTTGGTTTGACTCCCAAGCATCTGCATCCTGGAGAAACTTAGAAGAAAATATAGTGGCACCACATAGACTCCAGGACATAGTATACACCATATTATCAATTAAGCAATGCGAATTGAAATTTGGCCCTCTTATTACACATATCGGATATGGCGTGAAACACAGAAAAAAAATATTCTAACCAACATAAATGGCATAGCCATTCTCCCCTATTCAATGACAATGCACTCCTTATTGGAAAACGACCTATCAGATATCCCAAATGGGAAAAACAGGGCATACATACATTGGGAGATGTCTTCAACAAACAGGGTTTCTGTAGCTATAGAAATACGTAACAAATGTAACCTCACCAGTTCCACATTTTATTTCTACGCACAGTTATTGGAATGTTTGAAGGCTCATGGAGTCCCATTAAAGATACCAATTGAGCACCACAGATATCACAAATTCTTCTATGAAAGAGAGACATCGAGAGGCTTTGTATCTGACTTTTATCATCACTTACTAATGTCTTTGTATGGAATCCTTCCCCTAGACTCAGTCTGGAGGAGGGATATACCAGACTTGGAAGTAGATTTTGATTGGCAAGAAGTCTGGGCAAACGTTCGAATTGCGTCACGCAACCTGGATCATCAACAAATTAATCTTAACTATATTCATAGGACATACCTGACTCCTATAAGATTGAACAGAATGGGACTTAGACAAGATTCTCTATGTTCCTTATGTACAAACGGTGATGATGGTACATTTATGCATATGTATTGGGATTGCCCACCTGTTAAGATATTCTGGGAAGAAGTGACCCTGCAATTATCAGAATATTTTTTTCTGAACATACCTGTACAGCCCTCTGTATTGCTGTTGAATGATGTTTCTCAGTTTGCAGCCCCTATACAGCTAAGGAGACTAGTTTTGTCCGGTCTCACAGCTGCTAAAAAGCTGATAGCATCACGATGGATTCAACAGGATAAAATGTGCCAGAAGGTATGGGTTCTTACCTATCTCGATGTGATTTATCTAGAGATATCTACAGCAAGAATTTTAGGTGTCAGTGAAACCAGCATTGCAATCTGGTTAGAAGTGGTGGAGAGAATAAAGGCTAGCATATGAATTGTAATTCCTGGTTAAAAACGAATGAAAATGGATGGATTATCCAAGGGGGGGTCCTGGGGGGGGGGGAGAAGAGCGAGTAAGAGCATAATGTATGTATTGTATTGGATTGCAAGTATTAGGTATATATCTCGTAAACTACATTTATATTGAATCAAATGGAATGTATAATCCTGTGACTTACTGTGGATATTTACTGTTAATGCTTGTGTATCTAATTTTATGTCATGTTAAAAAAAAAAAAAAAAAAAAACATTTGGTAGTCCAAGGTTAAAGGGGATCTAGAATGCAGTTAGTATGGACAATGTGCAGTTTATGAAATGCATTTGGAAGGCTTGACAGGCAGAATTACTGCACTGGCCCCTCAGGCACTGTTCCTCAAGGGGTCCCCAAACAGTTTGGGCCCCTGAATGGGTAACCCAAAAGAGGCCACGGTAATAACAGAGGGTACATGGCCCCCTACCTGCCTGATTTAAAGTCAGTCACTAGTTTGATCTCTAAAAGAGCTATGACAGCTTAGAGCTGTTGGTGCCCAGCGACCCTTGGGCTCCTTCCTGTAGTGTGGCTGCTGCCAGCAGGAAGATGGTACATGACTTTCCTAAGAACACACACAACAACATGTCAGAGTGAATACACTATGGGGTCCAAGTATGGCAGTTAAATATATTTGATATTTTGTATATTTTATTTGATCTCATACTTTCCTTTGATTGGGATGATTATTACTATTTCGGTAACTGAGAGAGTGAAAGGGTACATAGAAGTCCATCTGATAACCTTTAATCTAGTGGAATAAAAGTACACCCACAAGGGATGGCTACCAGAGAGGATTTCCCATAATGTTGGCATGTTCCTTTAACTACACTATAGTTATGGAGTTCTGGACTAAATCATATCAACAACTAAGATATTCTCATAAGGGGTTAATGTTATGAAATGGGACCCAGGTTGAGAAACACTGTTGCAGGGGTAATAATAATAATAATGGATTGGATTTATATAGCGCTCTTTGTGACACCCCAGAGACCCCAGAGCGCTTACAGAGTCCATTATTCTTTCATACACAGTCATACCGGTGGTGGTAAGCTACAATTGCAGCCAGAGCTGCCCTGAGGCAGACTCACGGAAGCGTGGCGAATAATCATCGCCTACGGCCCCTCCGACCACCACCAACATTCATTCACATGCATTACACATTCATACGAGGCAAGTAGGTTAAGTGTCTTGCCCAAGGACACAACGGCAGTGGACATGGGCTTGAGCGGGATTCGAACCACCAACCCTTCGATCATTGGACGACCCGCTCTACCCCTGAGCCACGCCGCCCCACATCAATTTGTTTAACATTCTCGCTTAGAGGAAGGTGGTGTAACGTTACTTCTGCCTTCTCTCTGAGGAGACAGTGTGAATGAACCTCCTACACACACAGCCAATCAGCAGTCAGGGTGGGAGGCAATGAGAGAGAGAGGGGGGAGAGGGAGATAGAGGGAGAGGGAGAGAAAGGGATAAGGAGAGAGAGAGGGATAGAGAGAGAGAGGAAGATGGAGAGAGAGGGATAGGGAGAGGGGAAGAGAGAGAGAGAGAGAAATAGAGAGAGAGAGAGGAGAGGTAGAGGTAGAGAGAGAGAGAGAGAGAGAGAGAGAGAGAGAGAGAGAGAGAGAGAGAGAGAGAGAGAGAGAGAGAGAGAGAGAGAGAGAGAGAAAACAGAGAGGTAGAGAGAGGGAGAGATAGGAGAGAGAGAGAGAGAGAGAGAGAGAGAGAGAGAGAGAGAGTGCTTAAATAACTTTGTTATTTAATGTTTGCCTAAGTGGGAATGTAACCGCTACCCATTTAGTTACACTTGGCCAAAGTGACACTGGCTTTACTGGAAGCCAAAGTAAATCTACTAAATATTCAACTAAAAGTAACTTCACCATCATCTATCAATTTTGAGTACAAGATAAATGTTTATGACAAATGTAAAGCGCTGCTGGCAACAGAGTCACTTGATTTAACTGCAATTAGAGAGAGAGAGAGACATAACATACAATCATGATTTTCTTTACATTTGACCAAAATCTCAAAAGGACCATAAAACCATCCGAAGAAAACTGTTCCACCTCCATTAATTACTTCCTAATAATTAGCAGCAGGTGATGATTTAGTCAAGATCAAACGCAGTATTAGACTACTTGACACCTTCATTGAAGAGGTTTCCTTTCAACAAGACTAAATCAGTGTGGAACATCAATAACAGCTCATTATGCAATCAATTTGACTTGAATGCCACTTGTGTAGGAGCAGATAACACTCTTATCAATCAGTGGAAATGAATGTATTCTTATTTATTTTTGAGTAAACCATTTGGCCATGTACCCGTTAAACTCAAAACTAAACTCAAAACTGTTAAACAGTAATCCAGAACTATTTTATTGTAAAAATAAAAAATAAATTGATTTTATAGTATGTCTGCACTTTATGTGCTCATTTCATCATTCATGTCTTTTCTATTCTACTAAACGGAATCAAACCATAAACAAGGTGGCCTGTTGGGATGTTAGATCCTAATGTGAAAAACTGTGATTTTATATGTCTGCTCATTTGACCCTTGCTATTATTTTACTTATTTGTACTTTTATCTCTATGCCCCACTCTGGGTACATACTCTGACCTTTATCATGTTTTGTAACAGATTACAGAAGCCTATTGGAACGTGAGGTTCTCATATGATTTGATTAATATATCTGCATTATTTAATCCCACTTTATGCTTTGCTCTTGCTGCTTGTTTTACACAGATTTGTATGTCTTATTTCTTACTGATGTAAAGCACTTTGAACTGCAATCCCCTGTATGAAAGGTGCTATACAAATAAAATTATTATTATTATTATTATTATTATTATTATTATTATTATTATTATTATTATTATTATTATTATTATTATTATTATTATTATTATTATTATTATTATTATTATTATTATTATTATTATTATTATTATTATTATTATTATTATTATTATTATTATTATTATTATTATTATTATTATTATTATTATTATTATTATTATTATTATTATTATTATTATTATTATTATTATTATTATTATTATTATTATTATTATTATTATTATTATTATTATTATTATTATTATTATTATAATAATGTGTAAGCATAATAAAGTCCCTGAAGTCTTTTCACAAGGCAGCATACTGCTAGTCTCCTCCGCCAGGTATTGAGATGCTTGAGGTGAAGGGTTTAAAATGTAACACTGTGCTGTGGCTCAAAATAATCCGTCCACTTCTAAAACATCAGCCACCGCACATTATGGCACATTGCATGGCGGAATGAAAGGACGGTGACAGATGAGTGTGTAGGCGTCTGTCAAGGAGAGAGAGAGAGCCAGGAGAGAGAGAGAGTGCCAGACTGTTTTGATTATGCAGGTGACACAGGAAATGACTCAGCTAACTGCACCCGGGCAAAATGGCAGCGGCGTATACGTTGGATAACTGTAAAAGGTAATACCTACCTACTGCTCAGTTTAAACAGCGGTTTTTCATCGTCAGGAATGAGGACCATATAGACCCAACCACATGCCAATTACGGTCAATAAGAGCGTAATTCAGTTTAGCTTGCCAGCCGAAGTGAAAACAATTTGGACTCAACCATTAAATTACAACCTTAGTGAACATAATCCCTTTAAGATTCTCTGATTGGTTAGAAGGGAGAGGCTCACTGTGAAACTTTGGAGTGTAATATCACTTCACTGCTATTCAATGAAACTCACTCACAGTAGACAGTGAGTCAGTGTGTCCACATTAAGATATGTTTTGGAACAAAATTCAAACGAAAGAAGCTTTTTTTTTAATCTTTTTTTTTTATCCACTTTTTCTCCTTATTTTCTATTTTTCTCCCATCCCAATTCCGTGTATCCAATTATCCCCTCCCCTGTTTTGAACGTTGCTCGACTATGCCCCCCACTGGTCGGTTGTAGAGAGGATAGAAGCCTTGCATCACGTGTTCCCTAGGCACATGGTGCACATGCTCTGTTATCATGTATGACAACTCATACAGCCAACACTTAAGTAGGCATGTTGAGGTCAATTGAAATAGACAATTTGAAGATAAGCGCCAATAAAATGCCAGGAAGATTTACCAATTTTGAGTTGAAGTCTAAAGGGTCCACTCACCCTCTCTCGTCCTCCACCTGAACCCCTATGGAGGCGAACTTGGACGGGTCCTCTGGGTCCTGAGTCTCCTCTGGCCCGTCAACCTACAGAGACACAAGAACAGAACATAGAATCACAGTGAATCCAGGATTCTAAGAAGAGGATGGGTCAGCGTTGTCATAGAATCATTACAAAATGGCTTCCCCTGTCTCACTGGGAGACAAATCCCCTGCCCTCCACTGTCTCACTGGGAGACACATCTTGTTGTAAGAAGTACCGTTGTCCTCCTGTGCTGAATAGCTTCTGTGAGAATGTTGGGGCCCATCCTCTAATCCTAGCAGTGAATCCCAATAAATACAGACTGCTACTTCTCATTAGGGGGATTTCTTAATGACACTTTTCCTTTATTTTCAGTAAACCACTTTCCCATCTAACCACTCAACTCAAAACTGTAAAGTGTAAAAGTCCCTCAAGCCCCCCCCCCCCCTCAGTTTATCATACTTCAAATCATCTTGTTTAGAGGTCTGTAGGTGGGCAGACCACCCAATCAGAAGTTAGAAACAGGACTTTATTTGTGCTATTCTTCCATTTGCTGAATACATTTAAAAAATATTTTCTTAAAATTTGATTGGGTGAGCAAGACACACGTTTGGTTGAGCTACTCCCACCCCTGCCCATAGCTGGCCCCAACCACCATAAATAAGAAATAAAAATGGAGACATGTTCTCATTCTCTAGTTGACTGACTGAACTCTGAAGACAATGACTAATAGTAGACAACAGGTAGATATGAAATTGTAATTGTATTTGTTGTATTTCTTGTCTGTATGCAGTTTGTTTATGTTGGGTAATGTTTGTAAACACTGGAGTGAAATAGATCTATATTTATAATGCGATAAGAAAGTTACTAAACTCTTTCTGAATGTATGTGAAGACGCCCCACGCTATACATGGACTGTGGCTTTAAAGGCCCTCCCATAGTCGAGCAGACTCCGCGGAGGTCCGCGCGGACTCTTTGAGCTTTGATCTCAGCGGACAGCAGACCCACAGCAGAGTCCAAGTGCGAAGCTCCTATTTTCTGACGCGCGGACGTCCGCGCCGCTGACTTGGGCTGAGGTTAGACTAGTGTATTCCTGGCGTTTTTTTATACGTTTTTGACGACGTATCATGTCCTATCTACACAGAAACGCGTTTTTTGGC